>NW_026947700.1:0-329164 GCF_034190915.1 Cavia porcellus | reverse complement strand
GGGTGTGTGTTACATTACATTCACTAGTAGGAGTGAGAAAAACATCACGGGGTGGTGCGCATTGTATGGGTGTGTGTTACATTACATAAATTAGTAGGAGTGAGAAAAATATCACGGGGTGGTGCGCATTGTATGGGTGTGTGTTACATTACATTCACTAGTAGGAATGAGAAAAACATCACGGGGCGGTGCGCATTGTATGGGTGTGTGTTACATTACATACACTAGTAGGAGTCAGAAAAACATCACGGGGTGGTGCGCATTGTATGGGTGTGTGTTACATTACATTCACTAGTAGGAGTCAGAAAAACATCACGGGGTGGTGAGCATTGTATGGGTGTGTGTTACATTACATTCACTAGTAGGAGTGAGAAAAACATCACGGGGTGGTGCGCATTGTATGGGTGTGTGTTACATTACATTCACTAGTAGGAGTGAGAAAAACATCACGGGGTGGTGCGCATTGTATGGGTGTGTGTTACATTACATTCACTAGTAGGAGTGAGAAAAACATTATGGGGTGGTGCGCATTGTACGGGTGTGTGTTACATTACATTCACTAGTAGGAGTGAGAAAAACATCACGGGGTGGTGCGCATTGTATGGGTGTGTGTTACATTACATTCACTAGTAGGAGTGAGAAAAACATCACGGGGTGGTGCGCATTGTATGGGTGTGTGTTACATTACATTCACTAGTAGGAGTGAGAAAAACATCACGGGTGGTGCGCATTGTATGGGTGTGTGTTACATTACATTCACTAGTAGGAGTGAGAAAAACATCACGGGGTGGTGCGCATTGTATGGGTGTGTGTTACATTACATTCACTAGTAGGAGTGAGAAAAACATCACGGGGTGGTGCGCATTGTATGGGTGTGTGTTACATTACATTCACTAGTAGGAGTGAGAAAAACATCACGGGTGGTGCGCATTGTATGGGTGTGTGTTACATTACATTCACTAGTAGGAGTGAGAAAAACATCACGGGGTGGTGCGCATTGTATGGGTGTGTGTTACATTACATTCACTAGTAGGAGTGAGAAAAACATCACGGGGTGGTGCGCATTGTATGGGTGTGTGTTACATTACATTCACTAGTAGGAGTGAGAAAAACATCACGGGGTGGTGCGCATTGTATGGGTGTGTGTTACATTACATTCACTAGTAGGAGTGAGAAAAACATCACGGGGTGGTGCGCATTGTATGGGTGTGTGTTACATTACATTCACTAGTAGGAGCGAGAAAAACATCACGGGGCGGTGCGCATTGTATGGGTGTGTGTTACATTACATTCACTAGTAGGAGCGAGAAAAACATCACGGGCGGTTCGCATTGTATGGGTGTGTGTTACATTACATTCACTAGTAGGAGCGAGAAAAACATCACGGGGCGGTGCGCATTGTATGGGTGTGTATTACATTACATTCACTAGTAGGAGTGAGAAAAACATCACGGGGTGGTGCGCAATGTATGGGTGTGTGTTACATTAGATTCACTAGTAGGAGTCAGAAAAACATCACGGGGTGGTGCGCATTGTATGGGTGTGTGTTACATTAGATTCACTAGTAGGAGTGAGAAAAACATCACGGGGTGGTGTGCATTGTATGGGTGTGTGTTACATTACATTCACTAGTAGGAGTGAGAAAAACATCACGGGGTGGTGCGCATTGTATGGGTGTGTGTTACATTACATTCACTAGTAGGAGTGAGAAAAACATCACGGGGTGGTGCGCATTGTATGGGTGTGTGTTACATTACATTCACTAGTAGGAGTGAGAAAAACATCACGGGGTGGTGCGCATTGTATGGGTGTTTGTTACATTAGATTCACTAGTAGGAGTGAGAAAAACATCACGGGGTGGTGCGCATTGTATGGGTGTGTGTTACATTACATTCACTAGTAGGAGTGAGAAAAACATCACGGGGTGGTGCGCATTGTATGGGTGTGTGTTACATTACATTCACTAGTAGGAGTGAGAAAAACATCACGGGGTGGTGCGCATTGTACGGGTGTGTGTTACATTACATTCACTAGTAGGAGTGAGAAAAACATCACGGGGTGGTGCGCATTGTACGGGTGTGTGTTACATTACATTCACTAGTAGGAGTGAGAAAAACATCACGGGGTGGTGCGCATTGTATGGGTGTGTGTTACATTACATTCACTAGGAGGAGTGAGAAAAACATCACGGGGTGGTGCGCATTGTATGGGTGTGTGTTACATTACATTCACTAGTAGGAGTCAGAAAAACATCACGGGTTGGTGCGCATTGTATGGGTGTGTGTTACATTACATTCACTAGTAGGAGTGAGAAAAACATCACGGGGTGGTGCGCATTGTATGGGTGTGTGTTACATTACATTCACTAGTAGGAGTGAGAAAAACATCACGGGGTGGTGCGCATTGTATGGGTGTGTGTTACATTACATTCACTAGTAGGAGTGAGAAAAACATCACGGGGTGGTGCGCATTGTATGGGTGTGTGTTACATTACATTCACTAGTAGGAGTGAGAAAAACATCACGGGGTGGTGCGCATTGTATGGGTGTGTGTTACATTACATTCACTAGTAGGAGTGAGAAAAACATCACGTGGTGGTGCGCATTGTATGGGTGTGTGTTACATTACATTCACTAGTAGGAGTGAGAAAAACATCACGGGGTGGTGCGCATTGTATGGGTGTGTGTTACATTACATTCACTAGTAGGAGTGAGAAAAACATCACGTGGTGGTGCGCATTGTATGGGTGTGTGTTACATTACATTCACTAGTAGGATTGAGAAAAACATCACGGGTTGGTGCGCATTGTATGGGTGTGTGTTACATTACATTCACTAGTAGGAGTGAGAAAAAACATCACGGGGTGGTGCGCATTGTATGGGTGTGTGTTACATTACATTCACTAGTAGGAGTGAGAAAAACATCACGGGGTGGTGCGCATTGTATGGGTGTGTGTTACATTACATTCACTAGTAGGAGTGAGAAAAACATCACGGGGTGGTGCGCATTGTATGGGTGTGTGTTACATTACATTCACTAGTAGGAGTGAGAAAAACATCACGGGGTGGTGCGCATTGTATGGGTGTGTGTTACATTACATTCACTAGTAGGAGTGAGAAAAACATCACGTGGTGGTGCGCATTGTATGGGTGTGTGTTACATTACATTCACTAGTAGGATTGAGAAAAACATCACGGGGTGGTGCGCATTGTATGGGTGTGTGTTACATTACATTCACTAGTAGGAGTGAGAAAAACATCACGGGGTGGTGCGCATTGTATGGGTGTGTGTTACATTACATTCACTAGTAGGAGTCAGAAAAACATCACGGGGTGGTGCGCATAGTATGGGTGTGTGTTACATTACATTCACTAGTAGGAGTCAGAAAAACATCACGGGGTGGTGCGCATTGTATGGGTGTGTGTTACATTACATTCACTAGTAGGAGTGAGAAAAACATCACGGGGTGGTGCGCATTGTATGGGTGTGTGTTACATTACATTCACTAGTAGGAGTGAGAAAACATCACGGGGTGGTGCGCATTGTATGGGTGTGTGTTACATTACATTCACTAGTAGGAGTGAGAAAAACATCACGGGGTGGTGCGCATTGTATGGGTGTGTGTTACATTAGATCCACTAGTAGGAGTGAGAAAAACATCACGGGGTGGTGTGCATTGTATGGGTGTGTGTTACATTACATTCACTAGTAGGAGTGAGAAAAACATCACGGGGTGGTGCGCATTGTATGGGTGTGTGTTACATTACTTTCACTAGTAGGAGTGAGAAAAACATCACGGGGTGGTGCGCATTGTATGGGTGTGTGTTACATTAAATTCACTAGTAGGAGTGAGAAAAACATCACGTGGTGGTGCGCATTGTATGGGTGTGTGTTACATTACATTCATTAGTAGGAGTGAGAAAAATATCACGGGGTGGTGCGCATTGTATGGGTGTGTGTTACATTACATTCACTAGTAGGAGTGAGAAAAACATCACGGGGTGGTGCGCATTGTATGGGTGTGTGTTACATTACATAAATTAGTAGGAGTGAGAAAAATATCACGGGTGGTGCGCATTGTATGGGTGTGTGTTACATTACATTCACTAGTAGGAGTGAGAAAAACATCACGGGGCGGTGCGCATTGTATGGGTGTGTGTTACATTACATTCACTAGTAGGAGTCAGAAAAACATCACGGGGTGGTGCGCATTGTATGGGTGTGTGTTACATTACATTCACTAGTAGGAGTCAGAAAAACATCACGGGGTGGTGAGCATTGTATGGGTGTGTGTTACATTACATTCACTAGTAGGAGTGAGAAAAACATCACGGGGTGGTGCGCATTGTATGGGTGTGTGTTACATTACATTCACTAGTAGGAGTGAGAAAAACATCACGGGGTGGTGCGCATTTTACGGGTGTGTGTTACATTACATTCACTAGTAGGAGTGAGAAAAACATTATGGGGTGGTGCGCATTGTACGGGTGTGTGTTACATTACATTCACTAGTAGGAGTGAGAAAAACATCACGGGGTGGTGCGCATTGTATGGGTGTGTGTTACATTACATTCACTAGTAGGAGTGAGAAAAACATCACGGGGTGGTGCGCATTGTATGGGTGTGTGTTACATTACATTCACTAGTAGGAGTGAGAAAAACATCACGGGGTGGTGTGCATTGTATGGGTGTGTGTTACATTACATTCACTAGTAGGAGTCAGAAAAACATCACGGGTTGGTGCGCATTGTATGGGTGTGTGTTACATTACATTCACTAGTAGGAGTGAGAAAAACATCACGGGGTGGCGGCATTGTATGGGTGTGTGTTACATTACATTCACTAGTAGAAGTGAGAAAAACATCACGGGGTGGTGCGCATTGTATGGGTGTGTGTTACATTACATTCACTAGTAGGAGTGAGAAAAACATCACGGGGTGGTGCGCATTGTATGGGTGTGTGTTACATTACATTCACTAGTAGGAGTGAGAAAAACATCACGGGGTGGTGCGCATTGTATGGGTGTGTGTTACATTACATTCACTAGTAGGAGTGAGAAAAACATCACGGGGTGGTGCGCATTGTATGGGTGTGTGTTACATTACATTCACTAGTAGGAGTGAGAAAAACATCACGGGGTGGGTGCGCATTGTATGGGTGTGTGTTACATTACATTCACTAGTAGGAGTGAGAAAAACATCACGGGGTGGTGCGCGTTGTATGGGTGTTTGTTACATTAGATTCACTAGTAGGAGTGAGAAAAACATCACGGGGTGGTGCGCATTGTATGGGTGTGTGTTACATTACATTCACTAGTAGGAGTGAGAAAAACATCACGGGGTGGTGCGCATTGTATGGGTGTGTGTTACATTACATTCACTAGTAGGAGTGAGAAAAACATCACGGGGTGGTGCGCATTGTACGGGTGTGTGTTACATTACATTCACTAGTAGGAGTGAGAAAAACATCACGGGGTGGTGCGCATTGTACGGGTGTGTGTTACATTACATTCACTAGTAGGAGTAAGAAAAAACATCACGGGGTGGTGCGCATTGTATGGGTGTGTGTTACATTACATTCACTAGGAGGAGTGAGAAAAACATCACGGGGTGGTGCGCATTGTATGGGTGTGTGTTACATTACATTCACTAGTAGGAGTCAGAAAAACATCACGGGGTGGTGCGCATTGTATGGGTGTGTGTTACATTACATTCACTAGTAGGAGTGAGAAAAACATCACGGGTTGGTGCGCATTGTATGGGTGTGTGTTACATTACATTCACTAGTAGGAGTGAGAAAAACATCACGGGGTGGTGCGCATTGTATGGGTGTGTGTTACATTACATTCACTAGTAGGAGTGAGAAAAACATCACGGGGTGGTGCACATTGTATGGGTGTGTGTTACATTACATTCACTAGTAGGAGTGAGAAAAACATCACGGGGTGGTGCGCATTGTATGGGTGTGTGTTACATTACATTCACTAGTAGGAGTGAGAAAAACATCACGTGGAGGTGCGCATTGTATGGGTGTGTGTTACATTACATTCACTAGTAGGAGTGAGAAAAACATCACGGGGTGGTGCGCATTGTATGGGTGTGTGTTACATTACATTCACTAGTAGGAGTGAGAAAAACATCACGTGGTGCTGCGCATTGTATGGGTGTGTGTTACATTACATTCACTAGTAGGAGTGAGAAAAACATCACGGGGTGGTGCGCATTGTATGGGTGTGTGTTACATTACATTCACTAGTAGGAGTGAGAAAAACATCACGGGTTGGTGCGCATTGTATGGGTGTGTGTTACATTACATTCACTAGTAGGAGTGAGAAAAACATCACGGGGTCGTGCGCATTGTATGGGTGTGTGTTACATTACATTCACTAGTAGGAGTGAGAAAAACATCACGGGGTGGTGCGCATTGTATGGGTGTGTGTTACATTACATTCACTAGTAGGAGTGAGAAAAACATCACGGGGTGGTGCGCATTGTATGGGTGTGTGTTACATTACATTCACTAGTAGGAGTGAGAAAAACATCACGTGGTGGTGCGCATTGTATGGGTGTGTGTTACATTACATTCACTAGTAGGATTGAGAAAAACATCACGGGGTGGTGCGCATTGTATGGGTGTGTGTTACATTACATTCACTAGTAGGAGTGAGAAAAGCATCACGGGTTGGTGCGCATTGTATGGGTGTGTGTTACATTACATTCACTAGTAGGAGTGAGAAAAACATCACAGGGTGGTGCGCATTGTATGGGTGTGTGTTACATTACATTCACTAGTAGGAGTCAGAAAAACATCACGGGGTGGTGCGCATTGTATGGGTGTGTGTTACATTACATTCACTAGTAGGAGTGAGAAAAACATCACGGGGTGGTGCGCATTGTATGGGTGTGTGTTACATTACATTCACTAGTAGGAGTGAGAAAAACATCACGGGGTGGTGCGCATTGTATGGGTGTGTGTTACATTACATTCACTAGTAGGAGTGAGAAAAACATCACGGGGTGGTGCGCATTGTATGGGTGTGTGTTACATTAGATTCACTAGTAGGAGTGAGAAAAACATCACGGGGTGGTGCGCATTGTATGGGTGTGTGTTACATTACATTCACTAGTAGGAGTGAGAAAAACATCACGGGGTGGTGCGCATTGTATGGGTGTGTGTTACATTACATAAATTAGTAGGAGTGAGAAAAATATCACGGGGTGGTGCGCATTGTATGGGTGTGTGTTACATTACATTCACTAGTAGGAGTGAGAAAAACATCACGGGGCGGTGCGCATTGTATGGGTGTGTGTTACATTACATTCACTAGTAGGAGTGAGAAAAACATCACGGGGTGGTGCGCATTGTATGGGTGTGTGTTACATTACATTCACTAGTAGGAGTCAGAAAAACATCACGGGGTGGTGAGCATTGTATGGGTGTGTGTTACATTACATTCACTATCACTAGTAGAGTGAGAAAAACATCACGGGTGGTGGCAATGTATGGGTGTGTGTTACATACATTCACTAGTAGGAGTGAGAAAAACATCACGGGTTGGTGCGCATTGTATGGGTGTGTTTTACATTACATTCACTAGTAGGAGTGAGAAAAACACACATGGGGTGTGCGCATGTATGGGTGTGTGTTACATTACATTCACTAGTAGGAGTGCAGAAAAACATCACGGGGTGGTGGCATTGTATGGGTGTGTGTTACATTACATTCACTAGTAGGAGTGAGAAAAACATCACGGGGTGGTGCGCATTGTATGGGTGTGTGTTACATTTACATTCACTAGTAGAGTGAGAAAAACATCACGGGTGGTGCGCATTGTATGGGTGTGTGTTACATTACATTCACTAGTAGGATGAGAAAAACATCACGGGTTGGTGCGCATTGTATGGGTGTGTGTTACATTACATTCACTAGTAGGAGTGAGAAAAACATCACGGGGTGGTGCGCATTGTATGGGTGTGTGTTACATTACATTCACTAGTAGGAGTGAGAAAAACATCACGGGGTGGTGCGCATTGTATGGGTGTGTGTTACATTACATTCACTAGTAGGAGTGAGAAAAACATCACGGGGTGGTGCGCATTGTATGGGTGTGTGTTACATTACATTCACTAGTAGGAGTGAGAAAAACATCACGGGGTGGTGCGCATTGTATGGGTGTGTGTTACATTACATTCACTAGTAGGAGTGAGAAAAACATCACGGGGTGGTGCGCATTGTATGGGTGTGTGTTACATTACATTCACTAGTAGGAGTGAGAAAAACATCACGGGGTGGTGCGCATTGTATGGGTGTGTGTTACATTACATTCACTAGTAGGAGTGAGAAAAACATCACGGGTGGTGCGCATTGTATGGGTGTGTGTTACATTAGATTCACTAGTAGGAGTGAGAAAAACATCACGGGGTGGTGCGCATTGTATGGGTGTGTGTTACATTACATTCACTAGTAGGAGTGAGAAAAACATCACGGGGTGGTGCGCATTGGTATGGGTGTGTGTTACATTACATTCACTAGTAGGAGTGAGAAAAACTATCACGGGGTGGTGCGCATTGTATGGGTGTGTGTTACATTACATTCACTAGTAGGAGTGAGAAAAACATCACGGGGTGGTGCGCATTGTATGGGTGTGTGTTACATTACATTCACTAGTAGGAGTGAGAAAAACATCACGGGGTGGTGCGCATTGTATGGGTGTGTGTTACATTACATTCACTAGTAGGAGTGAGAAAAACATCACGGGGCGGTGCGCATTGTATGGGTGTGTGTTACATTACATTCACTAGTAGGAGTGAGAAAAACATCACGGGGTGGTGCGCATTGTATGGGTGTGTGTTACATTACATTCACTAGTAGGAGTGAGAAAAACATCACGGGGTGGTGCGCATTGTATGGGTGTGTGTTACATTACATTCACTAGTAGGAGTGAGAAAAACATCACGGGGTGGTGCGCATGTATGGGTGTGTGTTACATTACATTCACTAGTAGGAGTGAGAAAAACATCACGGGGTGGTGCGCATTGTATGGGTGTGTGTTACATTACATTCACTAGTAGGAGTGAGAAAAACATCACGGGGTGGTGCGCATTGTATGGGTGTGTGTTACATTACATTCACTAGTAGGAGTGAGAAAAACATCACGGGGTGGTGCGCATTGTATGGGTGTGTGTTACATTACATTCACTAGTAGGAGTGAGAAAAACATCACGGGGTGGTGCGCATTGTATGGGTGTGTGTTACATTACATTCACTAGTAGGAGTGAGAAAAACATCACGGGGTGTGCGCATTGTATGGGTGTGTGTTACATTACATTCACTAGTAGGAGTGAGAAAAACATCACGGGGTGGTGCGCATTGTATGGGTGTGTGTTACATTACATTCACTAGTAGGAGTGAGAAAAACATCACGGGGTGGTGCGCATTGTATGGGTGTGTGTTACATTACATTCACTAGTAGGAGTGAGAAAAACATCACGGGGGTGGTGCGCATTGTATGGGTGTGTGTTACATTACATTCACTAGTAGGAGTGAGAAAAACATCACGGGGTGGTGCGCATTGTATGGGTGTGTGTTACATTACATTCACTAGTAGGAGTGAGAAAAACATCACGGGGTGGTGCGCATTGTATGGGTGTGTGTTACATTACATTCACTAGTAGGAGTGAGAAAAACATCACGGGGTGGTGCGCATTGTATGGGTGTGTGTTACATTACATTCACTAGTAGGAGTCGAGAAAAACATCACGGGGTGGTGCGCATTGTATGGGTGTGTGTTACATTACATTCACTAGTAGGAGTGAGAAAAACATCACGGGGTGGTGCGCATTGTATGGGTGTGTGTTACATTACATTCACTAGTAGGAGTGAGAAAAACATCACGGGGTGGTGCGCATTGTATGGGTGTGTGTTACATTACATTCACTAGTAGGAGTGAGAAAAACATCACGGGGTGGTGCGCATTGTATGGGTGTGTGTTACATTACATTCACTAGTAGGAGTGAGAAAAACATCACGGGGTGGTGCGCATTGTATGGGTGTGTGTTACATTACATTCACTAGTAGGAGTGAGAAAAACATTCACGGGGTGGTGCGCATTGTATGGGTGTGTGTTACATTACATTCACTAGTAGGAGTGAGAAAAACATCACGGGGTGGTGCGCATTGTATGGGTGTGTGTTACATTACATTCACTAGTAGGAGTGAGAAAAACATCACGGGGTGGTGCGCATTGTATGGGTGTGTGTTACATTACATTCACTAGTAGGAGTGAGAAAAACATCACGGGGTGGTGCGCATTGTATGGGTGTGTGTTACATTACATTCACTAGTAGGAGTGAGAAAAACATCACGGGGTGGTGCGCATTGTATGGGTGTGTGTTACATTACATTCACTAGTAGGAGTGAGAAAAACATCACGGGGTGGTGCGCATTGTACGGGTGTGTGTTACATTACATTCACTAGTAGGAGTGAGAAAAACATCACGGGGTGGTGCGCATTGTATGGGTGTGTGTTACATTACATTC
Organism: Cavia porcellus; assembly: GCF_034190915.1. Classification (NCBI taxonomy): domain Eukaryota; kingdom Metazoa; phylum Chordata; class Mammalia; order Rodentia; family Caviidae; genus Cavia; species Cavia porcellus. Next base: position 318,625 of record NW_026947700.1, on the reverse strand, counting down.
ACTAGTAGGAGTGAGAAAAACATCACGGGGTGGTGCGCATTGTATGGGTGTGTGTTACATTACATTCACTAGTAGGAGTGAGAAAAACATCACGGGGTGGTGCGCATTGTATGGGTGTGTGTTACATTACATTCACTAGTAGGAGTGAGAAAAACATCACGGGTGGTGCGCATTGTATGGGTGTGTGTTACATTACATTCACTAGTAGGAGTGAGAAAAACATCACGGGGTGGTGCGCATTGTATGGGTGTGTGTTACATTACATTCACTAGTAGGAGTGAGAAAAACATCACGGGGTGGTGCGCATTGTATGGGTGTGTGTTACATTACATTCACTAGTAGGAGTGAGAAAAACATCACGGGGTGGTGCGCATTGTATGGGTGTGTGTTACATTACATTCACTAGTAGGAGTGAGAAAAACATCACGGGGTGGTGCGCATTGTATGGGTGTGTGTTACATTACATTCACTAGTAGGAGTGAGAAAAACATCACGGGGTGGTGCGCATTGTATGGGTGTGTGTTACATTACATTCACTAGTAGGAGTGAGAAAAACATCACGGGGTGGTGCGCATTGTATGGGTGTGTGTTACATTACATTCACTAGTAGGAGTGAGAAAAACATCACGTGGTGGTGCGCATTGTATGGGTGTGTGTTACATTACATTCACTAGTAGGAGTGAGAAAAACATCACGGGGTGGTGCGCATTGTATGGGTGTGTGTTACATTACATTCACTAGTAGGAGTGAGAAAAACATCACGGGGTGGTGCGCATTGTATGGGTGTGTGTTGCATTACATTCACTGGTAGGAGTCAGAAAAACATCACGGGGTGGTGCGCATTGTATGGGTGTGTGTTACATTACATTCACTAGTAGGAGTGAGAAAAACATCACGGGGTGGTGCGCATTGTATGGGTGTGTGTTACATTACATTCACTAGTAGGAGTGAGAAAAACATCACGGGGTGGTGCGCATTGTATGGGTGTGTGTTACATTACATTCACTAGTAGGAGTGAGAAAAACATCACGGGGTGGTGCGCATTGTATGGGTGTGTGTTACATTACATTCACTAGTAGGAGTCAGAAAAACATCTCGGGGTGGTGCGCATTGTATGGGTGTGTGTTACATTACATTCACTAGTAGGAGTGAGAAAAACATCACGGGGTGGTGCGCATTGTATGGCTGTGTGTTACATTACATTCACTAGTAGGAGTGAGAAAAACATCACGGGGTGGTGCGCAATGTATGGGTGTGTGTTACATTACATTCACTAGTAGGAGTGAGAAAAACATCACGGGGTGGTGCGCATTGTATGGGTGTGTGTTACATTAGATTCACTAGTAGGAGTGAGAAAAACATCACGGGGTGGTGCGCATTGTATGGGTGTGTGTTACATTAGATTCACTAGTAGGAGCGAGAAAATCATCACGGGGTGGTGCGCATTGTATGGGTGTGTGTTACATTACATTCACTAGTAGGAGCGAGAAAAACATCACGGGGTGGTGCGCATTGTATGGGTGTGTGTTACATTACATTCACTAGTAGGAGCGAGAAAAACATCACGGGGCGGTGCGCATTGTATGGGTGTGTGTTACATTACATTCACTAGTAGGAGCGAGAAAAACATCACGGGGCGGTGCGCATTGTATGGGTGTGTGTTACATTACATTCACTAGTAGGAGTGAGAAAAACATCACGGGGTGGTGCGCATTGTATGGGTGTTTGTTACATTAGATTCACTAGTAGGAGTGAGAAAAACATCACGGGGTGGTGCGCATTGTATGGGTGTGTGTTACATTACATTCACTAGTAGGAGTGAGAAAAACATCACGGGGTGGTGCGCATTGTACGGGTGTGTGTTACATTACATTCACTAGTAGGAGTGAGAAAAACATCACGGGGTGGTGCGCATTGTACGGGTGTGTGTTACATTACATTCACTAGTAGGAGTGAGAAAAACATCACGGGGTGGTGCGCATTGTATGGGTGTGTGTTACATTACATTCACTAGGAGGAGTGAGAAAAACATCACGGGGTGGTGCGCATTGTATGGGTGTGTGTTACATTACATTCACTAGGAGGAGTGAGAAAAACATCACGGGGTGGTGCGCATTGTATGGGTGTGTGTTACATTACATTCACTAGTAGGAGTCAGAAAAACATCACGGGTTGGTGCGCATTGTATGGGTGTGTGTTACATTACATTCACTAGTAGGAGTGAGAAAAACATCACGGGGTGGTGCGCATTGTATGGGTGTGTGTTACATTACATTAACTAGTAGGAGTGAGAAAAACATCACGGGGTGGTGCGCATTGTATGGGTGTGTGTTACATTACATTCACTAGTAGGAGTGAGAAAAACATCACGGGGTGGTGCGCATTGTATGGGTGTGTGTTACATTACATTCACTAGTAGGAGTGAGAAAAACATCACGGGGTGGTGCGCATTGTATGGGTGTGTGTTACATTACATTCACTAGTAGGAGTGAGAAAAACATCACGGGGTGGTGCGCATTGTATGGGTGTGTGTTACATTACATTCACTAGTAGGAGTGAGAAAAACATCACGTGGTGGTGCGCATTGTATGGGTGTGTGTTACATTACATTCACTAGTAGGAGTGAGAAAAACATCACGGGGTGGTGCGCATTGTATGGGTGTGTGTTACATTACATTCACTAGTAGGAGTGAGAAAAACATCACGGGGTGGTGCTCATTGTATGGGTGTGTGTTGCATTACATTCACTAGTAGGAGTCAGAAAAACATCACGGGGTGGTGCGCATTGTATGGGTGTGTGTTGCATTACATTCACTGGTAGGAGTCAGAAAAACATCACGGGGTGGTGCGCATTGTATGGGTGTGTGTTACATTACATTCACTAGTAGGAGTGAGAAAAACATCACGGGGTGGTGCGCATTGTATGGGTGTGTGTTACATTACATTCACTAGTAGGAGTGAGAAAAACATCACGGGGTGGTGCGCATTGTATGGGTGTGTGTTACATTACATTCACTAGTAGGAGTGAGAAAAACATCACGGGGTGGTGCGCATTGTATGGGTGTGTGTTACATTACATTCACTAGTAGGAGTCAGAAAAACATCTCGGGGTGGTGCGCATTGTATGGGTGTGTGTTACATTACATTCACTAGTAGGAGTGAGAAAAACATCACGGGGTGGTGCGCATTGTATGGCTGTGTGTTACATTACATTCACTAGTAGGAGTGAGAAAAACATCACGGGGTGGTGCGCAATGTATGGGTGTGTGTTACATTACATTCACTAGTAGGAGTGAGAAAAACATCACGGGGTGGTGCGCATTGTATGGGTGTGTGTTACATTAGATTCACTAGTAGGAGTGAGAAAAACATCACGGGGTGGTGCGCATTGTATGGGTGTGTGTTACATTAGATTCACTAGTAGGAGCGAGAAAATCATCACGGGGTGGTGCGCATTGTATGGGTGTGTGTTACATTACATTCACTAGTAGGAGCGAGAAAAACATCACGGGGTGGTGCGCATTGTATGGGTGTGTGTTACATTACATTCACTAGTAGGAGCGAGAAAAACATCACGGGGCGGTGCGCATTGTATGGGTGTGTGTTACATTACATTCACTAGTAGGAGCGAGAAAAACATCACGGGGCGGTGCGCATTGTATGGGTGTGTGTTACATTACATTCACTAGTAGGAGCGAGAAAAACATCACGGGGCGGTGCGCATTGTATGGGTGTGTGTTACATTACATTCACTAATAGGAGTGAGAAAAACATCACGGGGTGGTGCGCATTGTATGGGTGTGTGTTACATTACATTCACTAGTAGGAGTGAGAAAAACATCACGGGGTGGTGCGCATTGTATGGGTGTGTTTTACATTACATTCACTAGTAGGAGTGAGAAAAACATCACGGGGTGGTGCGCAATGTATGGGTGTGTGTTACATTACATTCACTAGTAGGAGTGAGAAAAACATCACGGGGTGGTGCGCATTGTATGGGTGTGTGTTACATTAGATTCACTAGTAGGAGTGAGAAAAACATCACGGGGTGGTGCGCATTGTATGGGTGTGTGTTACATTAGATTCACTAGTAGGAGCGAGAAAATCATCACGGGGTGGTGCGCATTGTATGGGTGTGTGTTACATTACATTCACTAGTAGGAGCGAGAAAAACATCACGGGGTGGTGCGCATTGTATGGGTGTGTGTTACATTACATTCACTAGTAGGAGCGAGAAAAACATCACGGGGCGGTGCGCATTGTATGGGTGTGTGTTACATTACATTCACTAGTAGGAGCGAGAAAAACATCACGGGGCGGTGCGCATTGTATGGGTGTGTGTTACATTACATTCACTAGTAGGAGCGAGAAAAACATCACGGGGCGGTGCGCATTGTATGGGTGTGTGTTACATTACATTCACTAGTAGGAGTGAGAAAAACATCACGGGGTGGTGCGCATTGTATGGGTGTGTGTTACATTACATTCACTAGTAGGAGTGAGAAAAACATCACGGGGTGGTGCGCATTGTATGGGTGTGTGTTACATTACATTCACTAGTAGGAGTGAGAAAAACATCACGGGGTGGTGCGCATTGTATGGGTGTGTGTTACATTACATTCACTAGTAGGAGTGAGAAAAACATCACGGGTTGGTGCGCATTGTATGGGTGTGTGTTACATTACATTCAATAGTAGGAGTGAGAAAAACATCACGGGGTGGTGCGCATTGTATGGGTGTGTGTTACATTAGATTCACTAGTAGGAGTGAGAAAAACATCACGGGGTGGTGCGCATTGAATGGGTGTGTGTTACATTACATTCACTAGTAGGAGTGAGAAAAACATCACGGGGTGGTGCGCATTGTATGGGTGTGTGTTACATTAGATTCACTAGTAGGCGTGAGAAAATCATCACGGGGTGGTGCGCATTGTATGGGTGTGTGTTACATTACATTCACTAGTAGGCGTGAGAAAAACATCACGGGGTGGTGCGCATTGTATGGGTGTTTTTTACATTAGATTCACTAGTAGGCGTGAGAAAAACATCACGGGGTGGTGCGCATTGTATGGGTGTGTGTTACATTACATTCACTAGTAGGAGTGAGAAAAACATCACGGGGTGGTGCGCATTGTACGGGTCTGTGTTACATTACATTCACTAGTAGGAGTGAGAAAAACATCACGGGGTGGTGCGCATTGTACGGGTCTGTGTTACATTACATTCACTAGTAGGAGTGAGAAAAACATCACGGGGTGGTGCGCATTGTACGGGTGTGTGTTACATTAGATTCACTAGTAGGAGTGAGAAAAACATCACGGGGTGGTGTGCATTGTACGGGTGTTTGTTACATTACATTCACTAGTAGGAGTGAGAAAATCATCACGGGGTGGTGCGCATTGTACGGGTGTTTGTTACATTAGATTCACTAGTAGGAGTGAGAAAATCATCACGGGGTGGTGCGCATTGTACGGGTGTGTGTTACATTAGATTCACTAGTAGGAGTGAGAAAAACATCACGGGGTGGTGGGCATTGTACGGGTGTGTGTTACATTACATTCACTAGTAGGAGCGAGAAAAACATCACGGGGCGGTGCGCATTGTATGGATGTGTGTTACATTTCATTCACTAGTCGGAGCGAGAAAAACATCAAGGGGCGGTGCGCATTGTATGGGTGTAAAATACATTACATTCACTAGTCGGAGCGAGAAAAACATCACGGGGCGGTGCGCATTGTATGGGTGTGTGTTACATTACATTCACTAGTAGGAGCGAGAAAAACATCACGGGGCGGTTCGCATTGTATGGGTGTGTGTTACATTACATTCACTAGTACGAGCGAGAAAAACATCATGGGGCAGTGCGCATTGTATGGGTGTGTGTTACATTACATTCACTAGTAGGAGTGAGCAAAACATCACGGGGTGGTGCCCATTGTATGGGTGTGTGTTACATTACATTCACTAGTAGAAGTGAGAAAAACATCACGGGGTGGTGCGCATTGTATGCGTGTGTGTTACATTACATTCACTAGTAGGAGTGAGAAAAACATCACGGGGTGGTGCGCATTGTATGGGTGTGTGTTACATTACATTCACTAGTAGGAGTCAGAAAAACATCACGGGGTGGTGCGCATTGTATGGGTGTGTGTTACATTAGATTCACTAGTAGGAGTGAGAAAAACATCACGGGGTGGTGCGCATTGAATGGGTGTTTGTTACATTACATTCACTAGTAGGAGTGAGAAAAACATCACGGGGTGGTGCGCATTGTATGGGTGTGTGTTACATTAGATTCACAAGTAGGCGTGAGAAAAACATCACGGGGTGGTGCGCATTGTATGGGTGTGTGTTACATTACATTCACTAGTAGGCGTGAGAAAAACATCACGGGGTGGTGCGCATTGTATGGGTGTGTGTTACATTACATTCACTAGTAGGAGTGAGAAAAACATCACGGGGTGGTGCGCATTGTATGGGTGTGTGTTACATTACATTCACTAGTAGGAGTCAGAAAAACATCACGGGGTGGTGCGCATTGTATCGGTGTGTGTTACATTACATTCACTAGTAGGAGTGAGAAAAACATCACGGGGTGGTGCGCATTGTATGGGTGTGTGTTACATTACATTCACTAGTAGGAGTGAGAAAAACATCACGGGGTGGTGCGCATTGTATGGGTGTGTGTTACATTACATTCACTAGTAGGCGTGAGAAAAACATCACGGGGTGGTGCGCATTGTATGGGTGTGTGTTACATTACATTCACTAGTAGGAGTGAGAAAAACATCATGGGGTGGTGCGCATTGTACGGGTGTTTGTTACATTAGATTCAATAGTAGGAGTGAGAAAATCATCACGGGGTGGTGCGCATTGTACGGGTGTTTGTTACATTACATTCACTAGTAGGAGTGAGAAAAACATCACGGGGTGGTGCGCATTGTACGGGTGTGTGTTACATTACATTCACTAGTAGGAGTGAGAAAAACATCACGGGGTGGTGCGCATTGTACGGGTGTGTGTTACATTACATTCACTAGTAGGAGCGAGAAAAACATCACGGGGCGGTGCGCATTGTATGGGTGTGTGTTACATTTCATTCACTAGTAGGAGCGAGAAACACATCACGGGGCGGTGCGCATTGTATGGGTGTGTGTTACATTACATTCACTAGTAGGAGCGAGAAAAACATCACGGGGCGGTTCGCATTGTATGGGTGTGTGTTACATTACATTCACTAGTAGGAGCGAGAAAAACATCACGGGGTGGTGCGCATTGTATGGGTGTGTGTTACATTACATTCACTACTAGGAGTCAGAAAAACATCACGGGGTGGTGCGAATTGTATGGGTGTGTGTTACATTACATTCACTACTAGGAGTCAGAAAAACATCACGGGGTGGTGCGCATTGTATGGGTGTGTGTTACATTAGATTCACTAGTAGGAGTGAGAAAAACATCACGGGGTGGTGCGCATTGTACGGGTGTGTGTTACATTACATTCACTAGTAGGAGTGAGAAAAACATTATGGGGTGGTGCGCATTGTACGGGTGTGTGTTACATTACATTCACTAGTAGGAGTGAGAAAAACATCACGGGGTGGTGCGCATTGTATGGGTGTGTGTTACATTACATTCACTAGTAGGAGTGAGAAAAACATCACGGGGTGGTGCGCATTGTATGGGTGTGTGTTACATTACATTCACTAGTAGGAGTGAGAAAAACATCACGGGGTGGTGCGCATTGTATGGGTGTGTGATACATTACATTCACTAGTAGGAGTCAGAAAAACATCACGGGTTGGTGCGCATTGTATGGGTGTGTGTTACATTACATTCACTAGTAGGAGTGAGAAAAACATCACGGGGTGGTGCGCATTGTATGGGTGTGTGTTACATTACATTCACTAGTAGGAGTGAGAAAAACATCACGGGGTGGTGCGCATTGTATGGGTGTGTGTTACATTACATTCACTAGTAGGAGTGAGAAAAACATCACGGGGTGGTGCGCATTGTATGGGTGTGTGTTACATTACATTCACTAGTAGGAGTGAGAAAAACATCACGGAGTGGTGCGCATTGTATGGGTGTGTGTTACATTACATTCACTAGTAGGAGTGAGAAAAACATCACGGGGTGGTGCGCATTGTATGGGTGTGTGTTACATTACATTCACTAGTAGGAGTGAGAAAAACATCACGGGGTGGTGCGCATTGTATGGGTGTGTGTTACATTACATTCACTAGTAGGAGCGAGAAAAACATCACGGGGCGGTGCGCATTGTATGGGTGTGTGTTACATTACATTCACTAGTAGGAGCGAGAAAAACATCACGGGGCGGTTCGCATTGTATGGGTGTGTGTTACATTACATTCACTAGTAGGAGTGAGAAAAACATCACGGGGTGGTGCGCATTGTATGGGTGTGTGTTACATTACATTCACTAGTAGGAGTGAGAAAAACATCACGGGGTGGTGCGCAATGTATGGGTGTGTGTTACATTACATTCACTAGTAGGAGTGAGAAAAACATTACGGGGTGGTGCGCATTGTATGGGTGTGTGTTACATTAGATTCACTAGTAGGAGTGAGAAAAACATCACGGGGTGGTGTGCATTGTATGGGTGTGTGTTACATTACATTCACTAGTAGGAGTGAGAAAAACATCACGGGGTGGTGCGCATTGTATGGGTGTGTGTTACATTACATTCACTAGTAGGAGTGAGAAAAACATCACGGGGTGGTGCGCATTGTATGGGTGTGTGTTACATTACATTCACTAGTAGGAGTGAGAAAAACATCACGGGGTGGTGCGCATTGTATGGGTGTTTGTTACATTAGATTCACTAGTAGGAGTGAGAAAAACATCACGGGGTGGTGCGCATTGTATGGGTGTGTGTTACATTACATTCACTAGTAGGAGTGAGAAAAACATCACGGGGTGGTGCGCATTGTACGGGTGTGTGTTACATTACATTCACTAGTAGGAGTGAGAAAAACATCACGGGGTGGTGCGCATTGTACGGGTGTGTGTTACATTACATTCACTAGTAGGAGTGAGAAAAACATCACGGGGTGGTGCGCATTGTATGGGTGTGTGTTACATTACATTCACTAGGAGGAGTGAGAAAAACATCACGGGGTGGTGCGCATTGTATGGGTGTGTGTTACATTACATTCACTAGGAGGAGTGAGAAAAACATCACGGGGTGTTGCGCATTGTATGGGTGTGTGTTACATTACATTCACTAGTAGGAGTCAGAAAAACATCACGGGTTGGTGCGCATTGTATGGGTGTGTGTTACATTACATTCACTAGTAGGAGTGAGAAAAACATCACGGGGTGGTGCGCATTGTATGGGTGTGTGTTACATTACATTCACTAGTAGGAGTGAGAAAAACATCACGGGGTGGTGCGCATTGTATGGGTGTGTGTTACATTACATTCACTAGTAGGAGTGAGAAAAACATCACGGGGTGGTGCGCATTGTATGGGTGTGTGTTACATTACATTCACTAGTAGGAGTGAGAAAAACATCACGGGGTGGTGCGCATTGTATGGGTGTGTGTTACATTACATTCACTAGTAGGAGTGAGAAAAACATCACGGGGTGGTGCGCATTGTATGGGTGTGTGTTACATTACATTCACTAGTAGGAGTGAGAAAAACATCACGTGGTGGTGCGCATTGTATGGGTGTGTGTTACATTACATTCACTAGTAGGAGTGAGAAAAACATCACGGGGTGGTGCGCATTGTATGGGTGTGTGTTACATTACATTCACTAGTAGGAGTGAGAAACACATCACGGGGTGGTGCGCATTGTATGGGTGTGTGTTACATTAGATTCACTAGTAGGAGCGAGAAAATCATCACGGGGTGGTGCGCATTGTATGGGTGTGTGTTACATTACATTCACTAGTAGGAGCGAGAAAAACATCACGGGGTGGTGCGCATTGTATGGGTGTGTGTTACATTACATTCACTAGTAGGAGCGAGAAAAACATCACGGGGCGGTGCGCATTGTATGGGTGTGTGTTACATTACATTCACTAGTAGGAGCGAGAATAACATCACGGGGCGGTGCGCATTGTATGGGTGTGTGTTACATTACATTCACTAGTAGGAGCGAGAAAAACATCACGGGGCGGTGCGCATTGTATGGGTGTGTGTTACATTACATTCACTAGTAGGAGTGAGAAAAACATCACGGGGTGGTGCGCATTGTATGGGTGTGTGTTACATTACATTCACTAGTAGGAGTGAGAAAAACATCACGGGGTGGTGCGCATTGTATGGGTGTGTGTTACATTACATTCACTAGTAGGAGTGAGAAAAACATCACGGGGTGGTGCGCATTGTATGGGTGTGTGTTACATTACATTCACTAGTAGGAGTGAGAAAAACATCACGGGTTGGTGCGCATTGTATGGGTGTGTGTTACATTACATTCAATAGTAGGAGTGAGAAAAACATCACGGGGTGGTGCGCATTGTATGGGTGTGTGTTACATTAGATTCACTAGTAGGAGTGAGAAAAACATCACGGGGTGGTGCGCATTGAATGGGTGTGTGTTACATTACATTCACTAGTAGGAGTGAGAAAAACATCACGGGGTGGTGCGCATTGTATGGGTGTGTGTTACATTAGATTCACTAGTAGGCGTGAGAAAATCATCACGGGGTGGTGCGCATTGTATGGGTGTGTGTTACATTACATTCACTAGTAGGCGTGAGAAAAACATCACGGGGTGGTGCGCATTGTATGGGTGTTTTTTACATTAGATTCACTAGTAGGCGTGAGAAAAACATCACGGGGTGGTGCGCATTGTATGGGTGTGTGTTACATTACATTCACTAGTAGGAGTGAGAAAAACATCACGGGGTGGTGCGCATTGTACGGGTCTGTGTTACATTACATTCACTAGTAGGAGTGAGAAAAACATCACGGGGTGGTGCGCATTGTACGGGTCTGTGTTACATTACATTCACTAGTAGGAGTGAGAAAAACATCACGGGGTGGTGCGCATTGTACGGGTGTGTGTTACATTAGATTCACTAGTAGGAGTGAGAAAAACATCACGGGGTGGTGTGCATTGTACGGGTGTTTGTTACATTACATTCACTAGTAGGAGTGAGAAAATCATCACGGGGTGGTGCGCATTGTACGGGTGTTTGTTACATTAGATTCACTAGTAGGAGTGAGAAAATCATCACGGGGTGGTGCGCATTGTACGGGTGTGTGTTACATTAGATTCACTAGTAGGAGTGAGAAAAACATCACGGGGTGGTGGGCATTGTACGGGTGTGTTTTACATTACATTCACTAGTAGGAGCGAGAAAAACATCACGGGGCGGTGCGCATTGTATGGATGTGTGTTACATTTCATTCACTAGTCGGAGCGAGAAAAACATCAAGGGGCGGTGCGCATTGTATGGGTGTAAAATACATTACATTCACTAGTCGGAGCGAGAAAAACATCACGGGGCGGTGCGCATTGTATGGGTGTGTGTTACATTACATTCACTAGTAGGAGCGAGAAAAACATCACGGGGCGGTTCGCATTGTATGGGTGTGTGTTACATTACATTCACTAGTACGAGCGAGAAAAACATCATGGGGCAGTGCGCATTGTATGGGTGTGTGTTACATTACATTCACTAGTAGGAGTGAGCAAAACATCACGGGGTGGTGCCCATTGTATGGGTGTGTGTTACATTACATTCACTAGTAGAAGTGAGAAAAACATCACGGGGTGGTGCGCATTGTATGCGTGTGTGTTACATTACATTCACTAGTAGGAGTGAGAAAAACATCACGGGGTGGTGCGCATTGTATGGGTGTGTGTTACATTACATTCACTAGTAGGAGTCAGAAAAACATCACGGGGTGGTGCGCATTGTATGGGTGTGTGTTACATTAGATTCACTAGTAGGAGTGAGAAAAACATCACGGGGTGGTGCGCATTGAATGGGTGTTTGTTACATTACATTCACTAGTAGGAGTGAGAAAAACATCACGGGGTGGTGCGCATTGTATGGGTGTGTGTTACATTAGATTCACTAGTAGGCGTGAGAAAAACATCACGGGGTGGTGCGCATTGTATGGGTGTGTGTTACATTACATTCACTAGTAGGCGTGAGAAAAACATCACGGGGTGGTGCGCATTGTATGGGTGTGTGTTACATTACATTCACTAGTAGGAGTGAGAAAAACATCACGGGGTGGTGCGCATTGTATGGGTGTGTGTTACATTACATTCACTAGTAGGAGTCAGAAAAACATCACGGGGTGGTGCGCATTGTATCGGTGTGTGTTACATTACATTCACTAGTAGGAGTGAGAAAAACATCACGGGGTGGTGCGCATTGTATGGGTGTGTGTTACATTACATTCACTAGTAGGAGTGAGAAAAACATCACGGGGTGGTGCGCATTGTATGGGTGTGTGTTACATTACATTCACTAGTAGGCGTGAGAAAAACATCACGGGGTGGTGCGCATTGTATGGGTGTGTGTTACATTACATTCACTAGTAGGAGTGAGAAAAACATCATGGGGTGGTGCGCATTGTACGGGTGTTTGTTACATTAGATTCAATAGTAGGAGTGAGAAAATCATCACGGGGTGGTGCGCATTGTACGGGTGTTTGTTACATTACATTCACTAGTAGGAGTGAGAAAAACATCACGGGGTGGTGCGCATTGTTCGGGTGTGTGTTACATTACATTCACTAGTAGGAGTGAGAAAAACATCACGGGGTGGTGCGCATTGTACGGGTGTGTGTTACATTACATTCACTAGTAGGAGCGAGAAAAACATCACGGGGCGGTGCGCATTGTATGGGTGTGTGTTACATTTCATTCACTAGTAGGAGCGAGAAACACATCACGGGGCGGTGCGAATTGTATGGGTGTGTGTTACATTACATTCACTAGTAGGAGCGAGAAAAACATCACGGGGCGGTTCGCATTGTATGGGTGTGTGTTACATTACATTCACTAGTAGGAGCGAGAAAAACATCACGGGGTGGTGCGCATTGTATGGGTGTGTGTTACATTACATTCACTACTAGGAGTCAGAAAAACATCACGGGGTGGTGCGAATTGTATGGGTGTGTGTTACATTACATTCACTACTAGGAGTCAGAAAAACATCACGGGGTGGTGCGCATTGTATGGGTGTGTGTTACATTAGATTCACTAGTAGGAGTGAGAAAAACATCACGGGGTGGTGCGCATTGAATGGGTGTTTGTTACATTACATTCACTAGTAGGAGTGAGAAAAACATCACGTGGTGGTGCGCATTCTATGGGTGTGTGTTACATTAGATTCACTAGTAGGCGTGAGAAAAACATCACGGGGTGGTGCGCATTGTATGGGTGTGTGTTACATTACATTCACTAGTAGGCGTGAGAAAAACATCACGGGGTGGTGCGCATTGTATGGGTGTGTGTTACATTACATTCACTAGTAGGAGTGAGAAAAACATCACGGGGTGGTGCGCATTGTATGGGTGTGTGTTACATTACATTCACTAGTAGGAGTCAGAAAAACATCACGGGGTGGTGCGCATTGTATCGGTGTGTGTTACATTACATTCACTAGTAGGAGTGAGAAAAACATCACGGGGTGGTGCGCATTGTATGGGTGTGTGTTACATTACATTCACTAGTAGGAGTCAGAAAAATATCACGGGGTGGTGCGCATTGTATGGGTGTGTGTTACATTACATTCACTAGTAGGAGTGAGAAAAACATCACGGGGTGGTGCGCATTGTATGGGTGTGTGTTACATTACATTCACTAGTAGGAGTGAGAAAAACATCACGGGGTGGTGCGCATTGTATGGGTGTGTGTTACATTACATTCACTAGTAGGAGTGAGAAAAACATCACCGGGTGGTGCGCATTGTATGGGTGTGTGTTACATTACATTCACTAGTAGGAGTGAGAAAAACATCACGGGGTGGTGCGCATTGTATGGGTGTGTGTTACATTACATTCACTAGTAGGAATGAGAAAAACATCACGGGGTGGTGCGCATTGTATGGGTGTGTGTTACATTAGATTCACTAGTAGGAGTGAGAAAAACATCACGGGGTGGTGCGCATTGTATGGGTGTGTGTTACATTACATTCACTAGTAGGAGTGAGAAAAACATCACGGGGTGGTGCGCATTGAATGGGTGTGTGTTACATTACATTCACTAGTAGGAGTGAGAAAAACATCACGGGATGGTGCGCATTGTATGGGTGTGTGTTACATTACATTCACTAGTAGGAGTGAGAAAAACATCACGGGGTGGTTCGCATTGTACGGGTGTTTGTTACATTAGATTCACTAGTAGGAGTGAGAAAATCATCACGGGGTTGTGCGCATTGTACGGGTGTGTGTTACATTACATTCACTAGTAGGAGTGAGAAAAACATCACGGGGTGGTGCGCATTGTATGGGTGTGTGTTACATTACATTCACTGGTAGGAGTGAGAAAAACATCACGGGGTGGTGCGCATTGTATGGGTGTGGGTTACATTACATTCACTACTAGGAGTGAGAAAAACATCACGGGGTGATGCGCATTGTATGGGTGTGTGTTACATTACATTCACTAGTAGGAGTGAGAAAAACATCACGGGGTGGTGCGCATTGTACGGGTGTGTGTTACATTACATTGACTAGTAGGAGTGAGAAAACATCACGGGGTGGTGCGCATTGTACGGGTGTGTGTTACAGTAGATTCACTAGTAGGAGCGAGAAAAACATCACGGGGCGGTGCGCATTGTATGGGTGTGTGTTACATTACATTCACTAGTAGGAGTGAGAAAAACATCACAGGGTGGTGCGCATTGTATGGGTGTGTGTTACATTACATTCACTAGTAGGAGTCAGAAAAACATCACGGGGTGGTGCGCATTGTATGGGTGTGTGTTACATTACATTCACTAGTAGGAGTGAGAAAAACATCACGGGGTGGTGCGCATTGTATGGGTGTGTGTTACATTACATTCACTAGTAGGAGTGAGAAAAACATCACGGGGTAGTGCACATTGTATGGGTGTGTGTTACATTACATTCACTAGTAGGAGTGAGAAAAACATCACGGGGTGGTGCGCATTGAATGGGTGTGTGTTACATTACATTCACTAGTAGGAGTGAGAAAAACATCACGGGATGGTGCGCATTGTATGGGTGTGTGTTACATTACATTCACTAGTAGGAGTGAGAAAAACATCACGGGGTGGTGCGCATTGTATGGGTGTGTGTTACATTACATTCACTAGTAGGAGTGAGAAAAACATCACGGGGTGGTGCGCATTGTATGGGTGTGTGTTACATTACATTCACTAGTAGGAGTGAGAAAAACATCACGGGGTGGTGCGCATTGTATGGGTGTGTGTTACATTACATTCACTAGTAGGAATGAGAAAAACATCACGGGGTGGTGCGCATTGTATGGGTGTGTGTTACATTAGATTCACTAGTAGGAGTGAGAAAAACATCACGGGGTGGTGCGCATTGTATGGGTGTGTGTTACATTACATTCACTAGTAGGAGTGAGAAAAACATCACGGGGTGGTGCGCATTGAATGGGTGTGTGTTACATTACATTCACTAGTAGGAGTGAGAAAAACATCACGGGATGGTGCGCATTGTATGGGTGTGTGTTACATTACATTCACTAGTAGGAGTGAGAAAAACATCACGGGGTGGTTCGCATTGTACGGGTGTTTGTTACATTAGATTCACTAGTAGGAGTGAGAAAATCATCACGGGGTTGTGCGCATTGTACGGGTGTGTGTTACATTACATTCACTAGTAGGAGTGAGAAAAACATCACGGGGTGGTGCGCATTGTATGGGTGTGTGTTACATTACATTCACTGGTAGGAGTGAGAAAAACATCACGGGGTGGTGCGCATTGTATGGGTGTGGGTTACATTACATTCACTACTAGGAGTGAGAAAAACATCATGGGGTGATGCGCATTGTATGGGTGTGTGTTACATTACATTCACTAGTAGGAGTGAGAAAAACATCACGGGGTGGTGCGCATTGTACGGGTGTGTGTTACATTACATTGACTAGTAGGAGTGAGAAAACATCACGGGGTGGTGCGCATTGTACGGGTGTGTGTTACATTACATTGACTAGTAGGAGTGAGAAAACATCACGGGGTGGTGCGCATTGTACGGGTGTGTGTTACAGTAGATTCACTAGTAGGAGCGAGAAAAACATCACGGGGCGGTGCGCATTGTATGGGTGTGTGTTACATTACATTCACTAGAAGGAGCGAGAAAAACATCACGGGGCGGTGCGCATTGTATGGGTGTGTGTTACATTACATTCACTAGTAGGAGCGAGAAAAACATCACGGGGCGGTGCGCATTGTATGGGTGTGTGTTACATTACATTGACTAGTAGGAGTGAGAAAACATCACGGGGTGGTGCGCATTGTACGGGTGTGTGTTACATTAGATTCACTAGTAGGAGTGAGAGAAACATCACGGGGTGGTGCGCATTGTATGGGTGTGTGTTACATTAGATTCACTAGTAGGAGTGAGAAAAACATCACGGGGTGGTGCGCATTGTATGGGTGTGTGTTACATTACATTCACTAGTAGGAGCGAGAAAAACATCACGGGGCGGTGCGCATTGTATGGGTGTGTGTTACATTACATTCACTAGTAGGAGCGAGAAAAACATCACGGGGCGGTGCGCATTGTATGGGTGTGTGTTACATTACATTCACTAGAAGGAGCGAGAAAAACATCACGGGGTGGTGCGCATTGTATGGGTGTGGGTTACATTACATTCACTACTAGGAGTGAGAAAAACATCATGGGGTGGTGCGCATTGTATGGGTGTGTGTTACACTACATTCACTAGTAGGAGTGAGAAAAACATCACGGGGTGGTGCGCATTGTATGGGTGTGTGTTACATTACATTCACTAGTAGGAGTGAGAAAAACATCACAGGGTGGTGCGCATTGTATGGGTGTGTGTTACATTACATTCACTAGTAGGAGTCAGAAAAACATCACGGGGTGGTGCGCATTGTATGGGTGTGTGTTACATTACATTCACTAGTAGGAGTGAGAAAAACATCACGGGGTGGTGCGCATTGTATGGGTGTGTGTTACATTACATTCACTAGTAGGAGTGAGAAAAACATCACGGGGTGGTGCGCATTGTATGGGTGTGTGTTACATTACATTCACTAGTAGGAGTGAGAAAAACATCACGGGTTGGTGCGCATTGTATGGGTGTGTGTTACATTACATTCAATAGTAGGAGTGAGAAAAACATCACGGGGTGGTGCGCATTGTATGGGTGTGTGTTACATTAGATTCACTAGTAGGAGTGAGAAAAACATCACGGGGTGGTGCGCATTGAATGGGTGTGTGTTACATTACATTCACTAGTAGGAGTGAGAAAAACATCACGGGGTGGTGCGCATTGTATGGGTGTGTGTTACATTAGATTCACTAGTAGGCGTGAGAAAATCATCACGGGGTGGTGCGCATTGTATGGGTGTGTGTTACATTACATTCACTAGTAGGCGTGAGAAAAACATCACGGGGTGGTGCGCATTGTATGGGTGTTTTTTACATTAGATTCACTAGTAGGCGTGAGAAAAACATCACGGGGTGGTGCGCATTGTATGGGTGTGTGTTACATTACATTCACTAGTAGGAGTGAGAAAAACATCACGGGGTGGTGCGCATTGTACGGGTCTGTGTTACATTACATTCACTAGTAGGAGTGAGAAAAACATCACGGGGTGGTGCGCATTGTACGGGTCTGTGTTACATTACATTCACTAGTAGGAGTGAGAAAAACATCACGGGGTGGTGCGCATTGTACGGGTGTGTGTTACATTAGATTCACTAGTAGGAGTGAGAAAAACATCACGGGGTGGTGTGCATTGTACGGGTGTTTGTTACATTACATTCACTAGTAGGAGTGAGAAAATCATCACGGGGTGGTGCGCATTGTACGGGTGTTTGTTACATTAGATTCACTAGTAGGAGTGAGAAAATCATCACGGGGTGGTGCGCATTGTACGGGTGTGTGTTACATTAGATTCACTAGTAGGAGTGAGAAAAACATCACGGGGTGGTGGGCATTGTACGGGTGTGTGTTACATTACATTCACTAGTAGGAGCGAGAAAAACATCACGGGGCGGTGCGCATTGTATGGATGTGTGTTACATTTCATTCACTAGTCGGAGCGAGAAAAACATCAAGGGGCGGTGCGCATTGTATGGGTGTAAAATACATTACATTCACTAGTCGGAGCGAGAAAAACATCACGGGGCGGTGCGCATTGTATGGGTGTGTGTTACATTACATTCACTAGTAGGAGCGAGAAAAACATCACGGGGCGGTTCGCATTGTATGGGTGTGTGTTACATTACATTCACTAGTACGAGCGAGAAAAACATCATGGGGCAGTGCGCATTGTATGGGTGTGTGTTACATTACATTCACTAGTAGGAGTGAGCAAAACATCACGGGGTGGTGCCCATTGTATGGGTGTGTGTTACATTACATTCACTAGTAGAAGTGAGAAAAACATCACGGGGTGGTGCGCATTGTATGCGTGTGTGTTACATTACATTCACTAGTAGGAGTGAGAAAAACATCACGGGGTGGTGCGCATTGTATGGGTGTGTGTTACATTACATTCACTAGTAGGAGTCAGAAAAACATCACGGGGTGGTGCGCATTGTATGGGTGTGTGTTACATTAGATTCACTAGTAGGAGTGAGAAAAACATCACGGGGTGGTGCGCATTGAATGGGTGTTTGTTACATTACATTCACTAGTAGGAGTGAGAAAAACATCACGGGGTGGTGCGCATTGTATGGGTGTGTGTTACATTAGATTCACTAGTAGGCGTGAGAAAAACATCACGGGGTGGTGCGCATTGTATGGGTGTGTGTTACATTACATTCACTAGTAGGCGTGAGAAAAACATCACGGGGTGGTGCGCATTGTATGGGTGTGTGTTACATTACATTCACTAGTAGGAGTGAGAAAAACATCACGGGGTGGTGCGCATTGTATGGGTGTGTGTTACATTACATTCACTAGTAGGAGTCAGAAAAACATCACGGGGTGGTGCGCATTGTATCGGTGTGTGTTACATTACATTCACTAGTAGGAGTGAGAAAAACATCACGGGGTGGTGCGCATTGTATGGGTGTGTGTTACATTACATTCACTAGTAGGAGTGAGAAAAACATCACGGGGTGGTGCGCATTGTATGGGTGTGTGTTACATTACATTCACTAGTAGGCGTGAGAAAAACATCACGGGGTGGTGCGCATTGTATGGGTGTGTGTTACATTACATTCACTAGTAGGAGTGAGAAAAACATCATGGGGTGGTGCGCATTGTACGGGTGTTTGTTACATTAGATTCAATAGTAGGAGTGAGAAAATCATCACGGGGTGGTGCGCATTGTACGGGTGTTTGTTACATTACATTCACTAGTAGGAGTGAGAAAAACATCACGGGGTGGTGCGCATTGTACGGGTGTGTGTTACATTACATTCACTAGTAGGAGTGAGAAAAACATCACGGGGTGGTGCGCATTGTACGGGTGTGTGTTACATTACATTCACTAGTAGGAGCGAGAAAAACATCACGGGGCGGTGCGCATTGTATGGGTGTGTGTTACATTTCATTCACTAGTAGGAGCGAGAAACACATCACGGGGCGGTGCGCATTGTATGGGTGTGTGTTACATTACATTCACTAGTAGGAGCGAGAAAAACATCACGGGGCGGTTCGCATTGTATGGGTGTGTGTTACATTACATTCACTAGTAGGAGCGAGAAAAACATCACGGGGTGGTGCGCATTGTATGGGTGTGTGTTACATTACATTCACTACTAGGAGTCAGAAAAACATCACGGGGTGGTGCGAATTGTATGGGTGTGTGTTACATTACATTCACTACTAGGAGTCAGAAAAACATCACGGGGTGGTGCGCATTGTATGGGTGTGTGTTACATTAGATTCACTAGTAGGAGTGAGAAAAACATCACGGGGTGGTGCGCATTGAATGGGTGTTTGTTACATTACATTCACTAGTAGGAGTGAGAAAAACATCACGTGGTGGTGCGCATTCTATGGGTGTGTGTTACATTAGATTCACTAGTAGGCGTGAGAAAAACATCACGGGGTGGTGCGCATTGTATGGGTGTGTGTTACATTACATTCACTAGTAGGCGTGAGAAAAACATCACGGGGTGGTGCGCATTGTATGGGTGTGTGTTACATTACATTCACTAGTAGGAGTGAGAAAAACATCACGGGGTGGTGCGCATTGTATGGGTGTGTGTTACATTACATTCACTAGTAGGAGTCAGAAAAACATCACGGGGTGGTGCGCATTGTATCGGTGTGTGTTACATTACATTCACTAGTAGGAGTGAGAAAAACATCACGGGGTGGTGCGCATTGTATGGGTGTGTGTTACATTACATTCACTAGTAGGAGTCAGAAAAATATCACGGGGTGGTGCGCATTGTATGGGTGTGTGTTACATTACATTCACTAGTAGGAGTGAGAAAAACATCACGGGGTGGTGCGCATTGTATGGGTGTGTGTTACATTACATTCACTAGTAGGAGTGAGAAAAACATCACGGGGTGGTGCGCATTGTATGGGTGTGTGTTACATTACATTCACTAGTAGGAGTGAGAAAAACATCACCGGGTGGTGCGCATTGTATGGGTGTGTGTTACATTACATTCACTAGTAGGAGTGAGAAAAACATCACGGGGTGGTGCGCATTGTATGGGTGTGTGTTACATTACATTCACTAGTAGGAATGAGAAAAACATCACGGGGTGGTGCGCATTGTATGGGTGTGTGTTACATTAGATTCACTAGTAGGAGTGAGAAAAACATCACGGGGTGGTGCGCATTGTATGGGTGTGTGTTACATTACATTCACTAGTAGGAGTGAGAAAAACATCACGGGGTGGTGCGCATTGAATGGGTGTGTGTTACATTACATTCACTAGTAGGAGTGAGAAAAACATCACGGGATGGTGCGCATTGTATGGGTGTGTGTTACATTACATTCACTAGTAGGAGTGAGAAAAACATCACGGGGTGGTTCGCATTGTACGGGTGTTTGTTACATTAGATTCACTAGTAGGAGTGAGAAAATCATCACGGGGTTGTGCGCATTGTACGGGTGTGTGTTACATTACATTCACTAGTAGGAGTGAGAAAAACATCACGGGGTGGTGCGCATTGTATGGGTGTGTGTTACATTACATTCACTGGTAGGAGTGAGAAAAACATCACGGGGTGGTGCGCATTGTATGGGTGTGGGTTACATTACATTCACTACTAGGAGTGAGAAAAACGTCACGGGGTGATGCGCATTGTATGGGTGTGTGTTACATTACATTCACTAGTAGGAGTGAGAAAAACATCACGGGGTGGTGCGCATTGTACGGGTGTGTGTTACATTACATTGACTAGTAGGAGTGAGAAAACATCACGGGGTGGTGCGCATTGTACGGGTGTGTGTTACAGTAGATTCACTAGTAGGAGCGAGAAAAACATCACGGGGCGGTGCGCATTGTATGGGTGTGTGTTACATTACATTCACTAGTAGGAGTGAGAAAAACATCACAGGGTGGTGCGCATTGTATGGGTGTGTGTTACATTACATTCACTAGTAGGAGTCAGAAAAACATCACGGGGTGGTGCGCATTGTATGGGTGTGTGTTACATTACATTCACTAGTAGGAGTGAGAAAAACATCACGGGGTGGTGCGCATTGTATGGGTGTGTGTTACATTACATTCACTAGTAGGAGTGAGAAAAACATCACGGGGTAGTGCACATTGTATGGGTGTGTGTTACATTACATTCACTAGTAGGAGTGAGAAAAACATCACGGGGTGGTGCGCATTGAATGGGTGTGTGTTACATTACATTCACTAGTAGGAGTGAGAAAAACATCACGGGATGATGCGCATTGTATGGGTGTGTGTTACATTACATTCACTAGTAGGAGTGAGAAAAACATCACGGGGTGGTGCGCATTGTATGGGTGTGTGTTACATTACATTCACTAGTAGGAGTGAGAAAAACATCACGGGGTGGTGCGCATTGTATGGGTGTGTGTTACATTACATTCACTAGTAGGAGTGAGAAAAACATCACGGGGTGGTGCGCATTGTATGGGTGTGTGTTACATTACATTCACTAGTAGGAATGAGAAAAACATCACGGGGTGGTGCGCATTGTATGGGTGTGTGTTACATTAGATTCACTAGTAGGAGTGAGAAAAACATCACGGGGTGGTGCGCATTGTATGGGTGTGTGTTACATTACATTCACTAGTAGGAGTGAGAAAAACATCACGGGGTGGTGCGCATTGAATGGGTGTGTGTTACATTACATTCACTAGTAGGAGTGAGAAAAACATCACGGGATGGTGCGCATTGTATGGGTGTGTGTTACATTACATTCACTAGTAGGAGTGAGAAAAACATCACGGGGTGGTTCGCATTGTACGGGTGTTTGTTACATTAGATTCACTAGTAGGAGTGAGAAAATCATCACGGGGTTGTGCGCATTGTACGGGTGTGTGTTACATTACATTCACTAGTAGGAGTGAGAAAAACATCACGGGGTGGTGCGCATTGTATGGGTGTGTGTTACATTACATTCACTGGTAGGAGTGAGAAAAACATCACGGGGTGGTGCGCATTGTATGGGTGTGGGTTACATTACATTCACTACTAGGAGTGAGAAAAACATCATGGGGTGATGCGCATTGTATGGGTGTGTGTTACATTACATTCACTAGTAGGAGTGAGAAAAACATCACGGGGTGGTGCGCATTGTACGGGTGTGTGTTACATTACATTGACTAGTAGGAGTGAGAAAACATCACGGGGTGGTGCGCATTGTACGGGTGTGTGTTACATTACATTGACTAGTAGGAGTGAGAAAACATCACGGGGTGGTGCGCATTGTACGGGTGTGTGTTACAGTAGATTCACTAGTAGGAGCGAGAAAAACATCACGGGGCGGTGCGCATTGTATGGGTGTGTGTTACATTACATTCACTAGAAGGAGCGAGAAAAACATCACGGGGCGGTGCGCATTGTATGGGTGTGTGTTACATTACATTCACTAGTAGGAGCGAGAAAAACATCACGGGGCGGTGCGCATTGTATGGGTGTGTGTTACATTACATTGACTAGTAGGAGTGAGAAAACATCACGGGGTGGTGCGCATTGTACGGGTGTGTGTTACATTAGATTCACTAGTAGGAGTGAGAGAAACATCACGGGGTGGTGCGCATTGTATGGGTGTGTGTTACATTAGATTCACTAGTAGGAGTGAGAAAAACATCACGGGGTGGTGCGCATTGTATGGGTGTGTGTTACATTACATTCACTAGTAGGCGTGAGAAAAACATCACGGGGTGGTGCGCATTGTATGGGTGTGTGTTACATTACATTCACTAGTAGGAGTGAGAAAAACATCACGGGGTGGTGCGCATTGTATGGGTGTGTGTTACATTACATTCACTAGTAGGAGTCAGAAAAACATCACGGGGTGGTGCGCATTGTATCGGTGTGTGTTACATTACATTCACTAGTAGGAGTGAGAAAAACATCACGGGGTGGTGCGCATTGTATGGGTGTGTGTTACATTACATTCACTAGTAGGAGTCAGAAAAATATCACGGGGTGGTGCGCATTGTATGGGTGTGTGTTACATTACATTCACTAGTAGGAGTGAGAAAAACATCACGGGGTGGTGCGCATTGTATGGGTGTGTGTTACATTACATTCACTAGTAGGAGTGAGAAAAACATCACGGGGTGGTGCGCATTGTATGGGTGTGTGTTACATTACATTCACTAGTAGGAGTGAGAAAAACATCACCGGGTGGTGCGCATTGTATGGGTGTGTGTTACATTACATTCACTAGTAGGAGTGAGAAAAACATCACGGGGTGGTGCGCATTGTATGGGTGTGTGTTACATTACATTCACTAGTAGGAATGAGAAAAACATCACGGGGTGGTGCGCATTGTATGGGTGTGTGTTACATTAGATTCACTAGTAGGAGTGAGAAAAACATCACGGGGTGGTGCGCATTGTATGGGTGTGTGTTACATTACATTCACTAGTAGGAGTGAGAAAAACATCACGGGGTGGTGCGCATTGAATGGGTGTGTGTTACATTACATTCACTAGTAGGAGTGAGAAAAACATCACGGGATGGTGCGCATTGTATGGGTGTGTGTTACATTACATTCACTAGTAGGAGTGAGAAAAACATCACGGGGTGGTTCGCATTGTACGGGTGTTTGTTACATTAGATTCACTAGTAGGAGTGAGAAAATCATCACGGGGTTGTGCGCATTGTACGGGTGTGTGTTACATTACATTCACTAGTAGGAGTGAGAAAAACATCACGGGGTGGTGCGCATTGTATGGGTGTGTGTTACATTACATTCACTGGTAGGAGTGAGAAAAACATCACGGGGTGGTGCGCATTGTATGGGTGTGGGTTACATTACATTCACTACTAGGAGTGAGAAAAACATCACGGGGTGATGCGCATTGTATGGGTGTGTGTTACATTACATTCACTAGTAGGAGTGAGAAAAACATCACGGGGTGGTGCGCATTGTACGGGTGTGTGTTACATTACATTGACTAGTAGGAGTGAGAAAACATCACGGGGTGGTGCGCATTGTACGGGTGTGTGTTACAGTAGATTCACTAGTAGGAGCGAGAAAAACATCACGGGGCGGTGCGCATTGTATGGGTGTGTGTTACATTACATTCACTAGTAGGAGTGAGAAAAACATCACAGGGTGGTGCGCATTGTATGGGTGTGTGTTACATTACATTCACTAGTAGGAGTCAGAAAAACATCACGGGGTGGTGCGCATTGTATGGGTGTGTGTTACATTACATTCACTAGTAGGAGTGAGAAAAACATCACGGGGTGGTGCGCATTGTATGGGTGTGTGTTACATTACATTCACTAGTAGGAGTGAGAAAAACATCACGGGGTAGTGCACATTGTATGGGTGTGTGTTACATTACATTCACTAGTAGGAGTGAGAAAAACATCACGGGGTGGTGCGCATTGAATGGGTGTGTGTTACATTACATTCACTAGTAGGAGTGAGAAAAACATCACGGGATGGTGCGCATTGTATGGGTGTGTGTTACATTACATTCACTAGTAGGAGTGAGAAAAACATCACGGGGTGGTGCGCATTGTATGGGTGTGTGTTACATTACATTCACTAGTAGGAGTGAGAAAAACATCACGGGGTGGTGCGCATTGTATGGGTGTGTGTTACATTACATTCACTAGTAGGAGTGAGAAAAACATCACGGGGTGGTGCGCATTGTATGGGTGTGTGTTACATTACATTCACTAGTAGGAATGAGAAAAACATCACGGGGTGGTGCGCATTGTATGGGTGTGTGTTACATTAGATTCACTAGTAGGAGTGAGAAAAACATCACGGGGTGGTGCGCATTGTATGGGTGTGTGTTACATTACATTCACTAGTAGGAGTGAGAAAAACATCACGGGGTGGTGCGCATTGAATGGGTGTGTGTTACATTACATTCACTAGTAGGAGTGAGAAAAACATCACGGGATGGTGCGCATTGTATGGGTGTGTGTTACATTACATTCACTAGTAGGAGTGAGAAAAACATCACGGGGTGGTTCGCATTGTACGGGTGTTTGTTACATTAGATTCACTAGTAGGAGTGAGAAAATCATCACGGGGTTGTGCGCATTGTACGGGTGTGTGTTACATTACATTCACTAGTAGGAGTGAGAAAAACATCACGGGGTGGTGCGCATTGTATGGGTGTGTGTTACATTACATTCACTGGTAGGAGTGAGAAAAACATCACGGGGTGGTGCGCATTGTATGGGTGTGGGTTACATTACATTCACTACTAGGAGTGAGAAAAACATCATGGGGTGATGCGCATTGTATGGGTGTGTGTTACATTACATTCACTAGTAGGAGTGAGAAAAACATCACGGGGTGGTGCGCATTGTACGGGTGTGTGTTACATTACATTGACTAGTAGGAGTGAGAAAACATCACGGGGTGGTGCGCATTGTACGGGTGTGTGTTACATTACATTGACTAGTAGGAGTGAGAAAACATCACGGGGTGGTGCGCATTGTACGGGTGTGTGTTACAGTAGATTCACTAGTAGGAGCGAGAAAAACATCACGGGGCGGTGCGCATTGTATGGGTGTGTGTTACATTACATTCACTAGAAGGAGCGAGAAAAACATCACGGGGCGGTGCGCATTGTATGGGTGTGTGTTACATTACATTCACTAGTAGGAGCGAGAAAAACATCACGGGGCGGTGCGCATTGTATGGGTGTGTGTTACATTACATTGACTAGTAGGAGTGAGAAAACATCACGGGGTGGTGCGCATTGTACGGGTGTGTGTTACATTAGATTCACTAGTAGGAGTGAGAGAAACATCACGGGGTGGTGCGCATTGTATGGGTGTGTGTTACATTAGATTCACTAGTAGGAGTGAGAAAAACATCACGGGGTGGTGCGCATTGTATGGGTGTGTGTTACATTACATTCACTAGTAGGAGCGAGAAAAACATCACGGGGCGGTGCGCATTGTATGGGTGTGTGTTACATTACATTCACTAGTAGGAGCGAGAAAAACATCACGGGGCGGTGCGCATTGTATGGGTGTGTGTTACATTACATTCACTAGAAGGAGCGAGAAAAACATCACGGGGTGGTGCGCATTGTATGGGTGTGGGTTACATTACATTCACTACTAGGAGTGAGAAAAACATCATGGGGTGGTGCGCATTGTATGGGTGTGTGTTACACTACATTCACTAGTAGGAGTGAGAAAAACATCACGGGGTGGTGCGCATTGTATGGGTGTGTGTTACATTACATTCACTAGTAGGAGTGAGAAAAACATCACAGGGTGGTGCGCATTGTATGGGTGTGTGTTACATTACATTCACTAGTAGGAGTCAGAAAAACATCACGGGGTGGTGCGCATTGTATGGGTGTGTGTTACATTACATTCACTAGTAGGAGTGAGAAAAACATCACGGGGTGGTGCGCATTGTATGGGTGTGTGTTACATTACATTCACTAGTAGGAGTGAGAAAAACATCACGGGGTAGTGCGCATTGTATGGGTGTGTGTTACATTACATTCACTAGTAGGAGTGAGAAAAACATCACGGGGTGGTGCGCATTGAATGGGTGTGTGTTACATTACATTCACTAGTAGGAGTGAGAAAAACATCACGGGATGGTGCGCATTGTATGGGTGTGTGTTACATTACATTCACTAGTAGGAGTGAGAAAAACATCACGGGGTGGTGCGCATTGTATGGGTGTGTGTTACATTACATTCACTAGTAGGAGTGAGAAAAACATCACGGGGTGGTGCGCATTGTATGGGTGTGTGTTACATTACATTCACTAGTAGGAGTGAGAAAAACATCACGGGGTGGTGCGCATTGTATGGGTGTGTGTTACATTACATTCACTAGTAGGAGTGAGAAAAACATCACGGGGTGGTGCGCATTGTATGGGTGTGTGTTACATTACATTCACTAGTAGGAGTGAGAAAAACATCACGGGTGGTGCGCATTGTATGGGTGTTTGTTACATTAGATTCACTAGTAGGAGTGAGAAAAACATCACGGGGTGGTGCGCATTGTATGGGTGTGTGTCATTACATTCACTAGTAGGAGTGAGAAAAACATCACGGGGTGGTGCGCATTGTATGGGTGTGTGTTACATTACATTCACTAGTAGGAGTGAGAAAAACATCTCGGGGTGGTGCGCATTGTATGGGTGTGGGTTACATTACATTCACTACTAGGAGTGAGAAAAACATCACGGGGTGGTGCGCATTGTATGGGTGTGTGTTACATTACATTCACTAGTAGGAGTGAGAAAAACATCACGGGTGGTGCGCATTGTATGGGTGTTTGTTACATTAGATTCACTAGTAGGAGTGAGAAAAACATCACGGGGTGGTGCGCATTGTATGGGTGTGTGTCATTACATTCACTAGTAGGAGTGAGAAAAACATCACGGGGTGGTGCGCATTGTATGGGTGTGTGTTACATTACATTCACTAGTAGGAGTGAGAAAAACATCTCGGGGTGGTGCGCATTGTATGGGTGTGGGTTACATTACATTCACTACTAGGAGTGAGAAAAACATCACGGGGTGGTGCGCATTGTATGGGTGTGTGTTACATTACATTCACTAGTAGGAGTGAGAAAAACATCACGGGGTGGTGCGCATTGTATGGGTGTGTGTTACATTACATTCACTAGTAGGAGTGAGAAAAACATCACGGGGTGGTGCGCATTGTATGGGTGTGTGTTACATTACATTCACTAGTAGGAGTGAGAAAAACATCACGGGGTGGTGCGCATTGTATGGGTGTGTGTTACATTACATTCACTAGTAGGAGTCAGAAAAACATCACGGGGTGGTGCGCATTGTATGGGTGTGTGTTAAATTAGATTCACTAGTAGGAGTGAGAAAAACATCACGGGGTGGTGCGCATTGAATGGGTGTTTGTTACATTACATTCACTAGTAGGAGTGAGAAAAATATCACGGGGTGGTGCGCATTGTATGGGTGTGTGTTACATTAGATTCACTAGTAGGCGTGAGAAAAACATCACGGGGTGGTGCGCATTGTATGGGTGTGTGTTACATTACATTCACTAGTAGGCGTGAGAAAAACATCACGGGGTGGTGCGCATTGTATGGGTGTTTTTTACATTAGATTCACTAGTAGGCGTGAGAAAAACATCACGGGGTGGTGCGCATTGTATGGGTGTGTGTTACATTACATTCACTAGTAGGAGTGAGAAAAACATCACGGGGTGTTGCGCATTGTATGGGTGTGTGTTACATTAGATTCACTAGTAGGAGTGAGAAAAACATCACGGGGTGGTGCGCATTGTATGGGTGTGTGTTACATTACATTCACTAGTAGGAGTGAGAAAAACATCACGGAGTGGTGCGCATTGTATGGGTGTGTGTTACATTACATTCACTAGTAAGAGTGAGAAAAACATCACGGGGTGGTGCGCATTGTATGGGTGTTTGTTACATTTGATTCACTAGTAGGAGTGAGAAAAACATCACGGGGAGGTGCGCATTGTATGGGTGTGTGTTACATTACATTCACTAGTAGGAGTGAGAAAAACATCACGGGGTGGTGCGCATTGTATTGGTGTGTGTTACATTACATTCACTAGTAGGAGTGAGAAAAACATCACGGGGTGGTGCGCTTTGTATGGGTGTGTGTTACATTACATTCACTAGTAGGAGTGAGAAAAACATCACGGGGTGGTGCGCATTGTATGGGTGTGTGTTACATTACATTCACTAGTAGGAGTGAGAAAAACATCACGGGGTGGTGCGCATTGTATGGGTGTGTGTTACATTACATTCACTAGTAGGAGTGAGAAAAACATCACGGGGTGGTGCGCATTTTATGGGTGTGTGTTACATTACATTCACTAGTAGGAGTGAGAAAAACATCACGGGGTGGTGCGCATTGTATGGGTGTGGGTTACATTACATTCACTACTAGGAGTGAGAAAAACATCACGGGGTGGTGCGCATTGTACGGGTGTGTGTTACATTACATTCACTAGTAGGAGTGAGAAAAACATCACGGGGTGGTGCGCATTGTACGGGTGTGTGTTACATTACATTCACTAGTAGGAGTGAGAAAAACATCACGGGGTGGTGCGCATTGTACGGGTGTGTGTTACATTACATTCACTAGTAGGAGTGAGAAAAACATCACGGGGTGGTGCGCATTGTACGGGTGTGTGTTACATTACATTCACTAGTAGGAGTGAGAAAAACATCACGGGGTGGTGTGCATTGTACGGGTGTGTGTTACATTACATTCACTAGTAGGAGTGAGAAAAACATCATGGGGTGGTGCGCGTTGTATGGGTGTGTGTTACATTACATTCACTAGTAGGAGTGAGAAAAACATCACGGGGTGGTGCGCATTGTATGGGTGTGTGTTACATTAGATTCACTAGTAGGAGTGAGAAAAACATAACGGGGTGGTGCGCATTGTACGGGTGTTTGTTACATTACATTCACTAGTAGGAGTGAGAAAATCATCACGGGGTGGTGCGCATTGTACGGGTGTTTGTTACATTAGATTCACTAGTAGGAGTGAGAAAATCATCACGGGGTGATGCGCATTGTACGGGTGTGTGTTACATTAGATTCACTAGTAGGAGTGAGAAAAACATCACGGGGTGGTGCGCATTGTACGGGTGTGTGTTACATTACATTCACTAGTAGGAGCGAGAAAAATATCACGGGGCGGTGCGCATTGTATGGATGTGTGTTACATTTCATTCACTAGTAGGAGTGAGAAAAACATCACGGGGTGGTGCGCATTGTATGGGTGTGTGTTACATTACATTCACTAGTAGGAGCGAGAAAAACATCACGGGGCGGTGCGCATTGTATGGGTGTGTGTTACATTACATTCACTAGTAGGAGCGAGAAAAACATCACGGGGCGGTGCGCATTGTATGGGTGTGTGTTACATTACATTCACTAGTAGGAGCGAGAAAAACATCACGGGGCGGTGCGCATTGTATGGGTGTGTGTTACATTACATTCACTAGTAGGAGTGAGAAAAACATCACGGGTTGGTGCGCATTGTATGGGTGTGTGTTACATTACATTCACTAGTAGGAGTGAGAAAAACATCACGGGGTGGTGCGCATTGTATGGGTGTGTGTTACATTAGATTCACTAGTAGGAGTGAGAAAAACATCACGGGGTGGTGCGCATTGAATGGGTGTGTGTTACATTACATTCACTAGTAGGAGTGAGAAAAACATCACGGGGTGGTGCGCATTGTATGGGTGTGTGTTACATTAGATTCACTAGTAGGCGTGAGAAAATCATCACGGGGTGGTGCGCATTGTATGGGTGTGTGTTACATTACATTCACTAGTAGGCGTGAGAAAAACATCACGGGGTGGTGCGCATTGTATGGGTGTTTTTTACATTAGATTCACTAGTAGGCGTGAGAAAAACATCACGGGGTGGTGCGCATTGTATGGGTGTGTGTTACATTACATTCACTAGTAGGAGCGAGAAAAACATCACGGGGCGGTGCGCATTGTATGGGTGTGTGTTACATTAGATTCACTAGTAGGAGTGAGAAAAACATCACGGGGTGGTGCGCATTGTATGGGTGTGTGTTACATTACATTCACTAGTAGGAGTGAGAAAAACATCACGGGGTGGTGCGCATTGAATGGGTGTGTGTTACATTACATTCACTAGTAGGAGTGAGAAAAACATCACGGGATGGTGCGCATTGTATGGGTGTGTGTTACATTACATTCACTAGTAGGAGTGAGAAAAACATCACGGGGTGGTTCGCATTGTACGGGTGTTTGTTACATTAGATTCACTAGTAGGAGTGAGAAAATCATCACGGGGTTGTGCGCATTGTACGGGTGTGTGTTACATTACATTCACTAGTAGGAGTGAGAAAAACATCACGGGGTGGTGCGCATTGTATGGGTGTGTGTTACATTACATTCACTGGTAGGAGTGAGAAAAACATCACGGGGTGGTGCGCATTGTATGGGTGTGGGTTACATTACATTCACTACTAGGAGTGAGAAAAACATCATGGGGTGATGCGCATTGTATGGGTGTGTGTTACATTACATTCACTAGTAGGAGTGAGAAAAACATCACGGGGTGGTGCGCATTGTACGGGTGTGTGTTACATTACATTGACTAGTAGGAGTGAGAAAACATCACGGGGTGGTGCGCATTGTACGGGTGTGTGTTACATTACATTGACTAGTAGGAGTGAGAAAACATCACGGGGTGGTGCGCATTGTACGGGTGTGTGTTACAGTAGATTCACTAGTAGGAGCGAGAAAAACATCACGGGGCGGTGCGCATTGTATGGGTGTGTGTTACATTACATTCACTAGAAGGAGCGAGAAAAACATCACGGGGCGGTGCGCATTGTATGGGTGTGTGTTACATTACATTCACTAGTAGGAGCGAGAAAAACATCACGGGGCGGTGCGCATTGTATGGGTGTGTGTTACATTACATTGACTAGTAGGAGTGAGAAAACATCACGGGGTGGTGCGCATTGTACGGGTGTGTGTTACATTAGATTCACTAGTAGGAGTGAGAGAAACATCACGGGGTGGTGCGCATTGTATGGGTGTGTGTTACATTAGATTCACTAGTAGGAGTGAGAAAAACATCACGGGGTGGTGAGCATTGTATGGGTGTGTGTTACATTACATTCACTAGTAGGAGCGAGAAAAACATCACGGGGCGGTGCGCATTGTATGGGTGTGTGTTACATTACATTCACTAGTAGGAGCGAGAAAAACATCACGGGGCGGTGCGCATTGTATGGGTGTGTGTTACATTACATTCACTAGAAGGAGCGAGAAAAACATCACGGGGTGGTGCGCATTGTATGGGTGTGGGTTACATTACATTCACTACTAGGAGTGAGAAAAACATCATGGGGTGGTGCGCATTGTATGGGTGTGTGTTACACTACATTCACTAGTAGGAGTGAGAAAAACATCACGGGGTGGTGCGCATTGTATGGGTGTGTGTTACATTACATTCACTAGTAGGAGTGAGAAAAACATCACAGGGTGGTGCGCATTGTATGGGTGTGTGTTACATTACATTCACTAGTAGGAGTCAGAAAAACATCACGGGGTGGTGCGCATTGTATGGGTGTGTGTTACATTACATTCACTAGTAGGAGTGAGAAAAACATCACGGGGTGGTGCGCATTGTATGGGTGTGTGTTACATTACATTCACTAGTAGGAGTGAGAAAAACATCACGGGGTAGTGCGCATTGTATGGGTGTGTGTTACATTACATTCACTAGTAGGAGTGAGAAAAACATCACGGGGTGGTGCGCATTGAATGGGTGTGTGTTACATTACATTCACTAGTAGGAGTGAGAAAAACATCACGGGATGGTGCGCATTGTATGGGTGTGTGTTACATTACATTCACTAGTAGGAGTGAGAAAAACATCACGGGGTGGTGCGCATTGTATGGGTGTGTGTTACATTACATTCACTAGTAGGAGTGAGAAAAACATCACGGGGTGGTGCGCATTGTATGGGTGTGTGTTACATTACATTCACTAGTAGGAGTGAGAAAAACATCACGGGGTGGTGCGCATTGTATGGGTGTGTGTTACATTACATTCACTAGTAGGAGTGAGAAAAACATCACGGGGTGGTGCGCATTGTATGGGTGTGTGTTACATTACATTCACTAGTAGGAGTGAGAAAAACATCACGGGTGGTGCGCATTGTATGGGTGTTTGTTACATTAGATTCACTAGTAGGAGTGAGAAAAACATCACGGGGTGGTGCGCATTGTATGGGTGTGTGTCATTACATTCACTAGTAGGAGTGAGAAAAACATCACGGGGTGGTGCGCATTGTATGGGTGTGTGTTACATTACATTCACTAGTAGGAGTGAGAAAAACATCTCGGGGTGGTGCGCATTGTATGGGTGTGGGTTACATTACATTCACTACTAGGAGTGAGAAAAACATCACGGGGTGGTGCGCATTGTATGGGTGTGTGTTACATTACATTCACTAGTAGGAGTGAGAAAAACATCACGGGTGGTGCGCATTGTATGGGTGTTTGTTACATTAGATTCACTAGTAGGAGTGAGAAAAACATCACGGGGTGGTGCGCATTGTATGGGTGTGTGTCATTACATTCACTAGTAGGAGTGAGAAAAACATCACGGGGTGGTGCGCATTGTATGGGTGTGTGTTACATTACATTCACTAGTAGGAGTGAGAAAAACATCTCGGGGTGGTGCGCATTGTATGGGTGTGGGTTACATTACATTCACTACTAGGAGTGAGAAAAACATCACGGGGTGGTGCGCATTGTATGGGTGTGTGTTACATTACATTCACTAGTAGGAGTGAGAAAAACATCACGGGGTGGTGCGCATTGTATGGGTGTGTGTTACATTACATTCACTAGTAGGAGTGAGAAAAACATCACGGGGTGGTGCGCATTGTATGGGTGTGTGTTACATTACATTCACTAGTAGGAGTGAGAAAAACATCACGGGGTGGTGCGCATTGTATGGGTGTGTGTTACATTACATTCACTAGTAGGAGTCAGAAAAACATCACGGGGTGGTGCGCATTGTATGGGTGTGTGTTAAATTAGATTCACTAGTAGGAGTGAGAAAAACATCACGGGGTGGTGCGCATTGAATGGGTGTTTGTTACATTACATTCACTAGTAGGAGTGAGAAAAATATCACGGGGTGGTGCGCATTGTATGGGTGTGTGTTACATTAGATTCACTAGTAGGCGTGAGAAAAACATCACGGGGTGGTGCGCATTGTATGGGTGTGTGTTACATTACATTCACTAGTAGGCGTGAGAAAAACATCACGGGGTGGTGCGCATTGTATGGGTGTTTTTTACATTAGATTCACTAGTAGGCGTGAGAAAAACATCACGGGGTGGTGCGCATTGTATGGGTGTGTGTTACATTACATTCACTAGTAGGAGTGAGAAAAACATCACGGGGTGTTGCGCATTGTATGGGTGTGTGTTACATTAGATTCACTAGTAGGAGTGAGAAAAACATCACGGGGTGGTGCGCATTGTATGGGTGTGTGTTACATTACATTCACTAGTAGGAGTGAGAAAAACATCACGGAGTGGTGCGCATTGTATGGGTGTGTGTTACATTACATTCACTAGTAAGAGTGAGAAAAACATCACGGGGTGGTGCGCATTGTATGGGTGTTTGTTACATTTGATTCACTAGTAGGAGTGAGAAAAACATCACGGGGAGGTGCGCATTGTATGGGTGTGTGTTACATTACATTCACTAGTAGGAGTGAGAAAAACATCACGGGGTGGTGCGCATTGTATTGGTGTGTGTTACATTACATTCACTAGTAGGAGTGAGAAAAACATCACGGGGTGGTGCGCTTTGTATGGGTGTGTGTTACATTACATTCACTAGTAGGAGTGAGAAAAACATCACGGGGTGGTGCGCATTGTATGGGTGTGTGTTACATTACATTCACTAGTAGGAGTGAGAAAAACATCACGGGGTGGTGCGCATTGTATGGGTGTGTGTTACATTACATTCACTAGTAGGAGTGAGAAAAACATCACGGGGTGGTGCGCATTTTATGGGTGTGTGTTACATTACATTCACTAGTAGGAGTGAGAAAAACATCACGGGGTGGTGCGCATTGTATGGGTGTGGGTTACATTACATTCACTACTAGGAGTGAGAAAAACATCACGGGGTGGTGCGCATTGTACGGGTGTGTGTTACATTACATTCACTAGTAGGAGTGAGAAAAACATCACGGGGTGGTGCGCATTGTACGGGTGTGTGTTACATTACATTCACTAGTAGGAGTGAGAAAAACATCACGGGGTGGTGCGCATTGTACGGGTGTGTGTTACATTACATTCACTAGTAGGAGTGAGAAAAACATCACGGGGTGGTGCGCATTGTACGGGTGTGTGTTACATTACATTCACTAGTAGGAGTGAGAAAAACATCACGGGGTGGTGTGCATTGTACGGGTGTGTGTTACATTACATTCACTAGTAGGAGTGAGAAAAACATCATGGGGTGGTGCGCGTTGTATGGGTGTGTGTTACATTACATTCACTAGTAGGAGTGAGAAAAACATCACGGGGTGGTGCGCATTGTATGGGTGTGTGTTACATTAGATTCACTAGTAGGAGTGAGAAAAACATAACGGGGTGGTGCGCATTGTACGGGTGTTTGTTACATTACATTCACTAGTAGGAGTGAGAAAATCATCACGGGGTGGTGCGCATTGTACGGGTGTTTGTTACATTAGATTCACTAGTAGGAGTGAGAAAATCATCACGGGGTGATGCGCATTGTACGGGTGTGTGTTACATTAGATTCACTAGTAGGAGTGAGAAAAACATCACGGGGTGGTGCGCATTGTACGGGTGTGTGTTACATTACATTCACTAGTAGGAGCGAGAAAAATATCACGGGGCGGTGCGCATTGTATGGATGTGTGTTACATTTCATTCACTAGTAGGAGTGAGAAAAACATCACGGGATGGTGCGCATTGTATGGGTGTGTGTTACATTACATTCACTAGTAGGAGCGAGAAAAACATCACGGGGCGGTGCGCATTGTATGGGTGTGTGTTACATTACATTCACTAGTAGGAGCGAGAAAAACATCACGGGGCGGTGCGCATTGTATGGGTGTGTGTTACATTACATTCACTAGTAGGAGCGAGAAAAACATCACGGGGCGGTGCGCATTGTATGGGTGTGTGTTACATTACATTCACTAGTAGGAGTGAGAAAAACATCACGGGTTGGTGCGCATTGTATGGGTGTGTGTTACATTACATTCACTAGTAGGAGTGAGAAAAACATCACGGGGTGGTGCGCATTGTATGGGTGTGTGTTACATTAGATTCACTAGTAGGAGTGAGAAAAACATCACGGGGTGGTGCGCATTGAATGGGTGTGTGTTACATTACATTCACTAGTAGGAGTGAGAAAAACATCACGGGGTGGTGCGCATTGTATGGGTGTGTGTTACATTAGATTCACTAGTAGGCGTGAGAAAATCATCACGGGGTGGTGCGCATTGTATGGGTGTGTGTTACATTACATTCACTAGTAGGCGTGAGAAAAACATCACGGGGTGGTGCGCATTGTATGGGTGTTTTTTACATTAGATTCACTAGTAGGCGTGAGAAAAACATCACGGGGTGGTGCGCATTGTATGGGTGTGTGTTACATTACATTCACTAGTAGGAGTGAGAAAAACATCACGGGGTGGTGCGCATTGTACGGGTCTGTTTTACATTACATTCACTAGTAGGAGTGAGAAAAACATCACGGGGTGGTGCGCATTGTACGGGTCTGTGTTACATTACATTCACTAGTAGGAGTGAGAAAAACATCACGGGGTGGTGCGCATTGTACGGGTGTGTGTTACATTAGATTCACTAGTAGGAGTGAGAAAAACATCACGGGGTGGTGTGCATTGTACGGGTGTTTGTTACATTACATTCACTAGTAGGAGTGAGAAAATCATCACGGGGTGGTGCGCATTGTACGGGTGTTTGTTACATTAGATTCACTAGTAGGAGTGAGAAAATCATCACGGGGTGGTGCGCATTGTACGGGTGTGTGTTACATTAGATTCACTAGTAGGAGTGAGAAAAACATCACGGGGTGGTGGGCATTGTACGGGTGTGTGTTACATTACATTCACTAGTAGGAGCGAGAAAAACATCACGGGGCGGTGCGCATTGTATGGATGTGTGTTACATTTCATTCACTAGTCGGAGCGAGAAAAACATCAAGGGGCGGTGCGCATTGTATGGGTGTAAAATACATTACATTCACTAGTCGGAGCGAGAAAAACATCACGGGGCGGTGCGCATTGTATGGGTGTGTGTTACATTACATTCACTAGTAGGAGCGAGAAAAACATCACGGGGCGGTTCGCATTGTATGGGTGTGTGTTACATTACATTCACTAGTAGGAGCGAGAAAAAAATCACGGGGCAGTGCGCATTGTATGGGTGTGTGTTACATTACATTCACTAGTAGGAGTGAGAAAAACATCACGGGGTGGTGCCCATTGTATGGGTGTGTGTTACATTACATTCACTAGTAGGAGTGAGAAAAACATCACGGGGTGGTGCGCATTGTATGGGTGTGTGTTACATTACATTCACTAGTAGGAGTGAGAAAAACATCACGGGGTGGTGCGCATTGTATGGGTGGGTGTTACATTACATTCACTAGTAGGAGTCAGAAAAACATCACGGGGTGGTGCGCATTGTATGGGTGTGTGTTACATTAGATTCACTAGTAGGAGTGAGAAAAACATCACGGGGTGGTGCGCATTGAATGGGTGTTTGTTACATTACATTCACTAGTAGGAGTCAGAAAAACATCACGGGGTGGTGCGCATTGTATGGGTGTGTGTTACATTAGATTCACTAGTAGGCGTGAGAAAAACATCACGGGGTGGTGCGCATTGTATGGGTGTGTGTTACATTACATTCACTAGTAGGCGTGAGAAAAACATCACGGGGTGGTGCGCATTGTATGGGTGTGTGTTACATTACATTCACTAGTAGGAGTGAGAAAAACATCACGGGGTGGTGCGCATTGTATGGGTGTGTGTTACATTACATTCACTAGTAGGAGTCAGAAAAACATCACGGGGTGGTGCGCATTGTATCGGTGTGTGTTACATTACATTCACTAGTAGGAGTGAGAAAAACATCACGGGGTGGTGCGCATTGTATGGGTGTGTGTTACATTACATTCACTAGTAGGAGTGAGAAAAACATCACGGGGTGGTGCGCATTGTATGGGTGTGTGTTACATTACATTCACTAGTAGGCGTGAGAAAAACATCACGGGGTGGTGCGCATTGTATGGGTGTGTGTTACATTACATTCACTAGTAGGAGTGAGAAAAACATCACGGGGTGGTGCGCATTGTACGGGTGTTTGTTACATTAGATTCAATAGTAGGAGTGAGAAAATCATCACGGGGTGGTGGGCATTGTACGGGTGTTTGTTACATTACATTCACTAGTAGGAGTGAGAAAAACATCACGGGGTGGTGCGCATTGTACGGGTGTGTGTTACATTACATTCACTAGTAGGAGTGAGAAAACCATCACGGGGTGGTGCGCATTGTACGGGTGTGTGTTACATTACATTCACTAGTAGGAGCGAGAAAAACATCACGGGGCGGTGCGCATTGTATGGGTGTGTGTTACATTTCATTCACTAGTAGGAGCGAGAAACACATCACGGGGCGGTGCGCATTGTATGGGTGTGTGTTACATTACATTCACTAGTAGGAGCGAGAAAAACATCACGGGGCGGTTCGCATTGTATGGGTGTGTGTTACATTACATTCACTAGTAGGAGTGAGAAAAACATCACGGGGTGGTGCGCATTGTATGGGTGTGTGTTACATTACATTCACTACTAGGAGTCAGAAAAACATCACGGGGTGGTGCGAATTGTATGGGTGTGTGTTACATTACATTCACTACTAGGAGTCAGAAAAACATCACGGGGTGGTGCGCATTGTATGGGTGTGTGTTACATTACATTCACTAGTAGGAGTGAGAAAAACATCACGGGGTGGTGCGCATTGTATGGGTGTGGGTTACATTACATTCACTACTAGGAGTGAGAAAAACATCACGGGGTGGTGCGCATTGTACGGGTGTGTGTTACATTACATTCACTAGTAGGAGTGAGAAAAACATCACGGGGTGGTGCGCATTGTACGGGTGTGTGTTACATTACATTCACTAGTAGGAGTGAGAAAAACATCACGGGGTGGTGCGCATTGTACGGGTGTGTGTTACATTACATTCACTAGTAGGAGTGAGAAAAACATCACGGGGTGGTGCGCATTGTACGGGTGTGTGTTACATTACATTCACTAGTAGGAGTGAGAAAAACATCACGGGGTGGTGTGCATTGTACGGGTGTGTGTTACATTACATTCACTAGTAGGAGTGAGAAAAACATCATGGGGTGGTGCGCGTTGTATGGGTGTGTGTTACATTACATTCACTAGTAGGAGTGAGAAAAACATCACGGGGTGGTGCGCATTGTATGGGTGTGTGTTACATTAGATTCACTAGTAGGAGTGAGAAAAACATAACGGGGTGGTGCGCATTGTACGGGTGTTTGTTACATTACATTCACTAGTAGGAGTGAGAAAATCATCACGGGGTGGTGCGCATTGTACGGGTGTTTGTTACATTAGATTCACTAGTAGGAGTGAGAAAATCATCACGGGGTGATGCGCATTGTACGGGTGTGTGTTACATTAGATTCACTAGTAGGAGTGAGAAAAACATCACGGGGTGGTGCGCATTGTACGGGTGTGTGTTACATTACATTCACTAGTAGGAGCGAGAAAAATATCACGGGGCGGTGCGCATTGTATGGATGTGTGTTACATTTCATTCACTAGTAGGAGTGAGAAAAACATCACGGGGTGGTGCGCATTGTATGGGTGTGTGTTACATTACATTCACTAGTAGGAGCGAGAAAAACATCACGGGGCGGTGCGCATTGTATGGGTGTGTGTTACATTACATTCACTAGTAGGAGCGAGAAAAACATCACGGGGCGGTGCGCATTGTATGGGTGTGTGTTACATTACATTCACTAGTAGGAGCGAGAAAAACATCACGGGGCGGTGCGCATTGTATGGGTGTGTGTTACATTACATTCACTAGTAGGAGTGAGAAAAACATCACGGGGTGGTGCGCATTGTATGGGTGTGTGTTACATTACATTCACTAGTAGGAGTGAGAAAAACATCACGGGGTGGTGCGCATTGTATGGGTGTGTGTTACATTACATTCACTAGTAGGAGTGAGAAAAACATCACGGGGTGGTGCGCATTGTATGGGTGTGTGTTACATTACATTCACTAGTAGGAGTGAGAAAAACATCACGGGTTGGTGCGCATTGTATGGGTGTGTGTTACATTACATTCACTAGTAGGAGTGAGAAAAACATCACGGGGTGGTGCGCATTGTATGGGTGTGTGTTACATTAGATTCACTAGTAGGAGTGAGAAAAACATCACGGGGTGGTGCGCATTGAATGGGTGTGTGTTACATTACATTCACTAGTAGGAGTGAGAAAAACATCACGGGGTAGTGCGCATTGTATGGGTGTGTGTTACATTAGATTCACTAGTAGGCGTGAGAAAATCATCACGGGGTGGTGCGCATTGTATGGGTGTGTGTTACATTACATTCACTAGTAGGCGTGAGAAAAACATCACGGGGTGGTGCGCATTGTATGGGTGTTTTTTACATTAGATTCACTAGTAGGCGTGAGAAAAACATCACGGGGTGGTGCGCATTGTATGGGTGTGTGTTACATTACATTCACTAGTAGGAGTGAGAAAAACATCACGGGGTGGTGCGCATTGTACGGGTCTGTTTTACATTACATTCACTAGTAGGAGTGAGAAAAACATCACGGGGTGGTGCGCATTGTACGGGTCTGTTTTACATTACATTCACTAGTAGGAGTGAGAAAATCATCACGGGGTGGTGCGCATTGTACGGGTGTTTGTTACATTAGATTCACTAGTAGGAGTGAGAAAATCATCACGGGTGGTGCGCATTGTACGGGTGTGTGTTACATTAGATTCACTAGTAGGAGTGAGAAAAACATCACGGGGTGGTGCGCATTGTACGGGTGTGTGTTACATTACATTCACTAGTAGGAGCGAGAAAAACATCACGGGGCGGTGCGCATTGTATGGATGTGTGTTACATTTCATTCACTAGTCGGAGCGAGAAAAACATCAAGGGGCGGTGCGCATTGTATGGGTGTAAAATACATTACATTCACTAGTCGGAGCGAGAAAAACATCACGGGGCGGTGCGCATTGTATGGGTGTGTGTTACATTACATTCACTAGTAGGAGCGAGAAAAACATCACGGGGCGGTTCGCATTGTATGGGTGTGTGTTACATTACATTCACTAGTAGGAGCGAGAAAAAAATCACGGGGCAGTGCGCATTGTATGGGTGTGTGTTACATTACATTCACTAGTAGGAGTGAGAAAAACATCACGGGGTGGTGCCCATTGTATGGGTGTGTGTTACATTACATTCACTAGTAGGAGTGAGAAAAACATCACGGGGTGGTGCGCATTGTATGGGTGTGTGTTACATTACATTCACTAGTAGGAGTGAGAAAAACATCACGGGGTGGTGCGCATTGTATGGGTGGGTGTTACATTACATTCACTAGTAGGAGTCAGAAAAACATCACGGGGTGGTGCGCATTGTATGGGTGTGTGTTACATTAGATTCACTAGTAGGAGTGAGAAAAACATCACGGGGTGGTGCGCATTGAATGGGTGTTTGTTACATTACATTCACTAGTAGGAGTCAGAAAAACATCACGGGGTGGTGCGCATTGTATGGGTGTGTGTTACATTAGATTCACTAGTAGGCGTGAGAAAAACATCACGGGGTGGTGCGCATTGTATGGGTGTGTGTTACATTACATTCACTAGTAGGCGTGAGAAAAACATCACGGGGTGGTGCGCATTGTATGGGTGTGTGTTACATTACATTCACTAGTAGGAGTGAGAAAAACATCACGGGGTGGTGCGCATTGAATGGGTGTTTGTTACATTACATTCACTAGTAGGAGTCAGAAAAACATCACGGGGTGGTGCGCATTGTATGGGTGTGTGTTATATTAGATTCACTAGTAGGCGTGAGAAAAACATCACGGGGTGGTGCGCATTGTATGGGTGTGTGTTACATTACATTCACTAGTAGGCGTGAGAAAAACATCACGGGGTGGTGCGCATTGTATGGGTGTGTGTTACATTACATTCACTAGTAGGAGTGAGAAAAACATCACGGGGTGGTGCGCATTGTATGGGTGTGTGTTACATTACA
Organism: Cavia porcellus; assembly: GCF_034190915.1. Classification (NCBI taxonomy): domain Eukaryota; kingdom Metazoa; phylum Chordata; class Mammalia; order Rodentia; family Caviidae; genus Cavia; species Cavia porcellus. The sequence goes on along the minus strand of NW_026947700.1, from coordinate 275,978 downwards.
TTCACTAGTAGGAGTCAGAAAAACATCACGGGGTGGTGCGCATTGTATGGGTGTGTGTTACATTACATTCACTAGTAGGAGTGAGAAAAACATCACGGGGTGGTGCGCATTGTATGGGTGTGTGTTACATTACATTCACTAGTAGGAGTGAGAAAAACATCACGGGGTGGTGCGCATTGTATGGGTGTGTGTTACATTACATTCACTAGTAGGCGTGAGAAAAACATCACGGGGTGGTGCGCATTGTATGGGTGTGTGTTACATTACATTCACTAGTAGGAGTGAGAAAAACATCACGGGGTGGTGCGCATTGTACGGGTGTTTGTTACATTAGATTCAATAGTAGGAGTGAGAAAATCATCACGGGGTGGTGGGCATTGTACGGGTGTTTGTTACATTACATTCACTAGTAGGAGTGAGAAAAACATCACGGGGTGGTGCGCATTGTACGGGTGTGTGTTACATTACATTCACTAGTAGGAGTGAGAAAACCATCACGGGGTGGTGCGCATTGTACGGGTGTGTGTTACATTACATTCACTAGTAGGAGCGAGAAAAACATCACGGGGCGGTGCGCATTGTATGGGTGTGTGTTACATTTCATTCACTAGTAGGAGCGAGAAACACATCACGGGGCGGTGCGCATTGTATGGGTGTGTGTTACATTACATTCACTAGTAGGAGCGAGAAAAACATCACGGGGCGGTTCGCATTGTATGGGTGTGTGTTACATTACATTCACTAGTAGGAGTGAGAAAAACATCACGGGGTGGTGCGCATTGTATGGGTGTGTGTTACATTACATTCACTACTAGGAGTCAGAAAAACATCACGGGGTGGTGCGAATTGTATGGGTGTGTGTTACATTACATTCACTACTAGGAGTCAGAAAAACATCACGGGGTGGTGCGCATTGTATGGGTGTGTGTTACATTACATTCACTAGTAGGAGTGAGAAAAACATCACGGGGTGGTGCGCATTGTATGGGTGTGGGTTACATTACATTCACTACTAGGAGTGAGAAAAACATCACGGGGTGGTGCGCATTGTACGGGTGTGTGTTACATTACATTCACTAGTAGGAGTGAGAAAAACATCACGGGGTGGTGCGCATTGTACAGGTGTGTGTTACATTACATTCACTAGTAGGAGTGAGAAAAACATCACGGGGTGGTGCGCATTGTACGGGTGTGTGTTACATTACATTCACTAGTAGGAGTGAGAAAAACATCACAGGGTGGTGCGCATTGTACGGGTGTGTGTTACATTACATTCACTAGTAGGAGTGAGAAAAACATCACGGGGTGGTGTGCATTGTACGGGTGTGTGTTACATTACATTCACTAGTAGGAGTGAGAAAAACATCATGGGGTGGTGCGCGTTGTATGGGTGTGTGTTACATTACATTCACTAGTAGGAGTGAGAAAAACATCACGGGGTGGTGCGCATTGTATGGGTGTGTGTTACATTAGATTCACTAGTAGGAGTGAGAAAAACATAACGGGGTGGTGCGCATTGTACGGGTGTTTGTTACATTACATTCACTAGTAGGAGTGAGAAAATCATCACGGGGTGGTGCGCATTGTACGGGTGTTTGTTACATTAGATTCACTAGTAGGAGTGAGAAAATCATCACGGGGTGATGCGCATTGTACGGGTGTGTGTTACATTAGATTCACTAGTAGGAGTGAGAAAAACATCACGGGGTGGTGCGCATTGTACGGGTGTGTGTTACATTACATTCACTAGTAGGAGCGAGAAAAATATCACGGGGCGGTGCGCATTGTATGGATGTGTGTTACATTTCATTCACTAGTAGGAGTGAGAAAAACATCACGGGGTGGTGCGCATTGTATGGGTGTGTGTTACATTACATTCACTAGTAGGAGCGAGAAAAACATCACGGGGCGGTGCGCATTGTATGGGTGTGTGTTACATTACATTCACTAGTAGGAGCGAGAAAAACATCACGGGGCGGTGCGCATTGTATGGGTGTGTGTTACATTACATTCACTAGTAGGAGCGAGAAAAACATCACGGGGCGGTGCGCATTGTATGGGTGTGTGTTACATTACATTCACTAGTAGGAGTGAGAAAAACATCACGGGGTGGTGCGCATTGTATGGGTGTGTGTTACATTACATTCACTAGTAGGAGTGAGAAAAACATCACGGGGTGGTGCGCATTGTATGGGTGTGTGTTACATTACATTCACTAGTAGGAGTGAGAAAAACATCACGGGGTGGTGCGCATTGTATGGGTGTGTGTTACATTACATTCACTAGTAGGAGTGAGAAAAACATCACGGGTTGGTGCGCATTGTATGGGTGTGTGTTACATTACATTCACTAGTAGGAGTGAGAAAAACATCACGGGGTGGTGCGCATTGTATGGGTGTGTGTTACATTAGATTCACTAGTAGGAGTGAGAAAAACATCACGGGGTGGTGCGCATTGAATGGGTGTGTGTTACATTACATTCACTAGTAGGAGTGAGAAAAACATCACGGGGTGGTGCGCATTGTATGGGTGTGTGTTACATTAGATTCACTAGTAGGCGTGAGAAAATCATCACGGGGTGGTGCGCATTGTATGGGTGTGTGTTACATTACATTCACTAGTAGGCGTGAGAAAAACATCACGGGGTGGTGCGCATTGTATGGGTGTGTGTTACATTACATTCACTAGTAGGAGTGAGAAAAACATCACGGGGTGGTGCGCATTGTATGGGTGTGTGTTACATTACATTCACTAGTAGGCGTGAGAAAAACATCACGGGGTGGTGCGCATTTTATGGGTGTGTGTTACATTACATTCACTAGTAGGAGTGAGAAAAACATCACGGGGTGGTGCGCATTGTACGGGTGTTTGTTACATTAGATTCAATAGTAGGAGTGAGAAAATCATCACGGGGTGGTGGGCATTGTACGGGTGTTTGTTACATTACATTCACTAGTAGGAGTGAGAAAAACATCACGGGGTGGTGCGCATTGTACGGGTGTGTGTTACATTACATTCACTAGTAGGAGTGAGAAAACCATCACGGGGTGGTGCGCATTGTACGGGTGTGTGTTACATTACATTCACTAGTAGGAGCGAGAAAAACATCACGGGGCGGTGCGCATTGTATGGGTGTGTGTTACATTTCATTCACTAGTAGGAGCGAGAAACACATCACGGGGCGGTGCGCATTGTATGGGTGTGTGTTACATTACATTCACTAGTAGGAGCGAGAAAAACATCACGGGGCGGTTCGCATTGTATGGGTGTGTGTTACATTACATTCACTAGTAGGAGTGAGAAAAACATCACGGGGTGGTGCGCATTGTATGGGTGTGTGTTACATTACATTCACTACTAGGAGTCAGAAAAACATCACGGGGTGGTGCGAATTGTATGGGTGTGTGTTACATTACATTCACTACTAGGAGTCAGAAAAACATCACGGGGTGGTGCGCATTGTATGGGTGTGTGTTACATTACATTCACTAGTAGGAGTGAGAAAAACATCACGGGGTGGTGCGCATTGTATGGGTGTGGGTTACATTACATTCACTACTAGGAGTGAGAAAAACATCACGGGGTGGTGCGCATTGTACGGGTGTGTGTTACATTACATTCACTAGTAGGAGTGAGAAAAACATCACGGGGTGGTGCGCATTGTACAGGTGTGTGTTACATTACATTCACTAGTAGGAGTGAGAAAAACATCACGGGGTGGTGCGCATTGTACGGGTGTGTGTTACATTACATTCACTAGTAGGAGTGAGAAAAACATCACGGGGTGGTGCGCATTGTACGGGTGTGTGTTACATTACATTCACTAGTAGGAGTGAGAAAAACATCACGGGGTGGTGTGCATTGTACGGGTGTGTGTTACATTACATTCACTAGTAGGAGTGAGAAAAACATCACGGGGTGGTGCGCGTTGTATGGGTGTGTGTTACATTACATTCACTAGTAGGAGTGAGAAAAACATCACGGGGTGGTGCGCATTGTATGGGTGTGTGTTACATTAGATTCACTAGTAGGAGTGAGAAAAACATAACGGGGTGGTGCGCATTGTACGGGTGTTTGTTACATTACATTCACTAGTAGGAGTGAGAAAATCATCACGGGGTGGTGCGCATTGTACGGGTGTTTGTTACATTAGATTCACTAGTAGGAGTGAGAAAATCATCACGGGGTGATGCGCATTGTACGGGTGTGTGTTACATTAGATTCACTAGTAGGAGTGAGAAAAACATCACGGGGTGGTGCGCATTGTACGGGTGTGTGTTACATTACATTCACTAGTAGGAGCGAGAAAAATATCACGGGGCGGTGCGCATTGTATGGATGTGTGTTACATTTCATTCACTAGTAGGAGTGAGAAAAACATCACGGGGTGGTGCGCATTGTATGGGTGTGTGTTACATTACATTCACTAGTAGGAGCGAGAAAAACATCACGGGGCGGTGCGCATTGTATGGGTGTGTGTTACATTACATTCACTAGTAGGAGCGAGAAAAACATCACGGGGCGGTGCGCATTGTATGGGTGTGTGTTACATTACATTCACTAGTAGGAGCGAGAAAAACATCACGGGGCGGTGCGCATTGTATGGGTGTGTGTTACATTACATTCACTAGTAGGAGTGAGAAAAACATCACGGGGTGGTGCGCATTGTATGGGTGTGTGTTACATTACATTCACTAGTAGGAGTGAGAAAAACATCACGGGGTTGTGCGCATTGTATGGGTGTGTGTTACATTACATTCACTAGTAGGAGTGAGAAAAACATCACGGGGTGGTGCGCATTGTATGGGTGTGTGTTACATTACATTCACTAGTAGGAGTGAGAAAAACATCACGGGTTGGTGCGCATTGTATGGGTGTGTGTTACATTACATTCACTAGTAGGAGTGAGAAAAACATCACGGGGTGGTGCGCATTGTATGGGTGTGTGTTACATTAGATTCACTAGTAGGAGTGAGAAAAACATCACGGGGTGGTGCGCATTGAATGGGTGTGTGTTACATTACATTCACTAGTAGGAGTGAGAAAAACATCACGGGGTGGTGCGCATTGTATGGGTGTGTGTTACATTAGATTCACTAGTAGGCGTGAGAAAATCATCACGGGGTGGTGCGCATTGTATGGGTGTGTGTTACATTACATTCACTAGTAGGCGTGAGAAAAACATCACGGGGTGGTGCGCATTGTATGGGTGTTTTTTACATTAGATTCACTAGTAGGCGTGAGAAAAACATCACGGGGTGGTGCGCATTGTATGGGTGTGTGTTACATTACATTCACTAGTAGGAGTGAGAAAAACATCACGGGGTGGTGCGCATTGTACGGGTCTGTTTTACATTACATTCACTAGTAGGAGTGAGAAAAACATCACGGGGTGGTGCGCATTGTACGGGTCTGTGTTACATTACATTCACTAGTAGGAGTGAGAAAAACATCACGGGGTGGTGCGCATTGTACGGGTGTGTGTTACATTAGATTCACTAGTAGGAGTGAGAAAAACATCACGGGGTGGTGTGCATTGTACGGGTGTTTGTTACATTACATTCACTAGTAGGAGTGAGAAAATCATCACGGGGTGGTGCGCATTGTACGGGTGTTTGTTACATTAGATTCACTAGTAGGAGTGAGAAAATCATCACGGGGTGGTGCGCATTGTACGGGTGTGTGTTACATTAGATTCACTAGTAGGAGTGAGAAAAACATCACGGGGTGGTGGGCATTGTACGGGTGTGTGTTACATTACATTCACTAGTAGGAGCGAGAAAAACATCACGGGGCGGTGCGCATTGTATGGATGTGTGTTACATTTCATTCACTAGTCGGAGCGAGAAAAACATCAAGGGGCGGTGCGCATTGTATGGGTGTAAAATACATTACATTCACTAGTCGGAGCGAGAAAAACATCACGGGGCGGTGCGCATTGTATGGGTGTGTGTTACATTACATTCACTAGTAGGAGCGAGAAAAACATCACGGGGCGGTTCGCATTGTATGGGTGTGTGTTACATTACATTCACTAGTAGGAGCGAGAAAAAAATCACGGGGCAGTGCGCATTGTATGGGTGTGTGTTACATTACATTCACTAGTAGGAGTGAGAAAAACATCACGGGGTGGTGCCCATTGTATGGGTGTGTGTTACATTACATTCACTAGTAGGAGTGAGAAAAACATCACGGGGTGGTGCGCATTGTATAGGTGTGTGTTACATTACATTCACTAGTAGGAGTGAGAAAAACATCACGGGGTGGTGCGCATTGTATGGGTGGGTGTTACATTACATTCACTACTAGGAGTCAGAAAAACATCACGGGGTGGTGCGCATTGTATGGGTGTGTGTTACATTAGATTCACTAGTAGGAGTGAGAAAAACATCACGGGGTGGTGCGCATTGAATGGGTGTTTGTTACATTACATTCACTAGTAGGAGTCAGAAAAACATCACGGGGTGGTGCGCATTGTATGGTTGTGTGTTACATTAGATTCACTAGTAGGCGTGAGAAAAACATCACGGGGTGGTGCGCATTGTATGGGTGTGTGTTACATTACATTCACTAGTAGGCGTGAGAAAAACATCACGGGGTGGTGCGCATTGTATGGGTGTGTGTTACATTACATTCACTAGTAGGAGTGAGAAAAACATCACGGGGTGGTGCGCATTGTATGGGTGTGTGTTACATTACATTCACTAGTAGGAGTCAGAAAAACATCACGGGGTGGTGCGCATTGTATCGGTGTGTGTTACATTACATTCACTAGTAGGAGTGAGAAAAACATCACGGGGTGGTGCGCATTGTATGGGTGTGTGTTACATTACATTCACTAGTAGGAGTGAGAAAAACATCACGGGGTGGTGCGCATTGTATGGGTGTGTGTTACATTACATTCACTAGTAGGCGTGAGAAAAACATCACGGGGTGGTGCGCATTGTATGGGTGTGTGTTACATTACATTCACTAGTAGGAGTGAGAAAAACATCACGGGGTGGTGCGCATTGTACGGGTGTTTGTTACATTAGATTCACTAGTAGGAGTGAGAAAATCATCACGGGGTTGTGCGCATTGTACGGGTGTGTGTTACATTACATTCACTAGTAGGAGTGAGAAAAACATCACGGGGTGGTGCGCATTGTATGGGTGTGTGTTACATTACATTCACTGGTAGGAGTGAGAAAAACATCACGGGGTGGTGCGCATTGTATGGGTGTGGGTTACATTACATTCACTACTAGGAGTGAGAAAAACATCACGGGGTGATGCGCATTGTATGGGTGTGTGTTACATTACATTCACTAGTAGGAGTGAGAAAAACATCACGGGGTGGTGCGCATTGTACGGGTGTGTGTTACATTACATTCACTAGTAGGCGTGAGAAAAACATCACGGGGTGGTGCGCATTGTATGGGTGTGTGTTACATTAGATTCACTATTAGGCGTGAGAAAAACATCACGGGGTGGTGCGCATTGTATGGGTGTGTGTTACATTACATTCACTAGTAGGCGTGAGAAAAACATCACGGGGTGGTGCGCATTGTATGGGTGTTTTTTACATTAGATTCACTAGTAGGCGTGAGAAAAACATCACGGGGTGGTGCGCATTGTATGGGTGTGTGTTACATTACATTCACTAGTAGGAGTGAGAAAAACATCACGGGGTGTTGCGCATTGTATGGGTGTGTGTTACATTAGATTCACTAGTAGGAGTGAGAAAAACATCACGGGGTGGTGCGCATTGTATGGGTGCGTGTTACATTACATTCACTAGTAGGAGTGAGAAAAACATCACGGGGTGGTGCGCATTGTATGGGTGTGTGTTACATTACATTCACTAGTAAGAGTGAGAAAAACATCACGGGGTGGTGCGCATTGTATGGGTGTTTGTTACATTAGATTCACTTGTAGGAGTGAGAAAAACATCACGGGGTGGTGCGCATTGTATGGGTGTGTGTTACATTACATTCACTAGTAGGAGTGAGAAAAACATCACGGGGTGGTGCGCATTGTATTGGTGTGTGTTACATTACATTCACTAGTAGGAGTGAGAAAAACATCACGGGGTGGTGCGCTTTGTATGGGTGTGTGTTACATTACATTCACTAGAAGGAGTGAGAAAAACATCACGGGGTGGTGCGCATTGTATGGGTGTGTGTTACATTACATTCACTAGTAGGAATGAGAAAAACATCACGGGGTGGTGCGCATTGTATGGGTGTGTGTTACATTACATTCACTAGTAGGAGTGAGAAAAACATCACAGGGTGGTGCGCATTTTATGGGTGTGTGTTACATTACATTCACTAGTAGGAGTGAGAAAAACATCACGGGGTGGTGCGCATTGTATGGGTGTGGGTTACATTACATTCACTACTAGGAGTGAGAAAAACATCACGGGGTGATGCGCATTGTACGGGTGTGTGTTACATTACATTCACTAGTAGGAGTGAGAAAAACATCACGGGGTGGTGCGCATTGTACGGGTGTGTGTTACATTAGATTCACTAGTAGGAGTGAGAAAAACATCACGGGGTGGTGCGCATTGTACGGGTGTGTGTTACATTACATTCACTAGTAGGAGCGAGAAAAATATCACGGGGCGGTGCGCATTGTATGGATGTGTGTTACATTTCATTCACTAGTCGGAGCGAGAAAAACATCACGGGGCGGTGCGCATTGTATGGGTGTAAAATACATTACATTCACTAGTCGGAGCGAGAAAAACATCACGGGGCGGTGCGCATTGTATGGGTGTGTGTTACATTACATTCACTAGTAGGAGCGAGAAAAACATCACGGGGCGGTGCGCATTGTATGGGTGTGTGTTACATTACATTCACTAGTAGGAGCGAGAAAAACATCACGGGGCGGTGCGCATTGTATGGGTGTGTGTTACATTACATTCACTAGTAGGAGTGAGAAAAACATCACGGGGCGGTGCCCATTGTATGGGTGTGTGTTACATTACATTCACTATTAGGAGTGAGAAAAACATCACGGGGTGGTGCGCATTGTATGGGTGTGTGTTACATTACATTCACTGGTAGGAGTGAGAAAAACATCACGGGGTGGTGCGCATTGTATGGGTGTGTGTTACATTACATTCACTAGTAGGAGTCAGAAAAACATCACGGGGTGGTGTGCATTGTATGGGTGTGTGTTACATTACATTCACTAGTAGGAGTCAGAAAAACATCACGGGGTGGTGCGCATTGTATGGGTGTGTGTTACATTACATTCACTAGTAGGAGTGAGAAAAACATCACGGGGTGGTGCGCATTGTATGGGTGTGTGTTACATTACAGTCACTAGTAGGAGTGAGAAAAACATCACGGGGTGGTGCGCATTGTATGGGTGTGTGTTACATTACATTCACTAGTAGCAGTGAGAAAAACATCACGGGATGGTGCGCATTGTATGGGTGTGTGTTACATTACATTCACTAGTAGGAGTGAGAAAAACATCACGGGGTGGTGCGCATTGTACGGGTGTGTGTTACATTAGATTCACTAGTAGGAGTGAGAAAATCATCACGGGGTGGTGCGCATTGTACGGGTGTTTGTTACATTACATTCACTAGTAGGAGTGAGAAAAACATCACGGGGTGGTGCGCATTTTACGGGTGTGTGTTACATTACATTCACTAGTAGGAGTGAGAAAAACATCACGGGGTAGTGCGCATTGTATGGGTGTGTGTTACATTACATTCACTAGTAGGAGTGAGAAAAACATCACGGGGTGGTGCGCATTGTATGGGTGTTTGTTACATTAGATTCACTAGTAGGAGTGAGAAAAACATCACGGGGTGGTGCGCATTGTATGGGTGTGTGTTACATTACATTCACTAGTAGGAGTGAGAAAAACATCACGGGGTGGTGCGCATTGTATTGGTGTGTGTTACATTACATTCACTAGTAGGAGTGAGAAAAACATCACGGGGTGGTGCGCTTTGTATGGGTGTGTGTTACATTACATTCACTAGAAGGAGTGAGAAAAACATCACGGGGTGGTGCGCATTGTATGGGTGTGTGTTACATTACATTCACTAGTAGGAGTGACAAAAACATCACGGGGTGGTGCACATTGTATGGGTGTGTGTTACATTACATTCACTAGTAGGAGTGAGAAAAACATCACAGGGTGGTGCGCATTTTATGGGTGTGTGTTACATTACATTCACTAGTAGGAGTGAGAAAAACATCACGGGGTGGTGCGCATTGTATGGGTGTGGGTTACATTACATTCACTACTAGGAGTGAGAAAAACATCACGGGGTGATGCGCATTGTACGGGTGTGTGTTACATTACATTCACTAGTAGGAGTGAGAAAAACATCACGGGGTGGTGCGCATTGTACGGGTGTGTGTTACATTACATTCACTAGTAGGAGTGAGAAAAACATCACGGGGTGGTGCGCATTGTACGGGTGTGTGTTACATTACATTCACTAGTAGGAGTGAGAAAAACATCACGGGGTGGTGCGCATTGTACGGGTGTGTGTTACATTACATTCACTAGTAGGAGTGAGAAAAACATCACGGGGTGGTATGCATTGTACGGGTGTGTGTTACATTACATTCACTAGTAGGAGTGAGAAAAACATCATGGGGTGGTGCGCGTTGTATGGGTGTGTGTTACATTACATTCACTAGTAGGAGTGAGAAAAACATCACGGGGTGGTGCGCATTGTATGGGTGTGTGTTACATTACATTCACTAGTAGGCGTGAGAAAAACATCACGGGGTGGTGCGCATTGTATGGGTGTTTTTTACATTAGATTCACTAGTAGGCGTGAGAAAAACATCACGGGGTGGTGCGCATTGTATGGGTGTGTGTTACATTACATTCACTAGTAGGAGTGAGAAAAACATCACGGGGTGGTGCGCATTGTACGGGTCTGTTTTACATTACATTCACTAGTAGGAGTGAGAAAAACATCACGGGGTGGTGCGCATTGTACGGGTCTGTGTTACATTACATTCACTAGTAGGAGTGAGAAAAACATCACGGGGTGGTGCGCATTGTACGGGTGTGTGTTACATTAGATTCACTAGTAGGAGTGAGAAAAACATCACGGGGTGGTGTGCATTGTACGGGTGTTTGTTACATTACATTCACTAGTAGGAGTGAGAAAATCATCACGGGGTGGTGCGCATTGTACGGGTGTTTGTTACATTAGATTCACTAGTAGGAGTGAGAAAATCATCACGGGGTGGTGCGCATTGTACGGGTGTGTGTTACATTAGATTCACTAGTAGGAGTGAGAAAAACATCACGGGGTGGTGGGCATTGTACGGGTGTGTGTTACATTACATTCACTAGTAGGAGCGAGAAAAACATCACGGGGCGGTGCGCATTGTATGGATGTGTGTTACATTTCATTCACTAGTCGGAGCGAGAAAAACATCAAGGGGCGGTGCGCATTGTATGGGTGTAAAATACATTACATTCACTAGTCGGAGCGAGAAAAACATCACGGGGCGGTGCGCATTGTATGGGTGTGTGTTACATTACATTCACTAGTAGGAGCGAGAAAAACATCACGGGGCGGTTCGCATTGTATGGGTGTGTGTTACATTACATTCACTAGTAGGAGCGAGAAAAAAATCACGGGGCAGTGCGCATTGTATGGGTGTGTGTTACATTACATTCACTAGTAGGAGTGAGAAAAACATCACGGGGTGGTGCCCATTGTATGGGTGTGTGTTACATTACATTCACTAGTAGGAGTGAGAAAAACATCACGGGGTGGTGCGCATTGTATAGGTGTGTGTTACATTACATTCACTAGTAGGAGTGAGAAAAACATCACGGGGTGGTGCGCATTGTATGGGTGGGTGTTACATTACATTCACTACTAGGAGTCAGAAAAACATCACGGGGTGGTGCGCATTGTATGGGTGTGTGTTACATTAGATTCACTAGTAGGAGTGAGAAAAACATCACGGGGTGGTGCGCATTGAATGGGTGTTTGTTACATTACATTCACTAGTAGGAGTCAGAAAAACATCACGGGGTGGTGCGCATTGTATGGTTGTGTGTTACATTAGATTCACTAGTAGGCGTGAGAAAAACATCACGGGGTGGTGCGCATTGTATGGGTGTGTGTTACATTACATTCACTAGTAGGCGTGAGAAAAACATCACGGGGTGGTGCGCATTGTATGGGTGTGTGTTACATTACATTCACTAGTAGGAGTGAGAAAAACATCACGGGGTGGTGCGCATTGTATGGGTGTGTGTTACATTACATTCACTAGTAGGAGTCAGAAAAACATCACGGGGTGGTGCGCATTGTATCGGTGTGTGTTACATTACATTCACTAGTAGGAGTGAGAAAAACATCACGGGGTGGTGCGCATTGTATGGGTGTGTGTTACATTACATTCACTAGTAGGAGTGAGAAAAACATCACGGGGTGGTGCGCATTGTATGGGTGTGTGTTACATTACATTCACTAGTAGGCGTGAGAAAAACATCACGGGGTGGTGCGCATTGTATGGGTGTGTGTTACATTACATTCACTAGTAGGAGTGAGAAAAACATCACGGGGTGGTGCGCATTGTACGGGTGTTTGTTACATTAGATTCACTAGTAGGAGTGAGAAAATCATCACGGGGTTGTGCGCATTGTACGGGTGTGTGTTACATTACATTCACTAGTAGGAGTGAGAAAAACATCACGGGGTGGTGCGCATTGTATGGGTGTGTGTTACATTACATTCACTGGTAGGAGTGAGAAAAACATCACGGGGTGGTGCGCATTGTATGGGTGTGGGTTACATTACATTCACTACTAGGAGTGAGAAAAACATCACGGGGTGATGCGCATTGTATGGGTGTGTGTTACATTACATTCACTAGTAGGAGTGAGAAAAACATCACGGGGTGGTGCGCATTGTACGGGTGTGTGTTACATTACATTCACTAGTAGGCGTGAGAAAAACATCACGGGGTGGTGCGCATTGTATGGGTGTGTGTTACATTAGATTCACTATTAGGCGTGAGAAAAACATCACGGGGTGGTGCGCATTGTATGGGTGTGTGTTACATTACATTCACTAGTAGGCGTGAGAAAAACATCACGGGGTGGTGCGCATTGTATGGGTGTTTTTTACATTAGATTCACTAGTAGGCGTGAGAAAAACATCACGGGGTGGTGCGCATTGTATGGGTGTGTGTTACATTACATTCACTAGTAGGAGTGAGAAAAACATCACGGGGTGTTGCGCATTGTATGGGTGTGTGTTACATTAGATTCACTAGTAGGAGTGAGAAAAACATCACGGGGTGGTGCGCATTGTATGGGTGCGTGTTACATTACATTCACTAGTAGGAGTGAGAAAAACATCACGGGGTGGTGCGCATTGTATGGGTGTGTGTTACATTACATTCACTAGTAAGAGTGAGAAAAACATCACGGGGTGGTGCGCATTGTATGGGTGTTTGTTACATTAGATTCACTTGTAGGAGTGAGAAAAACATCACGGGGTGGTGCGCATTGTATGGGTGTGTGTTACATTACATTCACTAGTAGGAGTGAGAAAAACATCACGGGGTGGTGCGCATTGTATTGGTGTGTGTTACATTACATTCACTAGTAGGAGTGAGAAAAACATCACGGGGTGGTGCGCTTTGTATGGGTGTGTGTTACATTACATTCACTAGAAGGAGTGAGAAAAACATCACGGGGTGGTGCGCATTGTATGGGTGTGTGTTACATTACATTCACTAGTAGGAATGAGAAAAACATCACGGGGTGGTGCGCATTGTATGGGTGTGTGTTACATTACATTCACTAGTAGGAGTGAGAAAAACATCACAGGGTGGTGCGCATTTTATGGGTGTGTGTTACATTACATTCACTAGTAGGAGTGAGAAAAACATCACGGGGTGGTGCGCATTGTATGGGTGTGGGTTACATTACATTCACTACTAGGAGTGAGAAAAACATCACGGGGTGATGCGCATTGTACGGGTGTGTGTTACATTACATTCACTAGTAGGAGTGAGAAAAACATCACGGGGTGGTGCGCATTGTACGGGTGTGTGTTACATTAGATTCACTAGTAGGAGTGAGAAAAACATCACGGGGTGGTGCGCATTGTACGGGTGTGTGTTACATTACATTCACTAGTAGGAGCGAGAAAAATATCACGGGGCGGTGCGCATTGTATGGATGTGTGTTACATTTCATTCACTAGTCGGAGCGAGAAAAACATCACGGGGCGGTGCGCATTGTATGGGTGTAAAATACATTACATTCACTAGTCGGAGCGAGAAAAACATCACGGGGCGGTGCGCATTGTATGGGTGTGTGTTACATTACATTCACTAGTAGGAGCGAGAAAAACATCACGGGGCGGTGCGCATTGTATGGGTGTGTGTTACATTACATTCACTAGTAGGAGCGAGAAAAACATCACGGGGCGGTGCGCATTGTATGGGTGTGTGTTACATTACATTCACTAGTAGGAGTGAGAAAAACATCACGGGGCGGTGCCCATTGTATGGGTGTGTGTTACATTACATTCACTATTAGGAGTGAGAAAAACATCACGGGGTGGTGCGCATTGTATGGGTGTGTGTTACATTACATTCACTGGTAGGAGTGAGAAAAACATCACGGGGTGGTGCGCATTGTATGGGTGTGTGTTACATTACATTCACTAGTAGGAGTCAGAAAAACATCACGGGGTGGTGTGCATTGTATGGGTGTGTGTTACATTACATTCACTAGTAGGAGTCAGAAAAACATCACGGGGTGGTGCGCATTGTATGGGTGTGTGTTACATTACATTCACTAGTAGGAGTGAGAAAAACATCACGGGGTGGTGCGCATTGTATGGGTGTGTGTTACATTACAGTCACTAGTAGGAGTGAGAAAAACATCACGGGGTGGTGCGCATTGTATGGGTGTGTGTTACATTACATTCACTAGTAGCAGTGAGAAAAACATCACGGGATGGTGCGCATTGTATGGGTGTGTGTTACATTACATTCACTAGTAGGAGTGAGAAAAACATCACGGGGTGGTGCGCATTGTACGGGTGTGTGTTACATTAGATTCACTAGTAGGAGTGAGAAAATCATCACGGGGTGGTGCGCATTGTACGGGTGTTTGTTACATTACATTCACTAGTAGGAGTGAGAAAAACATCACGGGGTGGTGCGCATTTTACGGGTGTGTGTTACATTACATTCACTAGTAGGAGTGAGAAAAACATCACGGGGTAGTGCGCATTGTATGGGTGTGTGTTACATTACATTCACTAGTAGGAGTGAGAAAAACATCACGGGGTGGTGCGCATTGTATGGGTGTTTGTTACATTAGATTCACTAGTAGGAGTGAGAAAAACATCACGGGGTGGTGCGCATTGTATGGGTGTGTGTTACATTACATTCACTAGTAGGAGTGAGAAAAACATCACGGGGTGGTGCGCATTGTATTGGTGTGTGTTACATTACATTCACTAGTAGGAGTGAGAAAAACATCACGGGGTGGTGCGCTTTGTATGGGTGTGTGTTACATTACATTCACTAGAAGGAGTGAGAAAAACATCACGGGGTGGTGCGCATTGTATGGGTGTGTGTTACATTACATTCACTAGTAGGAGTGACAAAAACATCACGGGGTGGTGCACATTGTATGGGTGTGTGTTACATTACATTCACTAGTAGGAGTGAGAAAAACATCACAGGGTGGTGCGCATTTTATGGGTGTGTGTTACATTACATTCACTAGTAGGAGTGAGAAAAACATCACGGGGTGGTGCGCATTGTATGGGTGTGGGTTACATTACATTCACTACTAGGAGTGAGAAAAACATCACGGGGTGATGCGCATTGTACGGGTGTGTGTTACATTACATTCACTAGTAGGAGTGAGAAAAACATCACGGGGTGGTGCGCATTGTACGGGTGTGTGTTACATTACATTCACTAGTAGGAGTGAGAAAAACATCACGGGGTGGTGCGCATTGTACGGGTGTGTGTTACATTACATTCACTAGTAGGAGTGAGAAAAACATCACGGGGTGGTGCGCATTGTACGGGTGTGTGTTACATTACATTCACTAGTAGGAGTGAGAAAAACATCACGGGGTGGTATGCATTGTACGGGTGTGTGTTACATTACATTCACTAGTAGGAGTGAGAAAAACATCATGGGGTGGTGCGCGTTGTATGGGTGTGTGTTACATTACATTCACTAGTAGGAGTGAGAAAAACATCACGGGGTGGTGCGCATTGTATGGGTGTGTGTTACATTAGATTCACTAGTAGGAGTGAGAAAAACATAATGGGGTGGTGCGCATTGTACGGGTGTTTGTTACATTACATTCACTAGTAGGAGTGAGAAAATCATCACGGGGTGGTGCGCATTGTACGGGTGTTTGTTACATTAGATTCACTACTAGGAGTGAGAAAATCATCACGGGGTGGTGCGCATTGTACGGGTGTGTGTTACATTAGATTCACTAGTAGGAGTGAGAAAAACATCACGGGGTGGTGCGCATTGTACGGGTGTGTGTTACATTACATTCACTAGTAGGAGCGAGAAAAATATCACGGGGCGGTGCGCATTGTATGGATGTGTGTTACATTTCATTCACTAGTCGGAGCGAGAAAAACATCACGGGGCGGTGCGCATTGTATGGGTGTAAAATACATTACATTCACTAGTCGGAGCGAGAAAAACATCACGGGGCGGTGCGCATTGTATGGGTGTGTGTTACATTACATTCACTAGTAGGAGCGAGAAAAACATCACGGGGCGGTGCGCATTGTATGGGTGTGTGTTACATTACATTCACTAGTAGGAGCGAGAAAAACATCACGGGGCGGTGCGCATTGTATGGGTGTGTGTTACATTACATTCACTAGTAGGAGTGAGAAAAACATCACGGGGCGGTGCCCATTGTATGGGTGTGTGTTACATTACATTCACTATTAGGAGTGAGAAAAACATCACGGGGTGGTGCGCATTGTATGGGTGTGTGTTACATTACATTCACTGGTAGGAGTGAGAAAAACATCACGGGGTGGTGCGCATTGTATGGGTGTGTGTTACATTACATTCACTAGTAGGAGTCAGAAAAACATCACGGGGTGGTGTGCATTGTATGGGTGTGTGTTACATTACATTCACTAGTAGGAGTCAGAAAAACATCACGGGGTGGTGCGCATTGTATGGGTGTGTGTTACATTACATTCACTAGTAGGAGTGAGAAAAACATCACGGGGTGGTGCGCATTGCATGGGTGTGTGTTACATTACAGTCACTAGTAGGAGTGAGAAAAACATCACGGGGTGGTGCGCATTGTATGGGTGTGTGTTACATTACATTCACTAGTAGCAGTGAGAAAAACATCACGGGATGGTGCGCATTGTATGGGTGTGTGTTACATTACATTCACTAGTAGGAGTGAGAAAAACATCACGGGGTGGTGCGCATTGTACGGGTGTGTGTTACATTAGATTCACTAGTAGGAGTGAGAAAATCATCACGGGGTGGTGCGCATTGTACGGGTGTTTGTTACATTACATTCACTAGTAGGAGTGAGAAAAACATCACGGAGTGGTGCGCATTTTACGGGTGTGTGTTACATTACATTCACTAGTAGGAGTGAGAAAAACATCACGGGGTGGTGCGCATTGTACGGGTGTGTGTTACATTACATTCACTAGTAGGAGCGAGAAACACATCACGGGGCGGTGCGCATTGTACGGGTGTGTGTTACATTTCATTCACTAGTAGGAGCAAGAAACACATCACGGGGCGGTGCGCATTGTATGGGTGTGTGTTACATTTCAATCACTAGTAGGAGCGAGAAACACATCACGGGGCGGTGCGCATTGTATGGGTGTGTGTTACATTACATTCACTAGTAGGAGCGAGAAAAACATCACGGGGCGGTGCGCATTGTATGGGTGTGTGTTACATTACATTCACTAGTAGGAGCGAGAAAAACATCACGGGGCGGTTCGCATTGTATGGGTGTGTGTTACACTACATTCACTAGTAGGAGCGAGAAAAACATCACGGGGCGGTTCGCATTGTATGGGTGTTTGTTACATTATATTCACTAGTAGGAGTCAGAAAAACATCACGGGGTGGTGCGCATTGTATGGGTGTGTGTTACATTACATTCACTACTAGGAGTCAGAAAAACATCACGGGGTGGTGCGCATGGTATGGGTGTGTGTTACATTACATTCACTAGTAGGAGTCAGAAAAACATCACGGGGTGGTGCGCATTGCATGGGTGTGTGTTACATTACATTCACTAGTAGGAGTGAGAAAAACATCACGGGGTGGTGCGCATTGTATGGGTGTGTGTTACATTACATTCACTAGTAGGAGTGAGAAAAACATCACGGGGTGGTGCGCATTGTATGGGTGTGTGTTACATTACATTCACTAGTAGGAGTGAGAAAAACATCACCGGGTGGTGCGCATTGTATGGGTGTGTGTTACATTACATTCACTAGTAGGAGTGAGAAAAACATCACGGGGTGGTGCGCATTGTATGGGTGTGTGTTACATTACATTCACTAGTAGGAGTGAGAAAAACATCACGGGTGTTGCGCATCGTATGGGTGTTTGTTACATTAGATTCACTAGTAGGAGTGAGAAAAACATCACGGGGTGGTGCGCATTGTATGGGTGTGTGTTACATTACATTCACTAGTAGGAGTGAGAAAAACATCACGGGGTGGTGCGCATTGTATGGGTGTGTGTTACATTACATTCACTAGTAGGAGTGAGAAAAAAATCACGGGGTGGTGTGCATTGTATGGGTGTGTGTTACATTACATTCACTAGTAGGAGTGAGAAAAAAATCACGGGGTGGTGCGCATTGTATGGGTGTGTGTTACATTACATTCACTAGTAGGAGTGAGAAAAACATCACGGGGTGGTGCGCATTGTATGGGTGTGTGTTACATTACATTCACTAGTAGGAGTGAGAAAAACATCACGGGGTGGTGCGCATTGTATGGGTGTGTGTTACATTACATTCACTAGTAGGAGTGAGAAAAACATCTCGGGGTGGTGCGCATTGTATGGGTGTGGGTTACATTACATTCACTACTAGGAGTGAGAAAAACATCACGGGGTGGTGCGCATTGTATGGGTGTGTGTTACATTACATTCACTAGTAGGAGTGAGAAAAACATCACGGGGTAGTGCGCATTGTATGGGTGTGTGTTACATTACATTCACTAGTAGGAGTGAGAAAAACATCACGGGGTGGTGCGCATTGTATGGGTGTGTGTTACATTACATTCACTAGTAGGAGTGAGAAAAACATCACGGGGTGGTGCGCATTGTATGGGTGTGTGTTACATTACATTCACTAGTAGGAGTCAGAAAAACATCACGGGGTGGTGCGCATTGTATGGGTGTGTGTTACATTAGATTCACTAGTAGGAGTGAGAAAAACATCACGGGGTGGTGCGCATTGAATGGGTGTTTGTTACATTACATTCACTAGTAGGAGTGAGAAAAACATCACAGGGTGGTGCGCATTGTATGGGTGTGTGTTACATTAGATTCACTATTAGGCGTGAGAAAAACATCACGGGGTGGTGCGCATTGTATGGGTGTGTGTTACATTACATTCACTAGTAGGCGTGAGAAAAACATCACGGGGTGGTGCACATTGTATGGGTGTTTTTTACATTAGATTCACTAGTAGGCGTGAGAAAAACATCACGGGGTGGTGCGCATTGTATGGGTGTGTTTACATTACATTTACTAGTAGGAGTGAGAAAAACATCACGGGGTGTTGCGCATTGTATGGGTGTGTGTTACATTAGATTCACTAGTAGGAGTGAGAAAAACATCACGGGGTGGTGCGCATTGTATGGGTGCGTGTTACATTACATTCACTAGTAGGAGTGAGAAAAACATCACGGGGTGGTGCGCATTGTATGGGTGTGTGTTACATTACATTCACTAGTAAGAGTGAGAAAAACATCACGGGGTGGTGCGCATTGTATGGGTGTTTGTTACATTAGATTCACTAGTAGGAGTGAGAAAAACATCACGGGGTGGTGCGCATTGTATGGGTGTGTGTTACATTACATTCACTAGTAGGAGTGAGAAAAACATCACGGGGTGGTGCGCATTGTATTGGTGTGTGTTACATTACATTCACTAGTAGGAGTGAGAAAAACATCACGGGGTGGTGCGCTTTGTATGGGTGTGTGTTACATTACATTCACTAGAAGGAGTGAGAAAAACATCACGGGGTGGTGCGCATTGTATGGGTGTGTGTTACATTACATTCACTAGTAGGAGTGAGAAAAACATCACGGGGTGGTGCGCATTGTATGGGTGTGTGTTACATTACATTCACTAGTAGGAGTGAGAAAAACATCACGGGGTGGTGCGCATTTTATGGGTGTGTGTTACATTAGATTCACTAGTAGGAGTGAGAAAAACATCACGGGGTGGTGCGCATTGTATGGGTGTGGGTTACATTACATTCACTACTAGGAGTGAGAAAAACATCACGGGGTGATGCGCATTGTACGGGTGTGTGTTACATTACATTCACTAGTAGGAGTGAGAAAAACATCACGGGGTGGTGCGCATTGTACGGGTGTGTGTTACATTACATTCACTAGTAGGAGTGAGAAAAACATCACGGGGTGGTGCGCATTGTACGGGTGTGTGTTACATTACATTCACTAGTAGGAGTGAGAAAAACATCACGGGGTGGTGCGCATTGTACGGGTGTGTGTTACATTACATTCACTAGTAGGAGTGAGAAAAACATCACGGGGTGGTGTGCATTGTACGGGTGTGTGTTACATTACATTCACTAGTAGGAGTGAGAAAAACATCACGGGGTGGTGCGCGTTGTATGGGTGTGTGTTACATTACATTCACTAGTAGGAGTGAGAAAAACATCACGGGGTGGTGCGCATTGTATGGGTGTGTGTTACATTAGATTCACTAGTAGGAGTGAGAAAAACATAATGGGGTGGTGCGCATTGTACGGGTGTTTGTTACATTACATTCACTAGTAGGAGTGAGAAAATCATCACGGGGTGGTGCGCATTGTACGGGTGTTTGTTACATTAGATTCACTAGTAGGAGTGAGAAAATCATCACGGGGTGGTGCGCATTGTACGGGTGTGTGTTACATTAGATTCACTAGTAGGAGTGAGAAAAACATCACGGGGTGGTGCGCATTGTACGGGTGTGTGTTACATTACATTCACTAGTAGGAGCGAGAAAAATATCACGGGGCGGTGCGCATTGTATGGATGTGTGTTACATTTCATTCACTAGTCGGAGCGAGAAAAACATCACGGGGCGGTGCGCATTGTATGGGTGTAAAATACATTACATTCACTAGTCGGAGCGAGAAAAACATCACGGGGCGGTGCGCATTGTATGGGTGTGTGTTACATTACATTCACTAGTAGGAGTGAGAAAAACATCACGGGGCGGTGCGCATTGTATGGGTGTGTGTTACATTACATTCACTAGTAGGAGCGAGAAAAACATCACGGGGCGGTGCGCATTGTATGGGTGTGTGTTACATTACATTCACTAGTAGGAGTGAGAAAAACATCACGGGGCGGTGCCCATTTTATGGGTGTGTGTTACATTACATTCACTATTAGGAGTGAGAAAAACATCACGGGGTGGTGCGCATTGTATGGGTGTGTGTTACATTACATTCACTGGTAGGAGTGAGAAAAACATCACGGGGTGGTGCGCATTGTATGGGTGTGTGTTACATTACATTCACTAGTAGGAGTCAGAAAAACATCACGGGGTGGTGTGCATTGTATGGGTGTGTGTTACATTACATTCACTAGTAGGAGTCAGAAAAACATCACGGGGTGGTGCGCATTGTATGGGTGTGTGTTACATTACATTCACTAGTAGGAGTGAGAAAAACATCACGGGGTGGTGCGCATCGTATGGGTGTGTGTTACATTACAGTCACTAGTAGGAGTGAGAAAAACATCACGGGGTGGTGCGCATTGTATGGGTGTGTGTTACATTACATTCACTAGTAGCAGTGAGAAAAACATCACGGGATGGTGCGCATTGTATGGGTGTGTGTTACATTACATTCACTAGTAGGAGTGAGAAAAACATCACGGGGTGGTGCGCATTGTACGGGTGTGTGTTACATTAGATTCACTAGTAGGAGTGAGAAAATCATCACGGGGTGGTGCGCATTGTACGGGTGTTTGTTACATTACATTCACTAGTAGGAGTGACAAAAACATCACGGGGTGGTGCGCATTGTACGGGTGTGTGTTACATTACATTCACTAGTAGGAGTGAGAAAAACATCACGGGGTGGTGCGCATTGTACGGGTGTGTGTTACATTACATTCACTAGTAGGAGCGAGAAAAACATCACGGGGCGGTGCGCATTGTACGGGTGTGTGTTACATTTCATTCACTAGTAGGAGCGAGAAACACATCACGGGGCGGTGCGCATTGTACGGGTGTGTGTTACATTTCAATCACTAGTAGGAGCGAGAAACACATCACGGGGCGGTGCGCATTGTACGGGTGTGTGTTACATTACATTCACTAGTAGGAGCGAGAAAAACATCACGGGGCGGTGCGCATTGTATGGGTGTGTGTTACATTACATTCACTAGTAGGAGCGAGAAAAACATCACGGGGCGGTTCGCATTGTATGGGTGTGTGTTACATTACATTCACTAGTAGGAGCGAGAAAAACATCACGGGGCGGTTCGCATTGTATGGGTGTGTGTTACATTACATTCACTAGTAGGAGTCAGAAAAACATCACGGGGTGGTGCGCATTGTATGTGTGTGTGTTACATTACATTCACTACTAGGAGTCAGAAAAACATCACGGGGTGGTGCGCATGGTATGGGTGTGTGTTACATTACATTCACTAGTAGGAGTCAGAAAAACATCACGGGGTGGTGCGCATTGCATGGGTGTGTGTTACATTACATTCACTAGTAGGAGTGAGAAAAACATCACGGGGTGGTGCGCATTGTATGGGTGTGTGTTACATTACATTCACTAGTAGGAGTGAGAAAAACATCACGGGATGGTGCGCATTGTATGGGTGTGTGTTACATTACATTCACTAGTAGGAGTGAGAAAAACATCACGGGGTGGTTCGCATTGTATGGGTGTGTGTTACATTACATTCACTAGTAGGAGTGAGAAAATCATCACGGGGTTGTGCGCATTGTATGGGTGTGTGTTACATTAGATTCACTAGTAGGAGTGAGAAAAACATCACCGGGTGGTGCGCATTGTATGGGTGTGTGTTACATTACATTCACTAGTAGGAGTGAGAAAAACATCACGGGGTGGTGCGCATTGTATGGGTGTGTGTTACATTACATTCACTAGTAGGAGTGAGAAAAACATCACGGGGTGGTGCGCATTGTATGGGTGTGTGTTACATTAGATTCACTAGTAGGAGTGAGAAATACATCACGGGGTGGTGCGCATTGTATGGGTGTGTGTTACATTAGATTCACTAGTAGGAGTGAGAAAAACATCACGGGGTGGTGCGCATTGAATGGGTGTGTGTTACATTACATTCACTAGTAGGAGTGAGAAAAACATCACGGGATGGTGCGCATTGTATGGGTGTGTGTTACATTACATTCACTAGTAGGAGTGAGAAAAACATCACGGGGTGGTTCGCATTGTATGGGTGTGTGTTACATTACATTCACTAGTAGGAGTGAGAAAATCATCACGGGGTTGTGCGCATTGTATGGGTGTTTGTTACATTAGATTCACTAGTAGGAGTGAGAAAATCATCACGGGGTTGTGCGCATTGTACGGGTGTGTGTTACATTACATTCACTAGTAGGAGTGAGAAAAACATCACGGGGTGGTGCGCATTGTATGGGTGTGTGTTACATTACATTCACTAGTAGGAGTGAGAAAAACATCACGGGGTGGTGCGCATTGTATGGGTGTGTGTTACATTACATTCACTAGTAGGAGTGAGAAAAACATCACGGGGTGGTGCGCATTGTATGGGTTGGGGTTACATTACATTCACTACTAGGAGTGAGAAAAACATCACGGGGTGGTGCGCATTGTACGGGTGTGTGTTACATTACATTCACTAGTAGGAGTGAGAAAAACATCACGGGGTGGTGCGCATTGTACGGGTGTGTGTTACATTACATTCACTAGTAGGAGTGAGAAAACATCACGGGGTAGTGCGCATTGTACGGGTGTGTGTTACATTAGATTCACTAGTAGGAGTGAGAGAAACATCACGGTGTGGTGCGCATTGTATGGGTGTGTGTTACATTAGATTCACTAGTAGGAGTGAGAAAAACATCACGGGGTTGTGCGCATTGTATGGGTGTGTGTTACATTACATTCACTAGTAGGAGCGAGAAAAACATCACGGGGCGGTGCGCATTGTATGGGTGTGTGTTACATTACATTCACTAGTAGGAGCGAGAAAAACATCACGGGGCGGTGCGCATTGTATGGGTGTGTGTTACATTACATTCACTAGAAGGAGCGAGAAAAACATCACGGGGCGGCGCGCATTGTATGGGTGTGTGTTACATTACATTCACTAGTAGCAGTGAGAAAAACATCACGGGGTGGTGCGCATTGTATGGGTGTGTGTTACATTACATTCACTAGTAGGAGTGAGAAAAACATCACGGGGTGGTGCGCATTGTATGGGTGTGTGTTACATTACATTCACTAGTAGGAGTCAGAAAAACATCACGGGGTGGTGCGCATTGTATGGGTGTGTGTTACATTACATTCACTAGTAGGAGTGAGAAAAACATCACGGGGTGGTGCGCATTGTATGGGTGTGTGTTACATTGCATTCACTAGTAGGAGTGAGAAAAACATCACGGGGTGGTGCGCATTGTATGGGTGTGTGTTACATTGCATTCACTAGTAGGAGTGAGAAAAACATCACGGGGTGGTGCGCATTGTATGGGTGTGTGTTACATTACATACACTAGTAGGAGTCAGAAAAACATCACGGGGTGGTGCGCATTGAATGGGTGTGTGTTACATTACATTCACTAGTAGGAGTGAGAAAAACGTCACGGGGTGGTGCGCATTGTATGGGTGTGTGTTACATTAGATTCACTAGTAGGAGTGAGAAAAACATCACGGGGTGGTGCGCATTGTATGGGTGTGTGTTACATTACATTCACTAGTAGGAGTGAGAAAAACATCACGGGGTGGTGCGCATTGTATGGGTGTGTGTTACATTACATTCACAAGTAGGAGTGAGAAAAACATCACGGGGTGGTGCGCATTGTATGGGTGTGTGTTACATTACATTCACTAGTAGGAGTGAGAAAAACATCACGGGGTGGTGCGCATTGTATGGGTGTGTGTTACATTACATTCACTAGTAGGAGTGAGAAAAACATCACGGGGTGGTGCGCATTGTATGGGTGTGTGTTACATTACATTCACTAGTAGGAGTGAGAAAAACATAACGGGGTGGTGCGCATTGTATGGGTGTTTGTTACATTAGATTCACTAGTAGGAGTGAGAAAAACATCACGGGGTGGTGCGCATTGTATGGGTGTGTGTTACATTAGATTCACTAGTAGGAGTGAGAAAAACATCACGGGGTGGTGCGCATTGAATGGGTGTTTGTTACAGTACATTCACTAGTAGGAGTGAGAAAAACATCACGGGGTGGTGCGCATTGTATGGGTGTGTGTTACATTAGATTCACTATTAGGCGTGAGAAAAACATCACGGGGTGGTGCGCATTGTATGGGTGTGTGTTACATTACATTCACTAGTAGGCGTGAGAAAAACATCACGGGGTGGTGCGCATTGTATGGGTGTTTTTTACATTAGATTCACTAGTAGGCGTGAGAAAAACATCACGGGGTGGTGCGCATTGTATGGGTGTGTGTTACATTACATTCACTAGTAGGAGTGAGAAAAACATCACGGGGTGTTGCGCATTGTATGGGTGTGTGTTACATTAGATTCACTAGTAGGAGTGAGAAAAACATCACGGGGTGGTGCGCATTGTATGGGTGCGTGTTACATTACATTCACTAGTAGGAGTGAGAAAAACATCACGGGGTGGTGCGCATTGTATGGGTGTGTGTTACATTACATTCACTAGTAAGAGTGAGAAAAACATCACGGGGTGGTGCGCATTGTATGGGTGTTTGTTACATTAGATTCACTAGTAGGAGTGAGAAAAACATCACGGGGTGGTGCGCATTGTATGGGTGTGTGTTACATTACATTCACTAGTAGGAGTGAGAAAAACATCACGGGGTGGTGCGCATTGTATTGGTGTGTGTTACATTACATTCACTAGTAGGAGTGAGAAAAACATCACGGGGTGGTGCGCTTTGTATGGGTGTGTGTTACATTACATTCACTAGAAGGAGTGAGAAAAACATCACGGGGTGGTGCGCATTGTATGGGTGTGTGTTACATTACATTCACTAGTAGGAATGAGAAAAACATCACGGGGTGGTGCGCATTGTATGGGTGTGTGTTACATTACATTCACTAGTAGGAGTGAGAAAAACATCACAGGGTGGTGCGCATTTTATGGGTGTGTGTTACATTACATTCACTAGTAGGAGTGAGAAAAACATCACGGGGTGGTGCGCATTGTATGGGTGTGGGTTACATTACATTCACTACTAGGAGTGAGAAAAACATCACGGGGTGATGCGCATTGTACGGGTGTGTGTTACATTACATTCACTAGTAGGAGTGAGAAAAACATCACGGGGTGGTGCGCATTGTACGGGTGTGTGTTACATTACATTCACTAGTAGGAGTGAGAAAAACATCACGGGGTGGTGCGCATTGTACGGGTGTGTGTTACATTACATTCACTAGTAGGAGTGAGAAAAACATCACGGGGTGGTGCGCATTGTACGGGTGTGTGTTACATTACATTCACTAGTAGGAGTGAGAAAAACATCACGGGGTGGTGTGCATTGTACGGGTGTGTGTTACATTACATTCACTAGTAGGAGTGAGAAAAACATCATGGGGTGGTGCGCGTTGTATGGGTGTGTGTTACATTACATTCACTAGTAGGAGTGAGAAAAACATCACGGGGTGGTGCGCATTGTATGGGTGTGTGTTACATTAGATTCACTAGTAGGAGTGAGAAAAACATAATGGGGTGGTGCGCATTGTACGGGTGTTTGTTACATTACATTCACTAGTAGGAGTGAGAAAATCATCAGGGGGTGGTGCGCATTGTACGGGTGTTTGTTACATTAGATTCACTAGTAGGAGTGAGAAAATCATCACGGGGTGGTGCGCATTGTACGGGTGTGTGTTACATTAGATTCACTAGTAGGAGTGAGAAAAACATCACGGGGTGGTGCGCATTGTACGGGTGTGTGTTACATTACATTCACTAGTAGGAGCGAGAAAAATATCACGGGGCGGTGCGCATTGTATGGATGTGTGTTACATTTCATTCACTAGTCGGAACGAGAAAAACATCACGGGGCGGTGCGCATTGTATGGGTGTAAAATACATTACATTCACTAGTCGGAGCGAGAAAAACATCACGGGGCGGTGCGCATTGTATGGGTGTGTGTTACATTACATTCACTAGTAGGAGCGAGAAAAACATCACGGGGCGGTGCGCATTGTATGGGTGTGTGTTACATTACATTCACTAGTAGGAGCGAGAAAAACATCACGGGGCGGTGCGCATTGTATGGGTGTGTGTTACATTACATTCACTAGTAGGAGTGAGAAAAACATCACGGGGCGGTGCCCATTGTATGGGTGTGTGTTACATTACATTCACTATTAGGAGTGAGAAAAACATCACGGGGTGGTGCGCATTGTATGGGTGTGTGTTACATTACATTCACTGGTAGGAGTGAGAAAAACATCACGGGGTGGTGCGCATTGTATGGGTGTGTGTTACATTACATTCACTAGTAGGAGTCAGAAAAACATCACGGGGTGGTGTGCATTGTATGGGTGTGTGTTACATTACATTCACTAGTAGGAGTCAGAAAAACATCACGGGGTGGTGCGCATTGTATGGGTGTGTGTTACATTACATTCACTAGTAGGAGTGAGAAAAACATCACGGGGTGGTGCGCATTGTATGGGTGTGTGTTACATTACAGTCACTAGTAGGAGTGAGAAAAACATCACGGGGTGGTGCGCATTGTATGGGTGTGTGTTACATTACATTCACTAGTAGCAGTGAGAAAAACATCACGGGATGGTGCGCATTGTATGGGTGTGTGTTACATTACATTCACTAGTAGGAGTGAGAAAAACATCACGGGGTGGTGCGCATTTTACGGGTGTGTGTTACATTAGATTCACTAGTAGGAGTGAGAAAATCATCACGGGGTGGTGCGCATTGTACGGGTGTTTGTTACATTACATTCACTAGTAGGAGTGAGAAAAACATCACGGGGTGGTGCGCATTTTACGGGTGTGTGTTACATTACATTCACTAGTAGGAGTGAGAAAAACATCACGGGGTAGTGCGCATTGTATGGGTGTGTGTTACATTACATTCACTAGTAGGAGTGAGAAAAACATCACGGGGTGGTGCGCATTGTATGGGTGTGTGTTACATTACATTCACTAGTAGGAGTGAGAAAAACATCACGGGGGGGTGCGCATTGTATGGGTGTGTGTTACATTACATTCACTAGTAGGAGTCAGAAAAACATCACGGGGTGGTGCGCATTGTATGGGTGTGTGTTACATTAGATTCACTAGTAGGAGTGAGAAAAACATCACGGGGTGGTGCGCATTGAATGGGTGTTTGTTACAGTACATTCACTAGTAGGAGTGAGAAAAACATCACGGGGTGGTGCGCATTGTATGGGTGTGTGTTACATTAGATTCACTATTAGGCATGAGAAAAACATCACGGGGTGGTGCGCATTGTATGGGTGTGTGTTACATTACATTCACTAGTAGGCGTGAGAAAAACATCACGGTGTGGTGCGCATTGTATGGGTGTTTTTTACATTAGATTCACTAGTAGGCGTGAGAAAAACATCACGGGGTGGTGCGCATTGTATGGGTGTGTGTTACATTACATTCACTAGTAGGAGTGAGAAAAACATCACGGGGTGTTGCGCATTGTATGGGTGTGTGTTACATTAGATTCACTAGTAGGAGTGAGAAAAACATCACGGGGTGGTGCGCATTGTATGGGTGCGTGTTACATTACATTCACTAGTAGGAGTGAGAAAAACATCACGGGGTGGTGCGCATTGTATGGGTGTGTGTTACATTACATTCACTAGTAAGAGTGAGAAAAACATCACGGGGTGGTGCGCATTGTATGGGTGTTTGTTACATTAGATTCACTAGTAGGAGTGAGAAAAACATCACGGGGTGGTGCGCATTGTATGGGTGTGTGTTACATTACATTCACTACTAGGAGTGAGAAAAACATCACGGGGTGATGCGCATTGTACGGGTGTGTGTTACATTACATTCACTAGTAGGAGTGAGAAAAACATCACGGGGTGGTGCGCATTGTACGGGTGTGTGTTACATTACATTCACTAGTAGGAGTGAGAAAAACATCACGGGGTGGTGCGCATTGTACGGGTGTGTGTTACATTACATTCACTAGTAGGAGTGAGAAAAACATCACGGGGTGGTGCGCATTGTACGGGTGTGTGTTACATTGCATTCACTAGTAGGAGTGAGAAAAACATCACGGGGTGGTATGCATTGTACGGGTGTGTGTTACATTACATTCACTAGTAGGAGTGAGAAAAACATCATGGGGTGGTGCGCGTTGTATGGGTGTGTGTTACATTACATTCACTAGTAGGAGTGAGAAAAACATCACGGGGTGGTGCGCATTGTATGGGTGTGTGTTACATTAGATTCACTAGTAGGAGTGAGAAAAACATAATGGGGTGGTGCGCATTGTACGGGTGTTTGTTACATTACATTCACTAGTAGGAGTGAGAAAATCATCACGGGGTGGTGCGCATTGTACGGGTGTTTGTTACATTAGATTCACTACTAGGAGTGAGAAAATCATCACGGGGTGGTGCGCATTGTACGGGTGTGTGTTACATTAGATTCACTAGTAGGAGTGAGAAAAACATCACGGGGTGGTGCGCATTGTACGGGTGTGTGTTACATTACATTCACTAGTAGGAGCGAGAAAAATATCACGGGGCGGTGCGCATTGTATGGATGTGTGTTACATTTCATTCACTAGTCGGAGCGAGAAAAACATCACGGGGCGGTGCGCATTGTATGGGTGTAAAATACATTACATTCACTAGTCGGAGCGAGAAAAACATCACGGGGCGGTGCGCATTGTATGGGTGTAAAATACATTACATTCACTAGTAGGAGCGAGAAAAACATCACGGGGCGGTGCGCATTGTATGGGTGTGTGTTACATTACATTCACTAGTAGGAGCGAGAAAAACATCACGGGGCGGTGCGCATTGTATGGGTGTGTGTTACATTACATTCACTAGTAGGAGTGAGAAAAACATCACGGGGCGGTGCCCATTGTATGGGTGTGTGTTACATTACATTCACTATTAGGAGTGAGAAAAACATCACGGGGTGGTGCGCATTGTATGGGTGTGTGTTACATTACATTCACTGGTAGGAGTGAGAAAAACATCACGGGGTGGTGCGCATTGTATGGGTGTGTGTTACATTACATTCACTAGTAGGAGTCAGAAAAACATCACGGGGTGGTGTGCATTGTATGGGTGTGTGTTACATTACATTCACTAGTAGGAGTCAGAAAAACATCACGGGGTGGTGCGCATTGTATGGGTGTGTGTTACATTACATTCACTAGTAGGAGTGAGAAAAACATCACGGGGTGGTGCGCATTGCATGGGTGTGTGTTACATTACAGTCACTAGTAGGAGTGAGAAAAACATCACGGGGTGGTGCGCATTGTATGGGTGTGTGTTACATTACATTCACTAGTAGCAGTGAGAAAAACATCACGGGATGGTGCGCATTGTATGGGTGTGTGTTACATTACATTCACTAGTAGGAGTGAGAAAAACATCACGGGGTGGTGCGCATTGTACGGGTGTGTGTTACATTAGATTCACTAGTAGGAGTGAGAAAATCATCACGGGGTGGTGCGCATTGTACGGGTGTTTGTTACATTACATTCACTAGTAGGAGTGAGAAAAACATCACGGGGTGGTGCGCATTTTACGGGTGTGTGTTACATTACATTCACTAGTAGGAGTGAGAAAAACATCACGGGGTGGTGCGCATTGTACGGGTGTGTGTTACATTACATTCACTAGTAGGAGCGAGAAAAACATCACGGGGTGGTGCGCATTGTACGGGTGTGTGTTACATTTCATTCACTAGTAGGAGCGAGAAACACATCACGGGGCGGTGCGCATTGTATGGGTGTGTGTTACATTTCAATCACTAGTAGGAGCGAGAAACACATCACGGGGCGGTGCGCATTGTATGGGTGTGTGTTACATTACATTCACTAGTAGGAGCGAGAAAAACATCACGGGGCGGTGCGCATTGTATGGGTGTGTGTTACATTACATTCACTAGTAGGAGCGAGAAAAACATCACGGGGCGGTTCGCATTGTATGGGTGTGTGTTACATTACATTCACTAGTAGGAGCGAGAAAAACATCACGGGGCGGTTCGCATTGTATGGGTGTTTGTTACATTACATTCACTAGTAGGAGTCAGAAAAACATCACGGGGTGGTGCACATTGTATGGGTGTGTGTTACATTACATTCACTACTAGGAGTCAGAAAAACATCACGGGGTGGTGCGCATGGTATGGGTGTGTGTTACATTACATTCACTAGTAGGAGTCAGAAAAACATCACGGGGTGGTGCGCATTGCATGGGTGTGTGTTACATTACATTCACTAGTAGGAGTGAGAAAAACATCACGGGGTGGTGCGCATTGTATGGGTGTGTGTTACATTACATTCACTAGTAGGAGTGAGAAAAACATCACGGGGTGGTGCGCATTGTATGGGTGTGTGTTACATTACATTCACTAGTAGGAGTGAGAAAAACATCACCGGGTGGTGCGCATTGTATGGGTGTGTGTTACATTAGATTCACTAGTAGGAGTGAGAAAAACATCACGGGGTGGTGCGCATTGTATGGGTGTGTGTTACATTACATTCACTAGTAGGAGTGAGAAAAACATCACGGGGTGGTGCGCATTGTATGGGTGTGTGTTACATTACATTCACTAGTAGGAGTGAGAAAAAAATCACGGGGTGGTGTGCATTGTATGGGTGTGTGTTACATTACATTCACTAGTAGGAGTGAGAAAAAAATCACGGGGTGGTGCGCATTGTATGGGTGTGTGTTACATTACATTCACTAGTAGGAGTGAGAAAAACATCACGGGGTGGTGCGCATTGTATGGGTGTGTGTTACATTACATTCACTAGTAGGAGTGAGAAAAACATCACGGGGTGGTGCGCATTGTATGGGTGTGTGTTACATTACATTCACTAGTAGGAGTGAGAAAAACATCTCGGGGTGGTGCGCATTGTATGGGTGTGGGTTACATTACATTCACTACTAGGAGTGAGAAAAACATCACGGGGTGGTGCGCACTGTATGGGTGTGTGTTACATTACATTCACTAGTAGGAGTGAGAAAAACATCACGGGGTAGTGCGCATTGTATGGGTGTGTGTTACATTACATTCACTAGTAGGAGTGAGAAAAACATCACGGGGTGGTGCGCATTGTATGGGTGTGTGTTACATTACATTCACTAGTAGGAGTGAGAAAAACATCACGGGGTGGTGCGCATTGTATGGGTGTGTGTTACATTACATTCACTAGTAGGAGTCAGAAAAACATCACGGGGTGGTGCGCATTGTATGGGTGTGTGTTACATTAGATTCACTAGTAGGAGTGAGAAAAACATCACGGGGTGGTGCGCATTGAATGGGTGTTTGTTACATTACATTCACTAGTAGGAGTGAGAAAAACATCACGGGGTGGTGCTCATTGTATGGGTGTGTGTTACATTAGATTCACTATTAGGCGTGAGAAAAACATCACGGGGTGGTGCGCATTGTATGGGTGTGTGTTACATTACATTCACTAGTAGGCGTGAGAAAAACATCACGGGGTGGTGCACATTGTATGGGTGTTTTTTACATTAGATTCACTAGTAGGCGTGAGAAAAACATCACGGGGTGGTGCGCATTGTATGGGTGTGTGTTACATTACATTCACTAGTAGGAGTGAGAAAAACATCACGGGGTGTTGCGCATTGTATGGGTGTGTGTTACATTAGATTCACTAGTAGGAGTGAGAAAAACATCACGGGGTGGTGCGCATTGTATGGGTGCGTGTTACATTACATTCACTAGTAGGAGTGAGAAAAACATCACGGGGTGGTGCGCATTGTATGGGTGTGTGTTACATTACATTCACTAGTAAGAGTGAGAAAAACATCACGGGGTGGTGCGCATTGTATGGGTGTTTGTTACATTAGATTCACTAGTAGGAGTGAGAAAAACATCACGGGGTGGTGCGCATTGTATGGGTGTGTGTTACATTACATTCACTAGTAGGAGTGAGAAAAACATCACGGGGTGGTGCGCATTGTATTGGTGTGTGTTACATTACATTCACTAGTAGGAATGAGAAAAACATCACGGGGTGGTGCGCTTTGTATGGGTGTGTGTTACATTACATTCACTAGAAGGAGTGAGAAAAACATCACGGGGTGGTGCGCATTGTATGGGTGTGTGTTACATTACATTCACTAGTAGGAGTGAGAAAAACATCACGGGGTGGTGCGCATTGTATGGGTGTGTGTTACATTACATTCACTAGTAGGAGTGAGAAAAACATCACGGGGTGGTGCGCATTTTATGGGTGTGTGTTACATTACATTCACTAGTAGGAGTGAGAAAAACATCACGGGGTGGTGCGCATTGTATGGGTGTGGGTTACATTACATTCACTACTAGGAGTGAGAAAAACATCACGGGGTGATGCGCATTGTACGGGTGTGTGTTACATTACATTCACTAGTAGGAGTGAGAAAAACATCACGGGGTGGTGCGCATTGTACGGGTGTGTGTTACATTACATTCACTAGTAGGAGTGAGAAAAACATCACGGGGTGGTGCGCATTGTACGGGTGTGTGTTACATTACATTCACTAGTAGGAGTGAGAAAAACATCACGGGGTGGTGCGCATTGTACGGGTGTGTGTTACATTACATTCACTAGTAGGAGTGAGAAAAACATCACGGGGTGGTGTGCATTGTACGGGTGTGTGTTACATTACATTCACTAGTAGGAGTGAGAAAAACATCACGGGGTGGTGCACGTTGTATGGGTGTGTGTTACATTACATTCACTAGTAGGAGTGAGAAAAACATCACGGGGTGGTGCGCATTGTATGGGTGTGTGTTACATTAGATTCACTAGTAGGAGTGAGAAAAACCTAATGGGGTGGTGCGCATTGTACGGGTGTTTGTTACATTACATTCACTAGTAGGAGTGAGAAAATCATCACGGGGTGGTGCGCATTGTACGGGTGTTTGTTACATTAGATTCACTAGTAGGAGTGAGAAAATCATCACGGGGTGGTGCGCATTGTACGGGTGTGTGTTACATTAGATTCACTAGTAGGAGTGAGAAAAACATCACGGGGTGGTGCGCATTGTACGGGTGTGTGTTACATTACATTCACTAGTAGGAGCGAGAAAAATATCACGGGGCGGTGCGCATTGTATGGATGTGTGTTACATTTCATTCACTAGTCGGAGCGAGAAAAACATCACGGGGCGGTGCGCATTGTATGGGTGTAAAATACATTACATTCACTAGTCGGAGCGAGAAAAACATCACGGGGCGGTGCGCATTGTATGGGTGTGTGTTACATTACATTCACTAGTAGGAGTGAGAAAAACATCACGGGGCGGTGCACATTGTATGGGTGTGTGTTACATTACATTCACTAGTAGGAGCGAGAAAAACATCACGGGGCGGTGCGCATTGTATGGGTGTGTGTTACATTACATTCACTAGTAGGAGTGAGAAAAACATCACGGGGCGGTGCCCATTGTATGGGTGTGTGTTACATTACATTCACTATTAGGAGTGAGAAAAACATCACGGGGTGGTGCGCATTGTATGGGTGTGTGTTACATTACATTCACTGGTAGGAGTGAGAAAAACATCACGGGGTGGTGCGCATTGTATGGGTGTGTGTTACATTACATTCACTAGTAGGAGTCAGAAAAACATCACGGGGTGGTGTGCATTGTATGGGTGTGTGTTACATTACATTCACTAGTAGGAGTGAGAAAAACATCACGGGGTGGTGCGCATTGTATGGGTGTGTGTTACATTACATTCACTAGTAGGAGTGAGAAAAACATCACGGGGTGGTGCGCATTGTATGGGTGTGTGTTACATTAGATTCACTAGTAGGAGTGAGAAAAACATCACGGGGTGGTGCGCATTGTATGGGTGTGTGTTACATTAGATTCACTAGTAGGAGTGAGAAAAACATCACGGGGTGGTGCGCATTGAATGGGTGTGTGTTACATTACATTCACTAGTAGGAGTGAGAAAAACATCACGGGATGGTGCGCATTGTATGGGTGTGTGTTACATTACATTCACTAGTAGGAGTGAGAAAAACATCACGGGGTGGTTCGCATTGTATGGGTGTGTGTTACATTACATTCACTAGTAGGAGTGAGAAAATCATCACGGGGTTGTGCGCATTGTATGGGTGTTTGTTACATTAGATTCACTAGTAGGAGTGAGAAAATCATCACGGGGTTGTGCGCATTGTACGGGTGTGTGTTACATTACATTCACTAGTAGGAGTGAGAAAAACATCACGGGGTGGTGCGCATTGTATGGGTGTGTGTTACATTACATTCACTAGTAGGAGTGAGAAAAACATCACGGGGTGGTGCGCATTGTATGGGTGTGTGTTACATTACATTCACTAGTAGGAGTGAGAAAAACATCACGGGGTGGTGCGCATTGTATGGGTTGGGGTTACATTACATTCACTACTAGGAGTGAGAAAAACATCACGGTGTGGTGCGCATTGTACGGGTGTGTGTTACATTACATTCACTAGTAGGAGTGAGAAAAACATCACGGGGTGGTGCGCATTGTACGGGTGTGTGTTACATTACATTCACTAGTAGGAGCGAGAAAAACATCACGGGGCGGTTCGCATTGTATGGGTGTTTGTTACATTACATTCACTAGTAGGAGTCAGAAAAACATCACGGGGTGGTGCACATTGTATGGGTGTGTGTTACATTACATTCACTACTAGGAGTCAGAAAAACATCACGGGGTGGTGCGCATGGTATGGGTGTGTGTTACATTACATTCACTAGTAGGAGTCAGAAAAACATCACGGGGTGGTGCGCATTGCATGGGTGTGTGTTACATTACATTCACTAGTAGGAGTGAGAAAAACATCACGGGGTGGTGCGCATTGTATGGGTGTGTGTTACATTACATTCACTAGTAGGAGTGAGAAAAACATCACGGGGTGGTGCGCATTGTATGGGTGTGTGTTACATTACATTCACTAGTAGGAGTGAGAAAAACATCACCGGGTGGTGCGCATTGTATGGGTGTGTGTTACATTAGATTCACTAGTAGGAGTGAGAAAAACATCACGGGGTGGTGCGCATTGTATGGGTGTGTGTTACATTACATTCACTAGTAGGAGTGAGAAAAACATCACGGGGTGGTGCGCATTGTATGGGTGTGTGTTACATTACATTCACTAGTAGGAGTGAGAAAAAAATCACGGGGTGGTGTGCATTGTATGGGTGTGTGTTACATTACATTCACTAGTAGGAGTGAGAAAAAAATCACGGGGTGGTGCGCATTGTATGGGTGTGTGTTACATTACATTCACTAGTAGGAGTGAGAAAAACATCACGGGGTGGTGCGCATTGTATGGGTGTGTGTTACATTACATTCACTAGTAGGAGTGAGAAAAACATCACGGGGTGGTGCGCATTGTATGGGTGTGTGTTACATTACATTCACTAGTAGGAGTGAGAAAAACATCTCGGGGTGGTGCGCATTGTATGGGTGTGGGTTACATTACATTCACTACTAGGAGTGAGAAAAACATCACGGGGTGGTGCGCACTGTATGGGTGTGTGTTACATTACATTCACTAGTAGGAGTGAGAAAAACATCACGGGGTAGTGCGCATTGTATGGGTGTGTGTTACATTACATTCACTAGTAGGAGTGAGAAAAACATCACGGGGTGGTGCGCATTGTATGGGTGTGTGTTACATTACATTCACTAGTAGGAGTGAGAAAAACATCACGGGGTGGTGCGCATTGTATGGGTGTGTGTTACATTACATTCACTAGTAGGAGTCAGAAAAACATCACGGGGTGGTGCGCATTGTATGGGTGTGTGTTACATTAGATTCACTAGTAGGAGTGAGAAAAACATCACGGGGTGGTGCGCATTGAATGGGTGTTTGTTACATTACATTCACTAGTAGGAGTGAGAAAAACATCACGGGGTGGTGCTCATTGTATGGGTGTGTGTTACATTAGATTCACTATTAGGCGTGAGAAAAACATCACGGGGTGGTGCGCATTGTATGGGTGTGTGTTACATTACATTCACTAGTAGGCGTGAGAAAAACATCACGGGGTGGTGCACATTGTATGGGTGTTTTTTACATTAGATTCACTAGTAGGCGTGAGAAAAACATCACGGGGTGGTGCGCATTGTATGGGTGTGTGTTACATTACATTCACTAGTAGGAGTGAGAAAAACATCACGGGGTGTTGCGCATTGTATGGGTGTGTGTTACATTAGATTCACTAGTAGGAGTGAGAAAAACATCACGGGGTGGTGCGCATTGTATGGGTGCGTGTTACATTACATTCACTAGTAGGAGTGAGAAAAACATCACGGGGTGGTGCGCATTGTATGGGTGTGTGTTACATTACATTCACTAGTAAGAGTGAGAAAAACATCACGGGGTGGTGCGCATTGTATGGGTGTTTGTTACATTAGATTCACTAGTAGGAGTGAGAAAAACATCACGGGGTGGTGCGCATTGTATGGGTGTGTGTTACATTACATTCACTAGTAGGAGTGAGAAAAACATCACGGGGTGGTGCGCATTGTATTGGTGTGTGTTACATTACATTCACTAGTAGGAATGAGAAAAACATCACGGGGTGGTGCGCTTTGTATGGGTGTGTGTTACATTACATTCACTAGAAGGAGTGAGAAAAACATCACGGGGTGGTGCGCATTGTATGGGTGTGTGTTACATTACATTCACTAGTAGGAGTGAGAAAAACATCACGGGGTGGTGCGCATTGTATGGGTGTGTGTTACATTACATTCACTAGTAGGAGTGAGAAAAACATCACGGGGTGGTGCGCATTTTATGGGTGTGTGTTACATTACATTCACTAGTAGGAGTGAGAAAAACATCACGGGGTGGTGCGCATTGTATGGGTGTGGGTTACATTACATTCACTACTAGGAGTGAGAAAAACATCACGGGGTGATGCGCATTGTACGGGTGTGTGTTACATTACATTCACTAGTAGGAGTGAGAAAAACATCACGGGGTGGTGCGCATTGTACGGGTGTGTGTTACATTACATTCACTAGTAGGAGTGAGAAAAACATCACGGGGTGGTGCGCATTGTACGGGTGTGTGTTACATTACATTCACTAGTAGGAGTGAGAAAAACATCACGGGGTGGTGCGCATTGTACGGGTGTGTGTTACATTACATTCACTAGTAGGAGTGAGAAAAACATCACGGGGTGGTGTGCATTGTACGGGTGTGTGTTACATTACATTCACTAGTAGGAGTGAGAAAAACATCACGGGGTGGTGCACGTTGTATGGGTGTGTGTTACATTACATTCACTAGTAGGAGTGAGAAAAACATCACGGGGTGGTGCGCATTGTATGGGTGTGTGTTACATTAGATTCACTAGTAGGAGTGAGAAAAACATAATGGGGTGGTGCGCATTGTACGGGTGTTTGTTACATTACATTCACTAGTAGGAGTGAGAAAATCATCACGGGGTGGTGCGCATTGTACGGGTGTTTGTTACATTAGATTCACTAGTAGGAGTGAGAAAATCATCACGGGGTGGTGCGCATTGTACGGGTGTGTGTTACATTAGATTCACTAGTAGGAGTGAGAAAAACATCACGGGGTGGTGCGCATTGTACGGGTGTGTGTTACATTACATTCACTAGTAGGAGCGAGAAAAATATCACGGGGCGGTGCGCATTGTATGGATGTGTGTTACATTTCATTCACTAGTCGGAGCGAGAAAAACATCACGGGGCGGTGCGCATTGTATGGGTGTAAAATACATTACATTCACTAGTCGGAGCGAGAAAAACATCACGGGGCGGTGCGCATTGTATGGGTGTGTGTTACATTACATTCACTAGTAGGAGTGAGAAAAACATCACGGGGCGGTGCACATTGTATGGGTGTGTGTTACATTACATTCACTAGTAGGAGCGAGAAAAACATCACGGGGCGGTGCGCATTGTATGGGTGTGTGTTACATTACATTCACTAGTAGGAGTGAGAAAAACATCACGGGGCGGTGCCCATTGTATGGGTGTGTGTTACATTACATTCACTATTAGGAGTGAGAAAAACATCACGGGGTGGTGCGCATTGTATGGGTGTGTGTTACATTACATTCACTGGTAGGAGTGAGAAAAACATCACGGGGTGGTGCGCATTGTATGGGTGTGTGTTACATTACATTCACTAGTAGGAGTCAGAAAAACATCACGGGGTGGTGTGCATTGTATGGGTGTGTGTTACATTACATTCACTAGTAGGAGTGAGAAAAACATCACGGGGTGGTGCGCATTGTATGGGTGTGTGTTACATTACATTCACTAGTAGGAGTGAGAAAAACATCACGGGGTGGTGCGCATTGTATGGGTGTGTGTTACATTAGATTCACTAGTAGGAGTGAGAAAAACATCACGGGGTGGTGCGCATTGTATGGGTGTGTGTTACATTAGATTCACTAGTAGGAGTGAGAAAAACATCACGGGGTGGTGCGCATTGAATGGGTGTGTGTTACATTACATTCACTAGTAGGAGTGAGAAAAACATCACGGGATGGTGCGCATTGTATGGGTGTGTGTTACATTACATTCACTAGTAGGAGTGAGAAAAACATCACGGGGTGGTTCGCATTGTATGGGTGTGTGTTACATTACATTCACTAGTAGGAGTGAGAAAATCATCACGGGGTTGTGCGCATTGTATGGGTGTTTGTTACATTAGATTCACTAGTAGGAGTGAGAAAATCATCACGGGGTTGTGCGCATTGTACGGGTGTGTGTTACATTACATTCACTAGTAGGAGTGAGAAAAACATCACGGGGTGGTGCGCATTGTATGGGTGTGTGTTACATTACATTCACTAGTAGGAGTGAGAAAAACATCACGGGGTGGTGCGCATTGTATGGGTGTGTGTTACATTACATTCACTAGTAGGAGTGAGAAAAACATCACGGGGTGGTGCGCATTGTATGGGTTGGGGTTACATTACATTCACTACTAGGAGTGAGAAAAACATCACGGTGTGGTGCGCATTGTACGGGTGTGTGTTACATTACATTCACTAGTAGGAGTGAGAAAAACATCACGGGGTGGTGCGCATTGTACGGGTGTGTGTTACATTACATTCACTAGTAGGAGTGAGAAAACATCACGGGGTAGTGCGCATTGTACGGGTGTGTGTTACATTAGATTCACTAGTAGGAGTGAGAGAAACATCACGGTGTGGTGCGCATTGTATGGGTGTGTGTTACATTAGATTCACTAGTAGGAGTGAGAAAAACATCACGGGGTGGTGCGCATTGTATGGGTGTGTGTTACATTACATTCACTAGTAGGAGCGAGAAAAACATCACGGGGCGGTGCGCATTGTATGGGTGTGTGTTACATTACATTCACTAGTAGGAGCGAGAAAAACATCACGGGGCGGTGCGCATTGTATGGGTGTGTGTTACATTACATTCACTAGAAGGAGCGAGAAAAACATCACGGGGCGGTGCGCATTGTATGGGTGTGTGTTACATTACATTCACTAGTAGGAGCGAGAAAAACATCACGGGGCGGCGCGCATTGTATGCGTGTGTGTTACATTACATTCACTAGTAGGAGTGAGAAAAACATCACGGGGTGGTGCGCATTGTATGGGTGTGTGTTACATTACATTCACTAGTAGGAGTGAGAAAAACATCACGGGGTGGTGCGCATTGTATGGGTGTGTGTTACATTACATTCACTAGTAGGAGTCAGAAAAACATCACGGGGTGGTGCGCATTGTATGGGTGTGTGTTACATTACATTCACTAGTAGGAGTGAGAAAAACATCACGGGGTGGTGCGCATTGTATGGGTGTGTGTTACATTGCATTCACTAGTAGGAGTGAGAAAAACATCACGGGGTGGTGCGCATTGTATGGGTGTGTGTTACATTGCATTCACTAGTAGGAGTGAGAAAAACATCACGGGGTGGTGCGCATTGTATGGGTGTGTGTTACATTACATACACTAGTAGGAGTCAGAAAAACATCACGGGGTGGTGCGCATTGAATGGGTGTGTGTTACATTACATTCACTAGTAGGAGTGAGAAAAACGTCACGGGGTGGTGCGCATTGTATGGGTGTGTGTTACATTAGATTCACTAGTAGGAGTGAGAAAAACATCACGGGGTGGTGCGCATTGTATGGGTGTGTGTTACATTACATTCACTAGTAGGAGTGAGAAAAACATCACGGGGTGGTGCGCATTGTATGGGTGTGTGTTACATTACATTCACTAGTAGGAGTGAGAAAAACATCACGGGGTGGTGCGCATTGTATGGGTGTGTGTTACATTACATTCACTAGTAGGAGTGAGAAAAACATCACGGGGTGGTGCGCATTGTATGGGTGTGTGTTACATTACATTCACTAGTAGGAGTGAGAAAAACATCACGGGGTGGTGCGCATTGTATGGGTGTGTGTTACATTACATTCACTAGTAGGAGTGAGAAAAACATAACGGGGTGGTGCGCATTGTATGGGTGTTTGTTACATTAGATTCACTAGTAGGAGTGAGAAAAACATCACGGGGTGGTGCGCATTGTATGGGTGTGTGTTACATTACATTCACTAGTAGGAGTGAGAAAAACATCACGGGGTGGTGCGCATTGTATGGGTGTGTGTTACATTACATTAACTAGTAGGAGTGAGAAAAAAATCACGGGGTGGTGCGCATTGTATGGGTGTGTGTTACATTACATTCACTAGTAGGAGTGAGAAAAACATCACGGGGTGGTGCGCATTGTATGGGTGTGTGTTACATTACATTCACTAGTAGGAGTGAGAAAAACATCACGGGGTGGTGCGCATTGTATGGGTGTGTGTTACATTACATTCACTAGTAGGAGTGAGAAAAACATCTCGGGGTGGTGCGCATTGTATGGGTGTGGGTTACATTACATTCACTACTAGGAGTGAGAAAAACATCACGGGGTGGTGCGCATTGTATGGGTGTGTGTTACATTACATTCACTAGAAGGAGCGAGAAAAACATCACGGGGCGGTGCGCATTGTATGGGTGTGTGTTACATTACATTCACTACTAGGAGTGAGAAAAACATCACGGGGTGGTGCGCATTGTATGGGTGTGTGTTACATTACATTCACTAGTAGGAGTGAGAAAAACATCACGGGTGGTGCGCATTGTATGGGTGTTTGTTACATTAGATTCACTAGTAGGAGTGAGAAAAACATCACGGGGTGGTGCGCATTGTATGGGTGTGTGTTACATTACATTCACTAGTAGGAGTGAGAAAAACATCACGGGGTGGTGCGCATTGTATGGGTGTGTGTTACATTACATTCACTAGTAGGAGTGAGAAAAAAATCACGGGGTGGTGCGCATTGTATGGGTGTGTGTTACATTACATTCACTAGTAGGAGTGAGAAAAACATCACGGGGTGGTGCGCATTGTATGGGTGTGTGTTACATTACATTCACTAGTAGGAGTGAGAAAAACATCACGGGGTGGTGCGCATTGTATGGGTGTGTGTTACATTACATTCACTAGTAGGAGTGAGAAAAACATCTCGGGGTGGTGCGCATTGTATGGGTGTGGGTTACATTACATTCACTACTAGGAGTGAGAAAAACATCACGGGGTGGTGCGCATTGTATGGGTGTGTGTTACATTACATTCACTAGTAGGAGTGAGAAAAACATCACGGGGTGGTGCGCATTGTATGGGTGTGTGTTACATTACATTCACTAGTAGGAGTGAGAAAATCATCACGGGGTGGTGCGCATTGTATGGGTGTGGGTTACATTACATTCACTACTAGGAGTGAGAAAAACATCACGGGTGGTGCGCATTGTATGGGTGTGTGTTACATTACATTCACTAGTAGGAGTGAGAAAAACATCACGGGGTGGTGCGCATTGTATGGGTGTGTGTTACATTACATTCACTAGTAGGAGTGAGAAAAACATCACGGGGTGGTGCGCATTGTATGGGTGTGTGTTACATTACATTCACTAGTAGGAGTGAGAAAAACATCACGGGATGGTGCGCATTGTATGGGTGTGTGTTACATTACATTCACTAGTAGGAGTGAGAAAAACATCACGGGGTGGTGCGCATTGTACGGGTGTTTGTTACATTAGATTCACTAGTAGGAGTGAGAAAAACATCACGGGGTAGTGCGCATTGTACGGGTGTGTGTTACATTACATTCACTAGTAGGAGTGAGAAAAACATCACGGGGTGGTGCGCATTGTACGGGTGTGTGTTACATTACATTCACAAGTAGGAGTGAGAAAAACATCACGGGGTGGTGCGCATTGTATGGGTGTGTGTTACATTACATTCACTAGTAGGAGC
This sequence comes from Cavia porcellus, assembly GCF_034190915.1. Classification (NCBI taxonomy): domain Eukaryota; kingdom Metazoa; phylum Chordata; class Mammalia; order Rodentia; family Caviidae; genus Cavia; species Cavia porcellus. The sequence goes on along the minus strand of NW_026947700.1, from coordinate 232,017 downwards.
GAGAAATACATCATGGGGCGGTGCGCATTGTATGGGTGTGTGTTACATTTCATTTTCTATTAGGAGCGAGAAACACATCACGGGGCGGTGCGCATTGTATGGGTGTGTGTTACATTACATTCACTAGTAGGAGCGAGAAAAACATCACGGGGTGGTGCGCATTGTATCGGTGTGTGTTACATTACATTCACTAGGAGGAGCGAGAAAAACATCACGGGGCGGTTCGCATTGTATGGGTGTGTGTTACATTACATTCACTAGTAGGAGCGAGAAAAACATCACGGGGCGGTGCGCATTGTATGGGTGTGTGTTACATTACATTCACTAGTAGGAGTCAGAAAAACATCACGGGGTGGTGCGCATTGTATGGGTGTGTGTTACATTACATTCACTAGTAGGAGTGAGAAAAACATCACGGGGTGGTGCGCATTGTATGGGTGTGTGTTACATTACATTCACTAGTAGGAGTGAGAAAAACATCACGGGGTGGTGCGCATTGTATGAGTGTGGGTTACATTACATTCACTACTAGGAGTGAGAAAAACATCACGGGGTGGTGCGCATTGTATGGGTGTGTGTTACATTACATTCACTAGTAGGAGTGAGAAAAACATCACGGGGTGGTGCGCATTGTATGGGTGTGTGTTACATTACATTCACTAGTAGGAGTGAGAAAAACATCACGGGGTGGTGCGCATTGTATGGGTGTGTGTTACATTACATTCACTAGTAGGAGTGAGAAAAACATCACGGGGTGGTGCGCATTGTATGGGTGTGTGTTACATTAGATTCACTAGTAGGAGTGAGAAAAACATCACGGGTGGTGCGCATTGTATGGGTGTGTGTTACATTACATTCACTAGTAGGAGTGAGAAAAACATCACGGGGTGGTGCGCATTGTATGGGTGTGGGTTACATTACATTCACTACTAGGAGTGAGAAAAACATCACGGGGTGGTGCGCATTGTATGGGTGTGTGTTACATTACATTCACTAGTAGGAGTGAGAAAAACATCACGGGGTGGTGCGCATTGTACGGGTGTGTGTTACATTACATTCACTAGTAGGAGTGAGAAAACATCACGGGGTGGTGCGCATTGTACGGGTGTGTGTTACATTAGATTCACTAGTAGGAGTGAGAGAAACATCACGGGGTGGTGCGCATTGTATGGGTGTGTGTTACATTAGATTCACTAGTAGGAGTGAGAGAAACATCACGGGGTGGTGCGCATTGTATGGGTGTGTGTTACATTAGATTCACTAGTAGGAGTGAGAAAAACATCACGGGGTGGTGCGCATTGTATGGGTGTGTGTTACATTACATTCACTAGTAGGAGCGAGAAAAACATCACGGGGCGGTGCGCATTGTATGGGTGTGTGTTACATTACATTCACTAGTAGGAGCGAGAAAAACATCACGGGGCGGTGCGCATTGTATGGGTGTGTGTTACATTACATTCACTAGAAGGAGCGAGAAAAACATCACGGGGCGGTGCGCATTGTATGGGTGTGTGTTACATTACATTCACTAGTAGGAGCGAGAAAAACATCACGGGGCGGTGCGCATTGTATGGGTGTGTGTTACATTACATTCACTAGTAGGAGTGAGAAAAACATCACGGGGTGGTGCGCATTGTATGGGTGTGTGTTACATTACATTCACTAGTAGGAGTGAGAAAAACATCACGGGTGGTGCGCATTGTATGGGTGTGTGTTACATTACATTCACTAGTAGGAGTGAGAAAAACATCACGGGGTGGTGCGCATTGTATGGGTGTGTGTTACATTACATTCACTAGTAGGAGTCAGAAAAACATCACGGGGTGGTGCGCATTGTATGGGTGTGTGTTACATTACATTCACTAGTAGGAGTGAGAAAAACATAACGGGGTGGTGCGCATTGTATGGGTGTGTGTTACATTACATTCACTAGTAGGAGTGAGAAAAACATCACGGGGTGGTGCGCATTGTATGGGTGTGTGTTACATTACATTCACTAGTAGGAGTGAGAAAAACATCACGGGGTGGTGCGCATTGTATGGGTGTATGTTACATTACATTCACTAGTAGGAGTGAGAAAAACATCACGGGGTGGTGCGCATTGTATGGGTGTGTGTTACATTACATTCACTAGTAGGAGTGAGAAAAACATCACGGGGTGGTGCGCATTGTATGGGTGTGTGTTACATTACATTCACTAGTAGGAGTGAGAAAAACATCACGGGGTGGTGCGCATTGAATGGGTGTGTGTTACATTACATTCACTAGTAGGAGTGAGAAAAACATCACGGGATGGTGCGCATTGTATGGGTGTGTGTTACATTACATTCACTAGTAGGAGTGAGAAAAACATCACGGGGTGGTGCGCATTGTATGGGTGTGTGTTACATTAGATTCACTAGTAGGAGTGAGAAAATCATCACGGGGTGGTGCGCATTGTACGGGTGTGTGTTACATTACATTCACTAGTAGGAGTGAGAAAAACATCACGGGGTGGTGCGCATTGTACGGGTGTGTGTTACATTAGATTCACTAGTAGGAGTGAGAAAAACATCACGGGTGGTGCGCAATGAATGGGTGTGTGTTACATTACATTCACTAGTAGGAGCGAGAAAAACATCACGGGGCGGTGCGCATTGTATGGATGTGTGTTACATTACATTCACTAGTAGGAGCGAGAAAAACATCACGGGGCGGTGCGCATTGTATGGGTGTGTGTTACATTACATTCACTAGTAGGAGCGAGAAAAACATCACGGGGCGGTGCGCATTGTATGGGTGTGTGTTACATTACATTCCCTAGTAGGAGCGAGAAAAACTTCACGGGCGGTGCGCATTGTATGGGTGTGTGTTACATTACATTCACTAGTAGGAGTCAGAAAAACATCACGGGGTGGTGCGCATTGTATGGGTGTGTGTTACATTACATTCACTAGTAGGAGAGAGAAAATCATCACGGGGTGGTGCGCATTGTATGGGTGTGTGTTACATTACATTCACTAGTAGGAGTGAGAAAAACATCACGGGGTGGTGCGCATTGTGTGGATGTGTGTTACATTACATACACTAGTAGGAGTGAGAAAAACATCACGGGGTGGTGCGCATTGTATGGGTGTGTGTTACATTACATTCACTAGTAGGAGTCAGAAAAACATCACGGGGTGGTGCGCATTGAATGGGTGTGTGTTACATTACATTCACTAGTAGGAGTGAGAAAAACATCACGGGGTGGTGCGCATTGTATGGGTGTGTGTTACATTACATTCACTAATAGGAGTGAGAAAAACATCACTGGGTGTGTGTTACATTACATTCACTAGTAGGAGTGAGAAAAACATCACGGGGTGGTGCGCATTGTATGGGTGTGTGTTACATTACATTCACTAGTAGGAGTGAGAAAAACATCACGGGGTGGTGCGCATTGTATGGGTGTGTGTTACATTACATTCACTAGTAGGAGTGAGAAAAACATCACGGGTGGTGCGCATTGTATGGGTGTTTGTTACATTAGATTCACTAGTAGGAGTGAGAAAAACATCACGGGGTGGTGCGCATTGTATGGGTGTGTGTTACATTACATTCACTAGTAGGAGCGAGAAAAACATCACGGGGTGGTGCGCATTGTATGGGTGTGTGTTACATTACATTCACTAGTAGGAGCGAGAAAAACATCACGGGGTGGTGCGCATTGTATGGGTGTGTGTTACATTACATTCACTAGTAGCAGTGAGAAAATCATCACGGGGTGGTGCGCATTGTATGGGTGTGTGTTACATTACATTCACTAGTAGGAGTGAGAAAAACATCACGGGGTGGTGCGCCTTGTATGGGTGTGTGTTACATTAGATTCACTAGTAGGAGCGAGAAAAATATCACGGGGCGGTGCGCATTGTATGGGTGTGTGTTACATTACATTCACTAGTAGGAGCGAGAAAAACATCACGGGGCGGTGCGCATTGTATGGGTGTGTGTTACATTACATTCACTAGTAGGAGCGAGAAAAACATCACGGGGCGGTGCGCATTGTATGGGTGTGTGTTACATTACATTCACTAGTAGGAGCGAGAAAAACATCACGGGGCGGTGCGCATTGTATGGGTGTGTGTTACATTACATTCACTAGTAGGAGCGAGAAAACCATCACGGGGTGGTGCGCATTTTATGGGTGTGTGTTACATTACATTCACTATTAGGAGTGAGAAAAACATCACGGGGTGGTGCGCATTGTATGGGTGTGTGTTACATTACATTCACTAGTAGGAGTGAGAAAAAACATCACGGGGTGGTGCGCATTGTATGGGTGTGTGTTACATTAGATTCACTAGTAGGAGTGAGAAAAACATCACGGGGTGGTGCGCATTGTATGGGTGTGTGTTACATTACATTCACTAGTAGGAGTGAGAAAAACATCACGGGGTGGTGCGCATTGTATGGGTGTTTGTTACATTAGATTCACTAGTAGGAGTGAGAAAAACATCACGGGGTGGTGCGCATTGTATGGGTGTGTGTTACATTACATTCACTAGTAGGAGTGAGAAAAACATCACGGGGTGGTGCGCATTGTATGGGTGTTTGTTACAATGGATTCACTAGTAGGAGTGAGAAAAACATCACGTTGTGGTGCGCATTGTATGGGTGTGTGTTACATTACATTCACTAGTAGGAGTGAGAAAAACATCACGGGGTGGTGCGCATTGTATGGGTGTGTGTTACATTACATTCACTAGTAGGAGTGAGAAAAACATCACGGGGTGGTGCGCATTGTATGGGTGTGTGTTACATTACATTCACTAGTAGGAGTGAGAAAACATCACGGGTGGTGCGCATTGTATGGGTGTTTGTTACAATAGATTCACTAGTAGGAGTGAGAAAAACATCACGTTGTGGTGCGCATTGTATGGGTGTGTGTTACATTACATTCACTAGTAGGAGTGAGAAAAACATCACGGGGTGGTGCGCATTGTATGGGTGTGTGTTACATTACATTCACTAGTAGGAGTGAGAAAAACATCACGGGGTGGTGCGCATTGTATGGGTGTGTGTTACATTACATTCACTAGTAGGAGTGAGAAAAACATCACGGGGTGGTGCGCATTGTATGGGTGTGTGTTACATTACATTCACTAGTAGGAGTGAGAAAATCATCACGGGGTGGTGCGCATTGTATGGGTGTGTGTTACATTACATTCACTAGTAGGAGTGAGAAAAACATCACGGGGTGGTGCGCATTGTATGCGTGTGTGTTACATTACATTCACTAGTAGGAGTGAGAAAAACATCACGGGGTGGTGCGCATTGTAAGGGGGTGTGTTACACTATATTCACTAGTAGCAGTGAGAAAAACATCACGGGGTGGTGCGCATTGTACGGGTGTGTGTTACATTACATTCACTAGTAGGAGTGAGAAAAACATCACGGGGTGGTGCGCATTGTACGGGTGTTTGTTACATTAGATTCACTAGTAGGAGTGAGAAATCATCACGGGGTGGTGCGCCTTGTATGGGTGTGTGTTACATTAGATTCACTAGTAGGAGCGAGAAAAACATCACGGGGCGGTGTGCATTGTATGGGTGTGTGTTACATTACATTCACTAGTAGGAGTGAGAAAAACATCACGGGGTGGTGCGCATTGTATGGGTGTGTGTTACATTACATTCACTAGTAGGAGTGAGAAAAACATCACGGGGTGGTGCGCATTGTATGGGTGTGTGTTACATTAGATTCACTAGTAGGAGTGAGAAAAACATCACGGGGTGGTGCGCATTGTATGTTTGTGTGTTACATTATATTCACTAGTAGGAGTGAGAAAAACATCACGGGGTGGTGCGCATTGTATGGGTGTGTGTTACATTACATTCACTAGTAGGAGTGAGAAAAACATCACGGGGTGGTGCGCATTGTATGGGTGTGTGTTACATTACATTCACTAGTAGGAGTGAGAAAAACATCACGGGGTGGTGCGCATTGTATGAGTGTGTTACATTACATTCACTAGTAGGAGTGAGAAAAACATCACGGGGTGGTGCGCATTGTATGGGTGTTTGTTACAATAGATTCACTAGTAGGAGTGAGAAAAACATCACGGGGTGGTGCGCATTGTATGGGTGTGTGTTACATTGCATTCACTAGTAGGAGTGAGAAAAACATCACGGGGTGGTGCGCATTGTATGGGTGTGTGTTACATTACATTCACTAGTAGGAGTGAGAAAAACATCACGGGGTGGTGCGCATTGTATGGGTGTGTGTTACATTACATTCACTAGTAGGAGTGAGAAAAACATCACGGGGTGGTGCGCATTGTATGGGTGTTTGTTACATTACATTCACTAGTAGGAGTGAGAAAAACATCACGGGGTGGTGCGCATTGTATGGGTGTGTGTTACATTACATTCACTACTAGGAGTGAGAAAAACATCACGGGGTGGTGCGCATTGTATGGGTGTGTGTTACATTAGATTCACTAGTATGAGTGAGAAAAACATCACGGGGTGGTGCGCACTGTATGGGTGTGTGTTACATTAGATTCACTAGTAGGAGTGAGAAAAACATCACGGGATGGTGCGCATTGTATGGGTGTGTGTTACATTACATTCACTAGTAGGAGTGAAAAAAACATCACGGGTGGTGCGCATTGTATTGGTGTTTGTTACATGAGATTCACTAGTAGGAGTGAGAAAAACATCACGGGGTGGTGCGCATTGTATGGGTGTGTGTTACATTACATTCACTAGTAGGAGTGAGAAAAACATCACGGGGTGGTGCGAATTGTATGGGTGTGTGTTACATTATATTCACTAGTAGGAGTGAGAAAAACATCACACGGTGGTGCGCATTGTATGGGTGTGTGTTACTTTACATTCACTAGTAGGAGTGAGAAAAACATCACGGGGTGGTGCGCATTGTATGGGTGTGTGTTACATTAGATTCACTAGTAGGAGTGAGAAAAACATCACGGGGTGGTGCGCATTGTATGGGTGTGTGTTACATTACATTCACTAGTAGGAGTGAGAAAAACATCACGGGTGGTGCGCATTGTATTGGTGTTTGTTACATGAGATTCACTAGTAGGAGTGAGAAAAACATCACGGGGTGGTGCGCATTGTATGGGTGTGTGTTACATTACATTCACTAGTAGGAGTGAGAAAAACATCAGGGGGTGGTGCGCATTGTATGGGTGTGTGTTACATTACATTCACTAGTAGGAGTGAGAAAAACATCACACGGTGGTGCGCATTGTATGGGTGTGTGTTACTTTACATTCACTAGTAGGAGTGAGAAAAACATCACGGGGTGGTGCGCATTGTATGGGTGTGTGTTACATTACATTCACTAGTAGGAGTGAGAAAAACATCACGGGGTGGTGCGCATTGTATGGTTGTGGGTTACATTACATTCACTAGTAGCAGTGAGAAAAACATCACGGGGTGGTGCGCATTGTACGGGTGTGTGTTACATTACATTCACTAGTAGGAGTGAGAAAAACATCACGGGGTGGTGCGCATTGTACGGGTGTTTGTTACATTAGATTCACTAGTAGGAGTGAGAAAATCATCACGGGGTGGTGCGCCTTGTATGGGTGTGTGTTACATTAGATTCACTAGTAGGAGCGAGAAAAACATCACGGGGCGGTGCGCATTGTATGGGTGTGTGTTACATTACATTCACTAGTAGGAGTGAGAAAAACATCACGGGGTGGTGCGCATTGTATGTGTGTGTGTTACATTACATTCACTAGTAGGAGTGAGAAAAACATCACGGGGCGGTGCGCATTGTATGGGTGTGTGTTACATTACATTCACTAGTAGGAGTGAGAAAAACATCACGGGGTGGTGCGCATTGTATGGGTGTGTGTTACATTAGATTCACTAGTAGGAGCGAGAAAAACATCACGGGGCGGTGCGCATTGTATGGGTGTGTGTTACATTACATTCACTAGTAGGAGTGAGAAAAACATCACGGGGTGGTGCGCATTGTATGGGTGTGTGTTACATTACATTCACTAGTAGGAGTGAGAAAAACATCACGGGGTGGTGCGCATTGTATGGGTGTGTGTTACATTAGATTCACTAGTAGGAGTGAGAAAAACATCACGGGGTGGTGCGCATTGTATGTTTGTGTGTTACATTATATTCACTAGTAGGAGTGAGAAAAACATCACGGTGTGGTGCGCATTGTATGGGTGTGTGTTACATTACATTCACTAGTAGGAGTGAGAAAAACATCACGGGGTGGTGCGCATTGTATGGGTGTGTGTTACATTACATTCACTAGTAGGAGTGAGAAAAACATCACGGGGTGGTGCGCATTGTATGGGTGTGTGTTACATTACATTCACTAGTAGGAGTGAGAAAAACATCACGGGGTGGTGCACATTGTATGGGTGTGTGTTACATTACATTCACTAGTAGGAGTGAGAAAAACATCACGGGGTGGTGCGCATTGTATGGGTGTTTGTTACAATAGATTCACTAGTAGGAGTGAGAAAAACATCACGGGGTGGTGCGCATTGTATGGGTGTGTGTTACATTACATTCACTAGTAGGAGTGAGAAAAACATCACGGGGTGGTGCGCATTGTATGGGTGTGTGTTACATTACATTCACTAGTAGGAGTGAGAAAAACATCACGGGGTGGTGCGCATTGTATGGGTGTGTATTACATTAGATTCACTAGTAGGAGTGAGAAAAACATCACGGGGTGGTGCGCATTGTATGAGTGTGTGTTACATTACATTCACTAGTAGGAGTGAGAAAAACATCAAGGGGTGGTGCGCATTGTATGGGTGTGTGTTACATTACATTCACTAGTAGGAGTGAGAAAAACATCACGGGGTGGTACGCATTGTATGGGTGTGTGTTACATTACATTCACTAGTAGGAGTGAGAAAAACATCACGGGGTGGTGCGCATTGTATGGGTGTGTGTTACATTAGATTCACTAGTAGGAGTGAGAAAAACATCACGGGGTGGTGCGCATTGTATGGGTGTGTGTTACATTACATTCACTAGTAGGAGTGAGAAAAACATCACGGGTGGTGCGCATTGTATTGGTGTTTGTTACATGAGATTCACTAGTAGGAGTGAGAAAAACATCACGGGGTGGTGCGCATTGTATGGGTGTTTGTTACATTACATTCACTAGTAGGAGTGAGAAAAACATCACGGGGTGGTGCGCATTGTATGGGTGTGTGTTACATTACATTCACTAGTAGGAGTGAGAAAAACATCACGGGGTGGTGCGCATTGTATGGGTGTGTGTTACATTACATTCACTAATAGGAGTGAGAAAAACATCACGGGGTGGTGCGCATTGTATGGGTGTGGGTTACATTACATTCACTAATAGGAGTGAGAAAAACATCACGGGGTGGTGCGCATTGTATGGGTGTTTGTTACATTACATTCACTAGTAGGAGTGAGAAAAACATCACGGGGTGGTGCGCATTGTATGGGTGTGTGTTACTTTACATTCACTAGTAGGAGTGAGAAAAACATCACGGGGTGGTGCGCATTGTATGGGTGTGTGTTACATTACATTCACTAGTAGGAGTGAGAAAAACATCACGGGGTGGTGCGCATTGTATGGGTGTGGGTTACATTACATTCACTAATAGGAGTGAGAAAAACATCACGGGGTGGTGCGCATTGTATGGGGGTGTGTTACACTACATTCACTAGTAGCAGTGAGAAAAACATCACGGGGTGGTGCGCATTGTACGGGTGTGTGTTACATTACATTCACTAGTAGGAGTGAGAAAAACATCACGGGGTGGTGCGCATTGTACGGGTGTTTGTTACATTAGATTCACTAGTAGGAGTGAGAAAATCATCACGGGGTTGTGCGCCTTGTATGGGTGTGTGTTACATTAGATTCACTAGTAGGAGCGAGAAAAACATCACGGGGCGGTGCGCATTGTATGGGTGTGTGTTACATTACATTCACTAGTAGGAGTGAGAAAAACATCACGGAGTGGTGCGCATTGTATGTGTGTGTGTTACATTACATTCACTAGTAGGAGTGAGAAAAACATCACGGGGCGGTGCGCATTGTATGGGTGTGTGTTACATTACATTCACTAGTAGGAGTGAGAAAAACATCACGGGGTGGTGCGCATTGTATGGGTGTGTGTTACATTAGATTCACTAGTAAGAGCGAGAAAAACATCACGGGGCGGTGCGCATTGTATGGGTGTGTGTTACATTACATTCACTAGTAGGAGTGAGAAAAACATCACGGGGTGGTGCGCATTGTATGGGTGTGTGTTACATTACATTCACTATTAGGAGTGAGAAAAACATCACGGGGTGGTGCGCATTGTATGGGTGTGTGTTACATTACATTCACTAGTAGGAGTGAGAAAAACATCACGGGGTGGTGCGCATTGTATGGGTGTGTGTTACATTACATTCAATAGTAGGGGTGAGAAAAACATCACCGGCTGGTGCGCATTGTATGGGTGTGTGTTACATTACATTCACTAGTAGGAGTGAGAAAAACATCACGGGGTGGTGCGCATTGTATGGGTGTGTGTTACATTCACTAGTAGGAGTGAGAAAAACATCACGGGGTGGTGCACATTGTATGGGTGTGTGTTACATTACATTCACTAGTAGGAGTGAGAAAAACATCACGGGGTGGTGCGCATTGTATGGGTGTTTGTTACAATAGATTCACTAGTAGGAGTGAGAAAAACATCACGGGGTGGTGCGCATTGTATGGGTGTGTGTTACATTACATTCACTAGTAGGAGTGAGAAAAACATCACGGGGTGGTGCGCATTGTATGGGTGTGTGTTACATTACATTCACTAGTAGGAGTGAGAAAAACATCACGGGGTGGTGCGCATTGTATGGGTGTGTATTACATTAGATTCACTAGTAGGAGTGAGAAAAACATCACGGGGTGGTGCGCATTGTATGAGTGTGTGTTACATTACATTCACTAGTAGAAGTGAGAAAAACATCAAGGGGTGGTGCGCATTGTATGGGTGTGTGTTACATTACATTCACTAGTAGGAGTGAGAAAAACATCACGGGGTGGTACGCATTGTATGGGTGTGTGTTACATTACATTCACTAGTAGGAGTGAGAAAAACATCACGGGGTGGTGCGCATTGTATGGGTGTGTGTTACATTAGATTCACTAGTAGGAGTGAGAAAAACATCACGGGGTGGTGCGCATTGTATGGGTGTGTGTTACATTACATTCACTAGTAGGAGTGAGAAAAACATCACGGGTGGTGCGCATTGTATTGGTGTTTGTTACATGAGATTCACTAGTAGGAGTGAGAAAAACATCACGGGGTGGTGCGCATTGTATGGGTGTTTGTTACATTACATTCACTAGTAGGAGTGAGAAAAACATCACGGGGTGGTGCGCATTGTATGGGTGTGTGTTACATTACATTCACTAGTAGGAGTGAGAAAAACATCACGGGGTGGTGCGCATTGTATGGGTGTGTGTTACATTACATTCACTAGCAGGAGTGAGAAAAACATCACACGGTGGTGCGCATTGTATGGGTGTGTGTTACTTTACATTCACTAGTAGGAGTGAGAAAAACATCACGGGGTGGTGCGCATTGTATGGGTGTGTGTTACATTACATTCACTAGTAGGAGTGAGAAAAAGATCACGGGGTGGTGCGCATTGTATGGGTGTGGGTTACATTACATTCACTAATAGGAGTGAGAAAAACATCACGGGGTGGTGCGCATTGTATGGGGGTGTGTTACACTACATTCACTAGTAGCAGTGAGAAAAACATCACGGGGTGGTGCGCATTGTACGGGTGTGTGTTACATTACATTCACTAGTAGGAGTGAGAAAAACATCACGGGGTGGTGCGCATTGTACGGGTGTTTGTTACATTAGATTCACTAGTAGGAGTGAGAAAATCATCACGGGGTTGTGCGCCTTGTATGGGTGTGTGTTACATTAGATTCACTAGTAGGAGCGAGAAAAACATCACGGGGCGGTGCGCATTGTATGGGTGTGTGTTACATTACATTCACTAGTAGGAGTGAGAAAAACATCACGGAGTGGTGCGCATTGTATGTGTGTGTGTTACATTACATTCACTAGTAGGAGTGAGAAAAACATCACGGGGCGGTGCGCATTGTATGGGTGTGTGTTACATTACATTCACTAGTAGGAGTGAGAAAAACATCACGGGGTGGTGCGCATTGTATGGGTGTGTGTTACATTAGATTCACTAGTAAGAGCGAGAAAAACATCACGGGGCGGTGCACATTGTATGGGTGTGTGTTACATTACATTCACTAGTAGGAGTGAGAAAAACATCACGGGGTGGTGCGCATTGTATGGGTGTGTGTTACATTACATTCACTAGTAGGAGTGAGAAAAACATCACGGGGTGGTGCGCATTGTATGGGTATGTGTTACATTAGATTCACTAGTAGGAGTGAGAAAAACATCACGGGGTGGTGCGCATTGTATGGGTGTGTGTTACATTACATTCACTAGTAGGAGTGAGAAAAACATCACGGGGTGGTGCGCATTGTATGGGTGTGTGTTACATTACATTCAATAGTAGGGGTGAGAAAAACATCACCGGCTGGTGCGCATTGTATGGGTGTGTGTTACATTACATTCACTAGTAGGAGTGAGAAAAACATCACGGGGTGGTGCGCATTGTATGGGTGTGTGTTACATTACATTCACTAGTAGGAGTGAGAAAAACATCAAGGGGTGGTGCGCATTGTATGGGTGTGTGTTACATTACATTCACTAGTAGGAGTGAGAAAAACATCACGGGGTGGGGCGCATTGTATGGGTGTGTGTTACATTACATTCACTAGTAGGAGTGAGAAAAACATCACGGGGTGGTGCGCATTGTATGGGTGTGTGTTACATTAGATTCACTAATAGGAGTGAGAAAAACATCACGGGGTGGTGCGCATGGTATGGGTGTGTGTTACATTACATTCACTAGTAGCAGTGAGAAAAACATCACGGGGTGGGGCGCATTGTATGGGTGTGTGTTACATTACATTCACTAGTAGGAGTGAGAAAAACATCACGGGGTGGTGCGCATTGTATGGGTGTGTGTTAAATTACATTCACTACTAGGAGTGAGAAAAACATCACGGGGTGGTGCGCATTGTATGGGTGTGTGTTACATTACATTCACTAGTAGGAGTGAGAAAAACATCACGGGGTGGTGCGCATTGTATGGGTGTGTGGTACATTACATTCACTAGTAGGAGTGAGAAAAACATCACGGGGTGGTCCGCATTGTATGGTTGTGTGTTACATTACATTCACTAGTAGGAGTGAGAAAAACATCACGGGGTGGTGCGCATTGTATGGGTGTGTGTTACATTACATTCACTGGTAGGAGTGAGAAAAACATCACGGGGTGGTGCGCATTGTATTGGTGTTTGTTACATGAGATTCACTAGTAGGAGTGAGAAAAACATCACGGGGTGGTGCGCATGGTATGGGTGTTTGTTACATTACATTCACTAGTAGGAGTGAGAAAAACATCACGGGGTGGTGCGCATTGTATGGGTGTGTGTTACATTACATTCACTAGTAGGAGTGAGAAAAACATCACGGGGTGGTGCGCATTGTATGGGTGTGTGTTACATTACATTCACTAGTAGGAGTGAGAAAAACATCACACGGTGGTGTGCATTGTATGGGTGTGTGTTACTTTACATTCACTAGTAGGAGTGAGAAAAACATCACGGGGTGGTGCGCATTGTATGGGTGTGTGTTACATTACATTCACTAGTAGGAGTGAGAAAAAGATCACGGGGTGGTGCGCATTGTATGGGTGTGGGTTACATTACATTCACTAATAGGAGTGAGAAAAACATCACGGGGTGGTGCGCATTGTATGGGGGTGTGTTACACTACATTCACTAGTAGCAGTGAGAAAAACATCACGGGGTGGTGCGCATTGTACGGGTGTGTGTTACATTACATTCACTAGTAGGAGTGAGAAAAACATCACGGGGTGGTGCGCATTGTACGGGTGTTTGTTACATTAGATTCACTAGTAGGAGTGAGAAAATCATCACGGGGTTGTGCGCCTTGTATGGGTGTGTGTTACATTAGATTCACTAGTAGGAGCGAGAAAAACATCACGGGGCGGTGCGCATTGTATGGGTGTGTGTTACATTACATTCACTAGTAGGAGTGAGAAAAACATCACGGGGTGGTGCGCATTGTATGTGTGTGTGTTACATTACATTCACTAGTAGGAGTGAGAAAAACATCACGGGGCGGTGCGCATTGTATGGGTGTGTGTTACATTACATTCACTAGTAGGAGTGAGAAAAACATCACGGGGTGGTGCGCATTGTATGGGTGTGTGTTACATTAGATTCACTAGTAAGAGCGAGAAAAACATCACGGGGCGGTGCGCATTGTATGGGTGTGTGTTACATTACATTCACTAGTAGGAGTGAGAAAAACATCACGGGGTGGTGCGCATTGTATGGGTGTGTGTTACATTACATTCACTAGTAGGAGTGAGAAAAACATCACGGGGTGGTGCGCATTGTATGGGTGTGTGTTACATTACATTCACTAGTAGGAGTGAGAAAAACATCACGGGGTGGTGCGCATTGTATGGTTGTGTGTTACATTACATTCACTAGTAGGAGTGAGAAAAACATCACGGGGTGGTGCGCATTGTATGGGTGTGTGTTACATTACATTCACTAGTAGGAGTGAGAAAAACATCACGGGGTGGTGCGCATTGTATGGGTATGTGTTACATTAGATTCACTAGTAGGAGTGAGAAAAACATCACGGGGTGGTGCGCATTGTATGGGTGTGTGTTACATTACATTCACTAGTAGGAGTGAGAAAAACATCACGGGGTGGTGCGCATTGTATGGGTGTGTGTTACATTACATTCAATAGTAGGGGTGAGAAAAACATCACCGGCTGGTGCGCATTGTATGGGTGTGTGTTACATTACATTCACTAGTAGGAGTGAGAAAAACATCACGGTGTGGTGCGCATTGTATGGGTGTGTGTTACATTACATTCACTAGTAGGAGTGAGAAAAACATCAAGGGGTGGTGCGCATTGTATGGGTGTGTGTTACATTACATTCACTAGTAGGAGTGAGAAAAACATCACGGGGTGGGGCGCATTGTATGGGTGTGTGTTACATTACATTCACTAGTA
Organism: Cavia porcellus; assembly: GCF_034190915.1. NCBI lineage: Eukaryota > Metazoa > Chordata > Mammalia > Rodentia > Caviidae > Cavia > Cavia porcellus. The sequence goes on along the minus strand of NW_026947700.1, from coordinate 216,850 downwards.
GGAGTGAGAAAAACATCACGGGGTGGTGCGCATTGTATGGGTGTGTGTTACATTAGATTCACTAATAGGAGTGAGAAAAACATCACGGGGTGGTGCGCATGGTATGGGTGTGTGTTACATTACATTCACTAGTAGCAGTGAGAAAAACATCACGGGGTGGGGCGCATTGTATGGGTGTGTGTTACATTACATTCACTAGTAGGAGTGAGAAAAACATCACGGGGTGGTGCGCATTGTATGGGTGTGTGTTAAATTACATTCACTACTAGGAGTGAGAAAAACATCACGGGGTGGTGCGCATTGTATGGGTGTGTGTTACATTACATTCACTAGTAGGAGTGAGAAAAACATCACGGGGTGGTGCGCATTGTATGGGTGTGTGGTACATTACATTCACTAGTAGGAGTGAGAAAAACATCACGGTGTGGTCCGCATTGTATGGTTGTGTGTTACATTACATTCACTAGTAGGAGTGAGAAAAACATCACGGGGTGGTGCGCATTGTATGGGTGTGTGTTACATTACATTCACTGGTAGGAGTGAGAAAAACATCACGGGGTGGTGCGCATTGTATGGGTGTGTGTTACATTACATTCACTAGTAGGAGTGAGAAAAACATCACGGGGTGGTGCGCATTGTATGGGTGTGTGTTACATTACATTCACTAGTAGGAGTGAGAAAAACATCACGGGGTGGTGCGCATTGTATGGTTGTGTGTTACATTACATTCACTAGTAGGAGTGAGAAAAACATCACGGGGTGGTGCGCATTGTATGGGTGTGTGTTACATTACATTCACTAGTAGGAGTGAGAAAAACATCACGGGGTGGTGCGCATTGTATGGGTGTGTGTTACATTACATTCACTACTAGGAGTGAGAAAAACATCACGGGGTGGTGCGCATTGTATGGGTGTGTGTTACATTACATTCACTAGTAGGAGTGAGAAAAACATCACGGGGTGGTGCGCATTGTATGGGTGTGTGTTACATTACATTCACTAGTAGGAGTGAGAAAAACATCACGGGGTGGTGCGCATTGTATGGTTGTGTGTTACATTACATTCACTAGTAGGAGTGAGAAAAACATCACGGGGTGGTGCGCATTGTATGGGTGTGTGTTACATTACATTCACTAGTAGGAGTGAGAAAAACATCACGGGGTGGTGCGCATTGTATGGGTGTGTGTTAAATTACATTCACTACTAGGAGTGAGAAAAACATCACGGTGTGGTGCGCATTGTATGGGTGTGTGTTACATTACATACACTAGCAGGAGTGAGAAAAACATCACGGGGTGGTGCGCATTCTATGGGTGTGTGTTACATTACATTCACTAGCAGGAGTGAGAAAAACATCACGGGGTGGTGCGCATTGTATGGGTGTGTGTTACATTACATTCACTAGCAGGAGTGAGAAAAACATCACGGGGTGGTGCGCATTGTATTGGTGTGTGTTACATTACATTCACTAGTAGGAGTGAGAAAAACATCACGGGGTGGTGCGCATTGTATGGGTGTGTGTTACATTACATTCACTAGTAGGAGTGAGAAAAACATCACGGGGTGGTGCGCATTGTATGGGTGTGTGTTACATTACATTCACTAGTAGGAGTGAGAAAAACATCACGGGGTGGTGCGCATTGTATGGGTGTGTGTTACATTACATTCACTAGTAGGAGTGAGAAAAACATCACGGGGTGGTGCGCATTGTATGGGTGTGTGTTACATTACATTCACTAGTAGGAGTGAGAAAAACATCACGGGGTGGTGCGCATTGTATGGGTGTGTGTTACATTACATTCACTAGTAGGAGTGAGAAAAACATCACGGGGTGGTGCGCATTGTATGGGTGTGTGTTACATTACATTCACTAGTAGGAGTGAGAAAAACATCACGGGGTGGTGCGCATTGTATGGGTGTGTGTTACATTACATTCACTAGTAGGAGTGAGAAAAACATCACGGGGTGGTGCGCATTGTATGGTTGTGTGTTACATTACATTCACTAGTAGGAGTGAGAAAAACATCACGGGGTGGTGCGCATTGTATGGGTGTGTGTTACATTACATTCACTAGTAGGAGTGAGAAAAACATCACGGGGTGGTGCGCATTGTATGGGTGTGTGTTAAATTACATTCACTACTAGGAGTGAGAAAAACATCACGGTGTGGTGCGCATTGTATGGGTGTGTGTTACATTACATACACTAGCAGGAGTGAGAAAAACATCACGGGGTGGTGCGCATTCTATGGGTGTGTGTTACATTACATTCACTAGCAGGAGTGAGAAAAACATCACGGGGTGGTGCGCATTGTATGGGTGTGTGTTACATTACATTCACTAGCAGGAGTGAGAAAAACATCACGGGGTGGTGCGCATTGTATTGGTGTGTGTTACATTACATTCACTACTAGGAGTGAGAAAAACGTCACGGGGTGGTGCGCATTGTATGGGTGTGTGTTACATTACATTCAGTAGCAGGAGTGAGAAAAACATCACGGGGTGGTGCGCATTGTATGGGTGTGTGTTACATTACATTCACTAGTAGGAGTGAGAAAAACATCACGGGGTGGGGCGCATTGTATGGGTGTGTGTTACATTACATTCACTAGTAGGAGTGAGAAAAACATCCCGGGGTGGTGCGCATTGTATGGGTGTGTGTTACATTAGATTCACTAGTAGGAGTGAGAAAAACATCACGGGGTGGTGCGCATGGTATGGGTGTGTGTTACATTACATTCACTAGTAGCAGTGAGAAAAACATCACTGGGTGGGGCGCATTGTATGGTTGTGTGTTACATTACATTCACTAGTAGGAGTGAGAAAAACATCACGGGGTGGTGCGCATTGTATGGGTGTGTGTTACATTACATTCACTAGTAGGAGTGAGAAAAACATCACGGGGTGGTGCGCATTGTATGGGTGTGTGTTCCATTACATTCACTAGTAGGAGTGAGAAAAACATCACGGGGTGGTGCGCATTGTATGGATGTGTGTTACATTACATTCACTAGTAGGAGTGAGAAAAACATCACGGGGTGGTGTGCATTGTATGGGTGTGTGTTACATTACATTCACTAGTAGGAGTGAGAAAAACATCACGGGGTGGTGCGCATTGTATGGGTGTGTGTTAAACTACATTCACTACTAGGAGTGAGAAAAACATCACGGAGTGGTGTACATTGTATGGGTGTGTGTTACATTACATTCACTAGCAGGAGTGAGAAAAACATCACGGGGTGGTGCGCATTCTATGGGTGTGTGTTACATTACATTCACTAGCAGGAGTGAGAAAAACATCACGGGGTGGTGCGCATTGTATGGGTGTGTGTTACATTACATTCACTAGCAGGAGTGGAAAAAACATCACGGGGTGGTGCGCTTTGTATGGGTGTGTGTTACATTACATTCACTAGTAGGAGTGAGAAAAACATCACTGGGTGGTGGGCATTGTATGGGTGTGGGTTACATTATATTCACTAGTAGGAGTGAGAAAAACATCACGGGGTGGTGCGCATTGTATGGGTGTGTGTTACATTAGATTCACTAGTAGGAGTGAGAAAAACATCACCGGGTGGTGCGCATTGTATGGGTGTGTGTTACATTACATTCACTAGTAGGAGTGAGAAAAACATCACGGGGTGGTGCGCATTGTATGGGTGTGTGGTACATTACATTCACTAGTAGGAGTGAGAAAAACATCACGGGGTGGTGCGCATTGTATGGTTGTGTGTTACATTACATTCACGAGTAGGAGTGAGAAAAACATCACGGGGTGGTGCGCATTGTATGGGTGTGTGTTACATTACATTCACTAGTAGGAGTGAGAAAAACATCACGGGGTGGTGCGCATTGTATGGGTGTGTGTTACATTACATTCACTAGTAGGAGTGAGAAAAACATCACGGGGTGGTGCGCATTGTATGGGTGTGTGTTACATTACATTCACTAGTAGGAGTGAGAAAAACATCACGGGGTGGTGCGCATTGTATGGGTGTGTGTTACATTACATTCACTAGCAGGAGTGAGGAAAACATCACGGGGTGGTGCGCATTTTATGGGTGTGTGTTACATTACATTCACTAGTAGCAGTGAGAAAAACATCACGGGGTGGTGCGCATTGTATGGGTGTGTGTTACATTACATTCACTAGCAGGAGTGAGGAAAACATCACGGGGTGGTGCGCATTGTATGGGTGTGTATTACATTACATTCACAAGCAGGAGTGAGAAAAACATCACGGGGTGGTGCGCATTGTATGTGTGTGTGTTACATTACATTCAGTAGCAGGAGTGAGAAAAACATCACGGGGTGGTGCGCATTGTATGGGTGTGTGTTACATTACATTCAGTAGCAGGAGTGAGAAAAACATCACGGGTTGGTGCGCATTGTATGGGTGTGTGTTATATTACATTCACTAATAGGAGTGAGAAAAAGATCAGGGGTGGTGCGCATTGTATGGGTGTGTGCTACATTACATTCACTAGTAGGAGTGAGAAAAACATCACGGGGTGGTGCGCATTGTATGGGTCTGTGTTACATTAGATTCACTAGTAGGAGTGAGAAAAACATCACGGGGTGGTGCGCATTGTATGTGTGTGTGTTACATTACATTCACTAGTAGGAGTGAGAAACACATCACGGGGTGGTGCGCATTGTATGGGTGTGTGTTACATTACTTTCACTAGTAGGAGTGAGAAAAACATCACGGGGTGGTGCGCATTGTATGGGTGTGTGTTACATTACATTCACTAGTAGGAGTGAGAAAAACATCACGGGGTGGTGCGCATTGTATCGGTGTGTGTTACATTACATTCACTAGTAGGAGTGAGAAAAACATCACGGGGTGGTGCGCATTGTATGGGTGTGTGTTACATTACATTCACTAGCAGGAGTGAGGAAAACATCACGGGGTGGTGCGCATTGTATGGGTGTGTGTTACATTACATTCACTAGCAGGAGTGAGGAAAACATCACAGGGTGGTGCGCATTGTATGGGTGTGTGTTACATTACATCCACTAGTAGGAGTGAGAAAAACATCACGGGGTGGTGCGCATTGTATGGGTGTGTGTTCCATTACATTCACTAGTAGCAGTGAGAAAAACATCACGGGGTGGGGCGCATTGTATGGATGTGTGTTACATTACATTCACTAGTAGGAGTGAGAAAAACATCACGGGGTGGTGCGCATTGTATGGGTGTGTGTTACATTACATTCACTAGTAGGAGTGACAAAAACATCACGGGGTGGTGCACATTGTATGGGTGTGTGTTAAATTACATTCACTACTAGGAGTGAGAAAAACATCACGGAGTGTTGCGCATTGTATGGGTGTATGTTTCATTACATTCACTAGCAGGAGTGAGAAAAACATCACGGGGTGGTGCGCATTCTATGGGTGTGTGTTACATTACATTCACTAGTAGCAGTGAGAAAAACATCACTGGGTGGTGCGCATTGTATGGGTGTGTGTTACATTAGATTCACTAGTAGGAGTGAGAAAAACATCATGGGGTGGTGCGCATTCTATGTGTGTGTGTTAAATTACATTCACTACTAGGAGTGAGAAAAACATCACGGGGTGGTGCGCATTCTATGGGTGTGTGTTACATTACATTCACTAGCAGGAGTGAGAAAAACATCACGGGGTGGTGCGCATTGTATGGGTGTGTGTTACATTACATTCACTAGCAGGAGTGACAAAAACATCACGGGGTGGTGCGCATTGTATGGGTGTGTGTTACATTACATTCACTAGCAGGAGTGGAAAAAACATCACGGGGTGGTGCGCATTGTATGGGTGTGTGTTACATTAGATTCACTAGTAGGAGTGAGAAAAACATCACGGGGTGGTGCGCATTGTATGGGTGTGTGTTACATTAGATTCACTAGTAGGAGTGAGAAAAACATCACGGGGTGGTGCGCATTGTATGGGTGTGTGTTACATTACATTCACTAGTAGGAGTGAGAAAAACATCACGGGGTGGTGCGCATTGTATGGGTGTGTGGTACATTACATTCACTAGTAGGAGTGAGAAAAACATCACGGGGTGGTGCGCATTGTATGGGTGTGTGGTACATTACATTCACTAGTAGGAGTGAGAAAAACATCACGGGGTGGTGCGCATTGTATGGGTGTGTGTTACATTACATTCACTAGTAGGAGTGAGAAAAACATCACGGGGTGGTGCGCATTGTATGGGTGTGTGTTACATTACATTCACTAGTAGGAGTGAGAAAAACATCACGGGGTGGTGCGCATTGTATGGGTGTGTGTTACATTACATTCACTAGTAGGAGTGAGAAAAACATCACGGGGTGGTGCGCATTGTATCGGTGTGTGTTACATACATTCACTAGTAGGAGTGAGAAAAACATCACGGGGTGGTGCGCATTGTATGGGTGTTTGTTACATTACATTCACTAGTAGCAGTGAGAAAAACATCATGGGGTGGTGCGGATTGTATGGGTGTGTGTTACATTACATTCACTAGCAGGAGTGAGGAAAACATCACGGGGTGGTGCGCATTGTATGGGTGTGTGTTACATTACATTCACAAGCAGGAGTGAGAAAAACATCACGGGGTGGTCCGCATTGTATGGGTGTGTGTTACATTACATTCAGTAGCAGGAGTGAGAAAAACATCACGGGGTGGTGCACACTGTATGGGTGTGTGTTACATTACATTCACTAGCAGGAGTGAGAAAAACATCACAGGGTGGTGCGCATTGTATGGGTGTGTGTTATATTACATTCACTAATAGGAGTGAGAAAAAGATCAGGGGTGGTGCGCATTGTATGGGTGTGTGCTACATTACATTCACTAGTAGGAGTGAGAAAAACATCACGGGGTGGTGTGCATTGTATGGGTGTGTGTTACATTAGATTCACTAGTAGGAGTGAGAAAAACATCACGGGGTGGTGCGCATTGTATGGGTGTGTGTTACATTACATTCACTAGTAGAAGTGATAAAAACATCACGGGGTGGGGCGCATTGTATGGGAGTGTGTTAAATTACATTCACTAGTAGGAGTGAGAAAAACATCACGGGGTTGTGCGCATTGTATGGGTGTGTGTTACATTACATTCACTAGTAGGAGTGAGAAAAACATCACGGGGTGGTGCACATTGTATGGTTGTGTGTTACATTACATTCACTAGTAGGAGTGAGAAAAACATCACGGGGTGGTGCGCATTGTATGGGTGTGTGTTACATTACATTCACTAGTAGCAGTGAGAAAAACATCACGGAGTGGTGCGCATTGTATGGGTGTGTGTTACATTTCATTCACTACTAGGAGTGAGAAAAACGTCACGGCGTGGTGCGCATTGTATGGGTGTGTGTTACATTACATTCACAAGTAGGAGTGAGAAAAACATCACGGGGTGGTGCGCATTGTATGGGTGTGTGTTACATTACATTCACTAGTAGGAGTGAGAAAAACATCACGGTGTGGGGCGCATTGTATGGGTGTGTGTTACATTACATTCACTAGTAGGAGTGAGAAAAACATCACGGGGTGGTGCGCATTGTATGGGTGTGTGTTACATTAGATTCACTAGTAGGAGTGAGAAAAACATCACGGGGTGGTGCGCATGGTATGGGTGTGTGTTACATTACATTCACTAGTAGCAGTGAGAAAAACATCACGGGTTGGGGCGCATTGTATGGGTGTGTGTTACATTACATTCACTAGTAGGAGTGAGAAAAACATCACGGGGTGGTGCGCATTGTATGGGTGTGTGTTACATTACATTCACTAGTAGGAGTGAGAAAAACATCACGGGGTGGTGCGCATTGTATGGGTGTGTGTTCCATTTCATTCACTAGTAGCAGTGAGAAAAACATCACGGGGTGGTGCGCATTATATGGGTGTGTGTTACATTACATTCACTAGTAGGAGTGAGAAAAACATCACAGGGTGGTGCGCATTGTATGGGTGTGTGTTACATTACATCCACTAGTAGGAGTGAGAAAAACATCACGGGGTGGTGCGCATTGTATGGGTGTGTGTTCCATTACATTCACTAGTAGCAGTGAGAAAAACATCACGGGGTGGGGCGCATTGTATGGATGTGTGTTACATTACATTCACTAGTAGGAGTGAGAAAAACATCACGGGGTGGTGCGCATTGTATGGGTGTGTGTTACATTACATTCACTAGTAGGAGTGACAAAAACATCACGGGGTGGTGCACATTGTATGGGTGTGTGTTAAATTACATTCACTACTAGGAGTGAGAAAAACATCACGGAGTGTTGCGCATTGTATGGGTGTATGTTTCATTACATTCACTAGCAGGAGTGAGAAAAACATCACGGGGTGGTGCGCATTCTATGGGTGTGTGTTACATTACATTCACTAGTAGCAGTGAGAAAAACATCACTGGGTGGTGCGCATTGTATGGGTGTGTGTTACATTAGATTCACTAGTAGGAGTGAGAAAAACATCATGGGGTGGTGCGCATTCTATGTGTGTGTGTTAAATTACATTCACTACTAGGAGTGAGAAAAACATCACGGGGTGGTGCGCATTCTATGGGTGTGTGTTACATTACATTCACTAGCAGGAGTGAGAAAAACATCACGGGGTGGTGCGCATTGTATGGGTGTGTGTTACATTACATTCACTAGCAGGAGTGACAAAAACATCACGGGGTGGTGCGCATTGTATGGGTGTGTGTTACATTACATTCACTAGCAGGAGTGGAAAAAACATCACGGGGTGGTGCGCATTGTATGGGTGTGTGTTACATTAGATTCACTAGTAGGAGTGAGAAAAACATCACGGGGTGGTGCGCATTGTATGGGTGTGTGTTACATTAGATTCACTAGTAGGAGTGAGAAAAACATCACGGGGTGGTGCGCATTGTATGGGTGTGTGTTACATTACATTCACTAGTAGGAGTGAGAAAAACATCACGGGGTGGTGCGCATTGTATGGGTGTGTGGTACATTACATTCACTAGTAGGAGTGAGAAAAACATCACGGGGTGGTGCGCATTGTATGGGTGTGTGGTACATTACATTCACTAGTAGGAGTGAGAAAAACATCACGGGGTGGTGCGCATTGTATGGGTGTGTGTTACATTACATTCACTAGAAGGAGTGAGAAAAACATCACGGGGTGGTGCGCATTGTATGGGTGTGTGTTACATTACATTCACTAGTAGGAGTGAGAAAAACATCACGGGGTGGTGCGCATTGTATGGGTGTGTGTTACATTACATTCACTAGTAGGAGTGAGAAAAACATCACGGGGTGGTGCGCATTGTATCGGTGTGTGTTACATACATTCACTAGTAGGAGTGAGAAAAACATCACGGGGTGGTGCGCATTGTATGGGTGTTTGTTACATTACATTCACTAGTAGCAGTGAGAAAAACATCATGGGGTGGTGCGGATTGTATTGGTGTGTGTTACATTACATTCACTAGCAGGAGTGAGGAAAACATCACGGGGTGGTGCGCATTGTATGGGTGTGTGTTACATTACATTCACAAGCAGGAGTGAGAAAAACATCACGGGGTGGTCCGCATTGTATGGGTGTGTGTTACATTACATTCAGTAGCAGGAGTGAGAAAAACATCACGGGGTGGTGCACACTGTATGGGTGTGTGTTACATTACATTCACTAGCAGGAGTGAGAAAAACATCACGGGGTGGTGCGCATTGTATGGGTGTGTGTTATATTACATTCACTAATAGGAGTGAGAAAAAGATCAGGGGTGGTGCGCATTGTATGGGTGTGTGCTACATTACATTCACTAGTAGGAGTGAGAAAAACATCACGGCGTGGTGCACATTGTATGGGTGTGTGTTACATTAGATTCACTAGTAGGAGTGAGAAAAACATCACGGGGTGGTGCGCATTGTATGGGTGTGTGTTACATTACATTCACTAGTAGAAGTGAGAAAAACATCACGGGGTGGTGCGCATTGTTTGGGTGTGTGTTACATTACATTCACTAGTAGGAGTGAGAAAAACATCACGGGGTGGTGTGAATCGGAGGGTCTGAATTAGGATACGCATTGAGTGGCAATGTAGGATGGAGAAAAGCACAGCGGGGTGGTCAGCATGGGGAGGTCAGGGAACATGCAGTGGCAATGTAGGATAGGTTTCTGAAAAACATCACGGGGTGGTGCGCATTGTATGGGTGTGTGTTACATTACATTCACTAGTAGCAGTGAGAAAAACATCACGGGGTGGTGCGCATTGTATGGGTGTGTGTTACATTACGTTCACTAGCAGGAGTGAGAAAAACATCACGGGGTGGTGCACCTTGTATGGGTGTGTGTTACATTACGTTCACTAGCAGGAGTGAGAAAAACATCACGGGGTGGTGCGCATTGTATAGGTGTGTGTTACATTACATTCACTAGTAGGAGTGAGAAAAACATCACGGGGTGGTGCGCATTGTATGGGTGTGTGTTACATTAGATTCACTAGTAGGAGTGAGAAAAACATCACGGGGTGGTGCGCATTGTATGGGTGTGTGTTACATTACATTCACTAGTAGGAGTGAGAAAAACATCACTGGGTGGTGCGCATTGTATGGGTGTGTGTTACATTACATTCACTAGTAGGAGTGAGAAAAACATCACGGGGTGGTGCGCATTGTATGGGTGTGTGTTACATTACATTCACTAGTAGGAGTGAGAAAAACATCACGGGGTGGTGCGCATTGTATGGGTGTGTGTTACATTACATTCACTTGTAGGAGTGAGAAAAACATCACGGGGTGGTGCGCATTGTATGGGTGTGTGTTACATTACATTCACTAGTAGGAGTGAGAAAAACATCACGGGGTGGTGCGCATTGTATGGGTGTGTGTTACATTACATTCACTAGTAGGAGTGAGAAAAACATCACGGGGTGGTGCGCATTGTATGGGTGTGTGTTACATTACATTCACTAGTAGCAGTGAGAAAAACATCACGGGGTGGTGCGCATTGTATGGCTGTGTGTTACATTACGTTCACTAGCAGGAGTGAGAAAAACATCACGGGGTGGTGCACCTTGTATGGGTGTGTGTTACATTACGTTCACTAGCAGGAGTGAGAAAAACATCACGGGGTGGTGCGCATTGTATGGGTGTGTGTTACATTACATTCACTAGCAGGAGTGAGAAAAACATCACGGGGTGGTGCGCATTGTATGGGTGTGTGTTACATTAGATTCACTAGTAGGAGTGAGAAAAACATCACGGGGTGGTGCGCATTGTATGGGTGTGTGTTACATTAGATTCACTAGTAGGAGTGAGAAAAACATCACGGGGTGGTGCGCATTGTATGGGTGTGTGTTACATTACATTCACTAGTAGGAGTGAGAAAAACATCACTGGGTGGTGCGCATTGTATGGGTGTGTGTTACATTACATTCACTAGTAGGAGTGAGAAAAACATCACGGGGTGGTGCGCATTGTATGGGTGTGTGTTACATTACATTCACTAGTAGGAGTGAGAAAAACATCACGGGGTGGTGCGCATTGTATGGGTGTGTGTTACATTACATTCACTAGTAGGAGTGAGAAAAACATCACGGGGTGGTGCGCATTGTATGGGTGTGTGTTACATTACATTCACTAGTAGGAGTGAGAAAAACATCACGGGGTGGTGCGCATTGTATGGGTGTGTGTTACATTACATTCACTAGTAGCAGTGAGAAAAACATCACGGGGTGGTGCGCATTGTATGGGTGTGTGTTACATTACGTTCACTAGCAGGAGTGAGAAAAACATCACGGGGTGGTGCACCTTGTATGGGTGTGTGTTACATTACGTTCACTAGCAGGAGTGAGAAAAACATCACGGGGTGGTGCGCATTGTATGGGTGTGTGTTACATTACATTCACTAGCAGGAGTGAGAAAAACATCACGGGGTGGTGCGCATTGTATGGGTGTGTGTTACATTAGATTCACTAGTAGGAGTGAGAAAAACATCACGGGGTGGTGCGCATTGTATGGGTGTGTGTTACATTACATTCACTAGTAGGAGTGAGAAAAACATCACGGGGTGGTGCGCATTGTATGGGTGTGTGTTACATTACATTCACTAGTAGGAGTGAGAAAAACATCACGGGGTGGTGCGCATTGTATGGGTGTGTGTTACATTACATTCACTAGTAGGAGTGAGAAAAACATCACGGGGTGGTGCGCATTGTATGGGTGTGTGTTACATTACATTCACTAGTAGGAGTGAGAAAAACATCACGGGGTGGTGCGCATTGTATGGGTGTGTGTTACATTACATTCACTAGTAGGAGTGAGAAAAACATCACGGGGTGGTGCGCATTGTATGGGTGTGGGTTACATTACATTCACTAGTAGGAGTGAGAAAAACATCACGGGGTGGTGCGCATTGTATGGGTGTGTGTTACATTACATTCACTAGTAGCAGTGAGAAAAACATCACGGGGTGGTGCGCATTATATGGGTGTGTGTTACATTACATTCACTAGCAGGAGTGAGAAAAACATCACGGGGTGGTGCGCATTGTATCTGTGTGTGTTACAGTACATTCACTAGCAGCAGTGAGAAAAACATCACGGGGTGGTGCGCATTGTATGGGTGTGTGTTACATTACATTCACTAGTAGGAGTGAGAAAAACATCACTGGGTGGTGCGCATTGTATGGGTGTGTGTTACATTACATTCACTAGTAGGAGTGAGAAAAATATCACGGGGTGGTGCGCATTGTATGGGTGTGTGTTACATTACATTCACTAGTAGGAGCGAGAAAAACATCACGGGGTGGTGCTCATTGTATGGGTGTGTGTTACATTACATTCACTAGTAGCAGTGAGAAACACATCACGGGGTGGTGCGCATTGTATGGGTGTGTGTTACATTACATTCACTAGTAGCAGCGAGAAAAACATCACGGGGTGGTGCGCATTGTATGGGTGTGTGTTACATTACATTCACTAGTAGGAGTGAGAAAAACATCATGGGGTGGTGCGCATTGTATGGGTGTGTGTTAAATTACATTCACTACTAGGAGTGAGAAAAACATCACGGGGTGGTGCGCATTGTATGGGTGTGTGTTACATTACATTCACTAGTAGCAGTGAGAAAAACATCACGGGGTGGTGCGCATTGTATGGGTGTGTGTTACATTACATTCACTAGTAGCAGCGAGAAAAACATCACGGGGTGGTGCGCATTGTATGGGTGTGTGTTACATTACATTCACTAGTAGGAGTGAGAAAAACATCACGGGGTGGTGCGCATTGTACGGGTGTGTGTTACATTACATTCACTAGTAGCAGTGAGAAAAACATCACGGGGTGGTGCGCATTGTACGGGTGTGTGTTACATTACATTCACTAGTAGAAGTGAGAAAAACATCACGGGGTGGTGCGCATTGTATGGGTGTGTGTTACATTACATTCACTAGTAGGAGTGAGAAAAACATCACGGGGTGGTGCGCATTGTATGGGTGTGTGTTACATTACATTCACTAGTAGGAGCGAGAAAAACATCACGGGGTGGTGCGCATTGTATGGGTGTGTGTTACATTACATTCACTAGTAGGAGTGAGAAAAACATCACGGGGTGGTGCGCATTGTATGGGTGTGTGTTACATTACGTTCACTAGCAGGAGTGAGAAAAACATCACGGGGTGGTGCACCTTGTATGGGTGTGTGTTACATTACGTTCACTAGCAGGAGTGAGAAAAACATCACGGGGTGGTGCGCATTGTATGGGTGTGTGTTACATTACGTTCACTAGCAGGAGTGAGAAAAACATCACGGGGTGGTGCGCATTGTATGGGTGTGTGTTACATTACGTTCACTAGTAGGAGTGAGAAAAACATCACTGGGTGGTGCGCATTGCATGGGTGTGTGTTACATTACATTCACTAGTACGAGTGAGAAAAACATCACGGGGTGGTGCGCATTGTATGGGTGTGTGTTACATTAGATTCACTAGTAGGAGTGAGAAAAACATCACGGGGTGGTGCGCATTGTATGGGTGTGTGTTACATTACATTCACTAGTAGGAGTGAGAAAAACATCACGGGGTGGTGCGCATTGTATGGGTGTGTGTTACATTACATTCACTAGTAGGAGTGAGAAAAACATCACGGGGTGGTGCGCATTGTATGGGTGTGTGTTACATTACATTCACTAGTAGGAGTGAGAAAAACATCACTGGGTGGGCGCATTGTATGGGTGTGTGTTACATTACATTCACTAGTAGGAGTGAGAAAAACATCACGGGGTGGTGCGCATTGTATGGGTGTGTGTTACATTACGTTCACTAGTAGGAGTGAGAAAAACATCACTGGGTGGTGCGCATTGTATGGGTGTGTGTTACATTACATTCACTAGTACGAGTGAGAAAAACATCACGGGGTGGTGCGCATTGTATGGGTGTGTGTTACATTAGATTCACTAGTAGGAGTGAGAAAAACATCACGGGGTGGTGCGCATTGTATGGGTGTGTGTTACATTACATTCACTAGTAGGAGTGAGAAAAACATCACGGGATGGTGCGCATTGTATGGGTGTGTGTTACATTACATTCACTAGTAGGAGTGAGAAAAACATCACAGGGTGGTGCGCATTGTATGGGTGTGTGTTACATTACATTCACTAGTAGGAGAAAAACATCACGGGGTGGTGCGCATTGTATGGTTGTGTGTTACATTAGATTCACTAGTAGGAGTGAGAAAAACATCACGGGGTGGTGCGCATTGTATGGGTGTGTGTTACATTACATTCACTAGTAGCAGTGAGAAAAACATCACGGGGTGGTGCGCATTGTATGGGTGTGTGTTACATTACATTCACTAGCAGGAGTGAGAAAAACATCACGTGGTGGTGCGCATTGTATCTGTGTGTGTTACAGTACATTCACTAGCAGCAGTGAGAAAAACATCACGGGGTGGTGCGCATTGTATGGGTGTGTGTTACATTACATTCACTAGTAGGAGTGAGAAAAACATCACTGGGTGGTGCGCATTGTATGGGTGTGTGTTACATTACATTCACTAGTAGGAGCGAGAAAAACATCACGCGGTGGTGCGCATTGTATGGGTGTGTGTTACATTACATTCACTAGTAGCAGCGAGAAAAACATCACGGGGTGGTGCGCATTGTATGGGTGTGTGTTACACTACATTCACTAGTAGGAGTGAGAAAAACATCACTGGGTGGTGCGCATTGTATGGGTGTGTGTTAAATTACATTCAGTACTAGGAGTGAGAAAAACATCACGGGGTGGTGCGCATTGTATGGGTGTGTGTTACATTACATTCACTAGCAGGAGTGAGAAAAACATCACGGGGTGGTGCGCATTCTATGGGTGTGTGTTACATTACATTCACTAGCAGGAGTGAGAAAAACATCACGGGGTGGTGCGCATTGTATGGGTGTGTGTTACATTACATTCACTAGCAGGAGTGGAAAAAACATCACGGGGTGGTGCGCATTGTATGGGTCTGTGTTACATTACATTCACTAGTAGGAGTGAGAAAAACATCACTAGGTGGTGCGCATTGTATGGGTGTGTGTTACATTATATTCACTAGTAGGAGTGAGAAAAACATCACGGGGTGGTGCGCATTGTATGGGTGTGTGTTACATTAGATTCACTAGTAGGAGTGAGAAAAACATCACGGGGTGGTGCGCATTGTATGGGTGTGTGTTACATTACATTCACTAGTAGGAGTGAGAAAAACATCACGGGGTGGTGCGCATTGTATGGGTGTTTGGTACATTACATTCACTAGTAGGAGTGAGAAAAACATCACGGGGTGGTGCGCATTGTATGGTTGTGTGTTACATTACATTCACTAGTAGGAGTGAGAAAAACATCACGGGATGGTGCGCATTGTATGGGTGTGTGTTACATTACATTCACTAGTAGAAGTGAGAAAAACATCACGGGGTGGTGCGCATTGTATGGGTGTGTGTTACATTACATTCACTAGTAGGATTGAGAAAAACATCACTGGGTGGTGCGCATTGTATGGGTGTGTGTTACATTAAATTCACTAGTAGGAGTGAGAAAAACATCACGGGGTGGTGCGCATTGTATCGGTGTGTGTTACATTACATTCACTAGTAGGAGTGAGAAAAACATCACGGGGTGGTGCACATTGTATGGGTGTATGTTACATTACATTCACTAGTAGCAGTGAGAAAAACATCACGGGGTGGTGCGCATTGTATGGGTGTGTGTTACATTACATTCACTAGCAGGAGTGAGGAAAACATCACGGGGTGGTGCGCATTGTATGGGTGTGTGTTACATTACATTCACAAGCAGGAGTGAGAAAAACATCACGGGGTGGTGCGCATTGTATGGGTGTGTGTTACATTACATTCAGTAACAGGAGTGAGAAAAACATCACGGGGTGGTGCGCATTGTATGGGTGTGTGTTACATTACATTCACTAGCAGGAGTGAGAAAAACATCACGGGGTGGTGCGCATTGTATGGGTGTGTGTTATGTTACATTCACTAATAGGAGTGAGAAAAAGATCAGGGGTGGTGCGCATTGTATGGGTGTGTGCTACATTACATTCACTAGTAGGAGTGAGAAAAACATCACGGGGTGGTGCGCATTGTATGGGTGTGTGTTACATTAGATTCACTAGTAGGAGTGAGAAAAACATCAAGGGGTGGTGCGCATTGTATGGGTGTGTGTTACATTACATTCACTAGTAGAAGTGAGAAATACATCACGGGGTGGGGCGCATTGTATGGGTGTGTGTTAAATTACATTCACTAGTAGGAGTGAGAAAAACATCACGGGGTTGTGCGCATTGTATGGGTGTGTGTTACATTACATTCACTAGTAGGAGTGAGAAAAACATCACAGGGTGGTGCACATTGTATGGTTGTGTGTTACATTACATTCACTAGTAGGAGTGAGAAAAACATCACGGGGTGGTGCGCATTGTATGGGTGTGTGTTACATTACATTCACTAGTAGCAGTGAGAAAAACATCACGGGGTGGTGCGCATTGTATGGGTGTGTGTTACATTACATTCACTAGCAGGAGTGAGAAAAACATCACGGGGTGGTGCGCATTGTATGGGTGTGTGTTACATTATATTCACTACTAGGAGTGAGAAAAACATCACGGGGTGGTGCGCATTGTATGGGTGTGTGTTACATTACATTCACAAGTAGGAGTGAGAAAAACATCACGGGGTGGTGCGCATTGTATGGGTGTGTGTTACATTACATTCACTAGTAGGAGTGAGAAAAACATCACGGGGTGGTGCGCATTGTATGGGTGTGTGTTACATTACATTCGCTAGTAGGAGTGAGAAAAACATCACGGGGTGGTGCGCATTGTATGGGTGTGTGTTACATTACATTCACTAGTAGGAGTGAGAAAAACGTCACGGGGTGGTGCGCATTGTATGGGTGTGTGGTACATTACATTCACTGGTAGGAGTGAGAAAAACATCACGGGGTGGTGCGCATTGTATGGGTGTGTGTTACATTACATTCACTAGTAGGAGTGAGAAAAACATCACGGGGTGGTGCGCATTGTATGGGTGTGTGGTACATTACATTCACTGGTAGGAGTGAGAAAAACATCACGGGGTGGTGCGCATTGTAGGGTTTTGTGTTACATTACATTCACTAGTAGGAGTGAGAAAAACATCACGGGGTGGTGCGCATTGTATGGGTGTGTGTTACATTACATTCACTAGTAGGAGTGAGAAAAACATCACGGGGTGGTGCGCATTTTATAGGTGTGTGTTACATTACATTCACTAGTAGGAGTGAGAAAAACATCACGGGGTGGTGCACATTGTATGGGTGTGTGTTACATTACACTCACTAGTAGGAGTGAGAAAAACATCACGGGGTGGTGCGCATTGTATCGGTGTGTGTTACATTACATTCACTAGTAGGAGTGAGAAAAACATCACGGGGTGGTGCGCATTGTATCGGTGTGTGTTACATTACATTCACTAGTAGGAGTGAGAAAAACATCACGGGGTGGTGCGCATTGTATGGGTGTGTGTTACATTACATTCACTAGTAGGAGTGAGAAAAACATCACGGGGTGGTGCGCATTGTATCGGTGTGTGTTACATTACATTCACTAGTAGGAGTGAGAAAAACATCACGGGGTGGTGCACATTGTATGGGTGTGTGTTACATTACATTCACTAGTAGCAGTGAGAAAAACATCACGGGGTGGTGCGCATTGTATGGGTGTGTGTTACATTACATTCACTAGCAGGAGTGAGGAAAACATCACGGGGTGGTGCGCATTGTATGGGTGTGTGTTACATTACATTCACAAGCAGGAGTGAGAAAAACATCACGGGGTGGTGCGCATTGTATGGGTGTGTGTTACATTACATTCAGTAGCAGGAGTGAGAAAAACATCACGGGGTGGTGCGCATTGTATGGGTGTGTGTTCCATTACATTCCCTAGTAGCAGTGAGAAAAACATCATGGGATGGTGCGCATTGTATGGGTGTGTGTTACATTACATTCACTAGTAGGAGTGAGAAAAACATCACGGGGTGGTGGGCATTGTATGGGTGTGTGTTACATTACATTCACTAGTAGGAGTGAGAAAAACATCACGGGGTGGTGCGCATTGTATGGGTGTGTGTTAAATTACATTCACTACTAGGAGTGAGAAAAACAACACGGGGTGGTGCGCATTGTATGGGTGTGTGTTACATTACATTCACTAGCAGGAGTGAGAAAAACATCACGGGGTGGTGCGCATTGTATGGGTGTGTGTTACATTACATTCACTAGTAGGAGTGAGAAAAACATCACGGGGTGGTGCGCATTGTATGGGTGTGTGTTACATTACATTCACTAGTAGGAGTGAGAAAAACATCACTGGGTGGGCGCATTGTATGGGTGTGTGTTACATTACATTCACTAGTAGGAGTGAGAAAAACATCACGGGGTGGTGCGCATTGTATGGGTGTGTGTTACATTACGTTCACTAGTAGGAGTGAGAAAAACATCACTGGGTGGTGCGCATTGTATGGGTGTGTGTTACATTACATTCACTAGTACGAGTGAGAAAAACATCACGGGGTGGTGCGCATTGTATGGGTGTGTGTTACATTAGATTCACTAGTAGGAGTGAGAAAAACATCACGGGGTGGTGCGCATTGTATGGGTGTGTGTTACATTACATTCACTAGTAGGAGTGAGAAAAACATCACGGGGTGGTGCGCATTGTATGGGTGTGTGTTACATTACATTCACTAGTAGGAGTGAGAAAAACATCACAGGGTGGTGCGCATTGTATGGGTGTGTGTTACATTACATTCACTAGTAGGAGAAAAACATCACGGGGTGGTGCGCATTGTATGGTTGTGTGTTACATTAGATTCACTAGTAGGAGTGAGAAAAACATCACGGGGTGGTGCGCATTGTATGGGTGTGTGTTACATTACATTCACTAGTAGCAGTGAGAAAAACATCACGGGGTGGTGCGCATTGTATGGGTGTGTGTTACATTACATTCACTAGCAGGAGTGAGAAAAACATCACGGGGTGGTGCGCATTGTATCTGTGTGTGTTACAGTACATTCACTAGCAGCAGTGAGAAAAACATCACGGGGTGGTGCGCATTGTATGGGTGTGTGTTACATTACATTCACTAGTAGGAGTGAGAAAAACATCACTGGGTGGTGCGCATTGTATGGGTGTGTGTTACATTACATTCACTAGTAGGAGCGAGAAAAACATCACGCGGTGGTGCGCATTGTATGGGTGTGTGTTACATTACATTCACTAGTAGCAGCGAGAAAAACATCACGGGGTGGTGCGCATTGTATGGGTGTGTGTTACACTACATTCACTAGTAGGAGTGAGAAAAACATCACTGGGTGGTGCGCATTGTATGGGTGTGTGTTAAATTACATTCACTACTAGGAGTGAGAAAAACATCACGGGGTGGTGCGCATTGTATGGGTGTGTGTTACATTACATTCACTAGCAGGAGTGAGAAAAACATCACGGGGTGGTGCGCATTCTATGGGTGTGTGTTACATTACATTCACTAGCAGGAGTGAGAAAAACATCACGGGGTGGTGCGCATTGTATGGGTGTGTGTTACATTACATTCACTAGCAGGAGTGGAAAAAACATCACGGGGTGGTGCGCATTGTATGGGTCTGTGTTACATTACATTCACTAGTAGGAGTGAGAAAAACATCACTAGGTGGTGCGCATTGTATGGGTGTGTGTTACATTATATTCACTAGTAGGAGTGAGAAAAACATCACGGGGTGGTGCGCATTGTATGGGTGTGTGTTACATTAGATTCACTAGTAGGAGTGAGAAAAACATCACGGGGTGGTGCGCATTGTATGGGTGTGTGTTACATTACATTCACTAGTAGGAGTGAGAAAAACATCACGGGGTGGTGCGCATTGTATGGGTGTTTGGTACATTACATTCACTAGTAGGAGTGAGAAAAACATCACGGGGTGGTGCGCATTGTATGGTTGTGTGTTACATTACATTCACTAGTAGGAGTGAGAAAAACATCACGGGATGGTGCGCATTGTATGGGTGTGTGTTACATTACATTCACTAGTAGAAGTGAGAAAAACATCACGGGGTGGTGCGCATTGTATGGGTGTGTGTTACATTACATTCACTAGTAGGATTGAGAAAAACATCACTGGGTGGTGCGCATTGTATGGGTGTGTGTTACATTAAATTCACTAGTAGGAGTGAGAAAAACATCACGGGGTGGTGCGCATTGTATCGGTGTGTGTTACATTACATTCACTAGTAGGAGTGAGAAAAACATCACGGGGTGGTGCACATTGTATGGGTGTATGTTACATTACATTCACTAGTAGCAGTGAGAAAAACATCACGGGGTGGTGCGCATTGTATGGGTGTGTGTTACATTACATTCACTAGCAGGAGTGAGGAAAACATCACGGGGTGGTGCGCATTGTATGGGTGTGTGTTACATTACATTCACAAGCAGGAGTGAGAAAAACATCACGGGGTGGTGCGCATTGTATGGGTGTGTGTTACATTACATTCAGTAACAGGAGTGAGAAAAACATCACGGGGTGGTGCGCATTGTATGGGTGTGTGTTACATTACATTCACTAGCAGGAGTGAGAAAAACATCACGGGGTGGTGCGCATTGTATGGGTGTGTGTTATGTTACATTCACTAATAGGAGTGAGAAAAAGATCAGGGGTGGTGCGCATTGTATGGGTGTGTGCTACATTACATTCACTAGTAGGAGTGAGAAAAACATCACGGGGTGGTGCGCATTGTATGGGTGTGTGTTACATTAGATTCACTAGTAGGAGTGAGAAAAACATCACGGGGTGGTGCGCATTGTATGGGTGTGTGTTACATTACATTCACTAGTAGAAGTGAGAAATACATCACGGGGTGGGGCGCATTGTATGGGTGTGTGTTAAATTACATTCACTAGTAGGAGTGAGAAAAACATCACGGGGTTGTGCGCATTGTATGGGTGTGTGTTACATTACATTCACTAGTAGGAGTGAGAAAAACATCACAGGGTGGTGCACATTGTATGGTTGTGTGTTACATTACATTCACTAGTAGGAGTGAGAAAAACATCACGGGGTGGTGCGCATTGTATGGGTGTGTGTTACATTACATTCACTAGTAGCAGTGAGAAAAACATCACGGGGTGGTGCGCATTGTATGGGTGTGTGTTACATTACATTCACTAGCAGGAGTGAGAAAAACATCACGGGGTGGTGCGCATTGTATGGGTGTGTGTTACATTATATTCACTACTAGGAGTGAGAAAAACATCACGGGGTGGTGCGCATTGTATGGGTGTGTGTTACATTACATTCACAAGTAGGAGTGAGAAAAACATCACGGGGTGGTGCGCATTGTATGGGTGTGTGTTACATTACATTCACTAGTAGGAGTGAGAAAAACATCACGGGGTGGTGCGCATTGTATGGGTGTGTGTTACATTACATTCACTAGTAGGAGTGAGAAAAACATCACGGGGTGGTGCGCATTGTATGGGTGTGTGTTACATTACATTCACTAGTAGGAGTGAGAAAAACGTCACGGGGTGGTGCGCATTGTATGGGTGTGTGGTACATTACATTCACTGGTAGGAGTGAGAAAAACATCACGGGGTGGTGCGCATTGTATGGGTGTGTGTTACATTACATTCACTAGTAGGAGTGAGAAAAACATCACGGGGTGGTGCGCATTGTATGGGTGTGTGGTACATTACATTCACTGGTAGGAGTGAGAAAAACATCACGGGGTGGTGCGCATTGTAGGGTTTTGTGTTACATTACATTCACTAGTAGGAGTGAGAAAAACATCACGGGGTGGTGCGCATTGTATGGGTGTGTGTTACATTACATTCACTAGTAGGAGTGAGAAAAACATCACGGGGTGGTGCGCATTTTATAGGTGTGTGTTACATTACATTCACTAGTAGGAGTGAGAAAAACATCACGGGGTGGTGCACATTGTATGGGTGTGTGTTACATTACACTCACTAGTAGGAGTGAGAAAAACATCACGGGGTGGTGCGCATTGTATCGGTGTGTGTTACATTACATTCACTAGTAGGAGTGAGAAAAACATCACGGGGTGGTGCGCATTGTATCGGTGTGTGTTACATTACATTCACTAGTAGGAGTGAGAAAAACATCACGGGGTGGTGCGCATTGTATGGGTGTGTGTTACATTACATTCACTAGTAGGAGTGAGAAAAACATCACGGGGTGGTGCGCATTGTATCGGTGTGTGTTACATTACATTCACTAGTAGGAGTGAGAAAAACATCACGGGGTGGTGCACATTGTATGGGTGTGTGTTACATTACATTCACTAGTAGCAGTGAGAAAAACATCACGGGGTGGTGCGCATTGTATGGGTGTGTGTTACATTACATTCACTAGCAGGAGTGAGGAAAACATCACGGGGTGGTGCGCATTGTATGGGTGTGTGTTACATTACATTCACAAGCAGGAGTGAGAAAAACATCACGGGGTGGTGCGCATTGTATGGGTGTGTGTTACATTACATTCAGTAGCAGGAGTGAGAAAAACATCACGGGGTGGTGCGCATTGTATGGGTGTGTGTTCCATTACATTCCCTAGTAGCAGTGAGAAAAACATCATGGGATGGTGCGCATTGTATGGGTGTGTGTTACATTACATTCACTAGTAGGAGTGAGAAAAACATCACGGGGTGGTGGGCATTGTATGGGTGTGTGTTACATTACATTCACTAGTAGGAGTGAGAAAAACATCACGGGGTGGTGCGCATTGTATGGGTGTGTGTTAAATTACATTCACTACTAGGAGTGAGAAAAACAACACGGGGTGGTGCGCATTGTATGGGTGTGTGTTACATTACATTCACTAGCAGGAGTGAGAAAAACATCACGGGGTGGTGCGCATTGTATGGGTGTGTGTTACATTACATTCACTAGCAGGAGTGAGCAAAACATCACGGGGTGGTGCGCATTGTATGGGTGTATGTTACATTTCATTCACTAGTAGGAGTGAGAAAAACATCACGGGGTGGTGCGCATTGTATGGGTGTGTGTTACATTACATTCACTAGTAGGAGTGAGAAAAACATCACGGGGTGGTGCGCATTGTATGGGTGTGTGGTACATTACATTCACTGGTAGGAGTGAGAAAAACATCACGGGGTGGTGCGCATTGTAGGGTTTTGTGTTACATTACATTCACTAGTAGGAGTGAGAAAAACATCACGGGGTGGTGCGCATTGTATGGGTGTGTGTTACATTACATTCACTAGTAGGAGTGAGAAAAACATCACGGGGTGGTGCGCATTTTATGGGTGTGTGTTACATTACATTCACTAGTAGGAGTGAGAAAAACATCACGGGGTGGTGCACATTGTATGGGTGTGTGTTACATTACACTCACTAGTAGGAGTGAGAAAAACATCACGGGGTGGTGCGCATTGTATCGGTGTGTGTTACATTACATTCACTAGTAGGAGTGAGAAAAACATCACGGGGTGGTGCGCATTGTATGGGTGAGTGTTACATTACATTCACTAGTAGCAGTGAGAAAAACATCACGGGGTGGTGCGCATTGTATGGGTGTGTGTTACATTACATTCACTAGCAGGAGTGAGAAAAACATCACGGGGTGGTGCGCATTGTATGGGTGTGTGTTACATTACATTCAGTAGCAGGAGTGAGAAAAACATCACTGGGTGGTGCGCATTGTATGGGTGTGTGTTCCATTACATTCAGTAGCAGGAGTGAGAAAAACATCACTGGGTGGTGCGCATTGTATGGGTGTGTGTTACATTACATTCACTTCTAGGATTGAGAAAAACATCACGGGGTGGTGCGCATTGTATGGGTGTGTGTTACATTACATTCACTAGTAGGAGTGAGAAAAACATCACGGGGTGGTGCGCATTGTATGGGTGTGTGTTACATTACATTCACTAGTAGCAGTGAGAAAAACATCACGGGGTGGTGCGCATTGTATGGGTGTGTGTTACATTACATTCACTAGTAGCAGCGAGAAAAACATCACGGGGTGGTGCGCATTGTATGGGTGTGTGTTACATTACATTCACTAGTAGGAGCGAGAAAAACATCACGGGGTGGTGCAAATTTTACGGGTGTGTGTTACATTACATTCACTAGTAGCAGTGAGAAAAACATCACGGGGTGGTGCGCATTGTACGGGTGTGTGTTACATTACATTCACTAGTAGCAGTGAGAAAAACATCACGGGGTGGTGCGCATTGTATGGGTGCGTGTTACATTACATTCACTAGCAGGATTGAGAAAAACATCACTGGGTGGTGCGCATTGTATGGGTGTGTGTTACATTACATTCACAAGCAGGAGTGAGAAAAACATCTCGGGGTGGTGTACATTGTATGGGTGTTTGTTACATTACATTCAATAGTAGGAGTGAGAAAAACATCACGGGGTGGTGCGCATTGTATGGGTGTGTGTTACATTACATTCACTAGTAGCACTGAGAAAAACATCACGGGGTGGTGCGCATTGTATGGGTGTGTGTTACATTACGTTCACTAGCAGGAGTGAGAAAAACATCACGGGGTGGTGCACCTTGTATGGGTGTGTGTTACATTACGTTCACTAGCAGGAGTGAGAAAAACATCACGGGGTGGTGCGCATTGTATGGGTGTGTGTTACATTACGTTCACTAGTAGGAGTGAGAAAAACATCACTGGGTGGTGCGCATTGTATGGGTGTGTGTTACATTACATTCACTAGTACGAGTGAGAAAAACATCACGGGGTGGTGCGCATTGTATGGGTGTGTGTTACATTAGATTCACTAGTAGGAGTGAGAAAAACATCACGGGGTGGTGCGCATTGTATGGGTGTGTGTTACATTATATTCACTAGTAGGAGTGAGAAAAACATCACGGGGTGGTGCGCATTGTATGGGTGTGTGTTACATTACATTCACTAGTAGGAGTGAGAAAAACATCACGGGGTGGTGCGCATTGTATGGGTGTGTGTTACATTACATTCACTAGTAGGAGAAAAACATCACGGGGTGGTGCGCATTGTATGGTTGTGTGTTACATTAGATTCACTAGTAGGAGTGAGAAAAACATCATGGGGTGGTGCGCATTGTATGGGTGTGTGTTACATTACATTCACTAGTAGCAGTGAGAAAAACATCACGGGGTGGTGCGCATTGTATGGGTGTGTGTTACATTACATTCACTAGCAGGAGTGAGAAAAACATCACGGGGTGGTGCGCATTGTATCTGTGTGTGTTACAGTACATTCACTAGCAGCAGTGAGAAAAACATCACGGGGTGGTGCGCATTGTATGGGTGTGTGTTACATTACATTCACTAGTAGGAGTGAGAAAAACATCACTGGGTGGTGCGCATTGTATGGGTGTGTGTTACATTACATTCACTAGTAGGAGCGAGAAAAACATCACGGGGTGGTGCGCATTGTATGGGTGTGTGTTACATTACATTCACTAGTAGCAGCGAGAAAAACATCACGGGGTGGTGCGCATTGTATGGGTGTGTGTTACACTACATTCACTAGTAGGAGTGAGAAAAACATCACTGGGTGGTGCGCATTGTATGGGTGTGTGTTAAATTACATTCACTACTAGGAGTGAGAAAAACATCACGGGGTGGTGCGCATTGTATGGGTGTGTGTTACATTACATTCACTAGCAGGAGTGAGAAAAACATCACGGGGTGGTGCGCATTCTATGGGTGTGTGTTACATTACATTCACTAGCAGGAGTGAGAAAAACATCACGGGGTGGTGCGCATTGTATGGGTGTGTGTTACATTACATTCACTAGCAGGAGTGGAAAAAACATCACGGGGTGGTGCGCAATGTATGGGTCTATGTTACATTACATTCACTAGTAGGAGTGAGAAAAACATCACTAGGTGGTGCGCATTGTATGGGTGTGTGTTACATTATATTCACTAGTAGGAGTGAGAAAAACATCACGGGGTGGTGCGCATTGTATGGGTGTGTGTTACATTAGATTCACTAGTAGGAGTGAGAAAAACATCACGGGGTGGTGCGCATTGTATGGGTGTGTGTTACATTACATTCACTAGTAGGAGTGAGAAAAACATCACGGGGTGGTGCGCATTGTATGGGTGTTTGGTACATTACATTCACTAGTAGGAGTGAGAAAAACATCACGGGGTGGTGCGCATTGTATGGTTGTGTGTTACATTACATTCACTAGTAGGAGTGAGAAAAACATCACGGGATGGTGCGCATTGTATGGGTGTGTGTTACATTACATTCACTAGTAGAAGTGAGAAAAACATCACGGGGTGGTGCGCATTGTATGGGTGTGTGTTACATTACATTCACTAGTAGGATTGAGAAAAACATCACTGGGTGGTGCGCATTGTATGGGTGTGTGTTACATTAAATTCACTAGTAGGAGTGAGAAAAACATCACGGGGTGGTGCGCATTGTATCGGTGTGTGTTACATTACATTCACTAGTAGGAGTGAGAAAAACATCACGGGGTGGTGCACATTGTATGGGTGTATGTTACATTACATTCACTAGTAGCAGTGAGAAAAACATCACGGGGTGGTGCGCATTGTATGGGTGTGTGTTACATTACATTCACTAGCAGGAGTGAGGAAAACATCACGGGGTGGTGCGCATTGTATGGGTGTGTGTTACATTACATTCACAAGCAGGAGTGAGAAAAACATCACGGGGTGGTGCGCATTGTATGGGTGTGTTTTACATTACATTCAGTAGCAGGAGTGAGAAAAACATCACGGGGTGGTGCGCATTGTATGGGTGTGTGTTACATTACATTCACTAGCAGGAGTGAGAAAAACATCACGGGGTGGTGCGCATTGTATGGGTGTGTGTTATATTACATTCACTAATAGGAGTGAGAAAAAGATCAGGGG
Organism: Cavia porcellus; assembly: GCF_034190915.1. Classification (NCBI taxonomy): domain Eukaryota; kingdom Metazoa; phylum Chordata; class Mammalia; order Rodentia; family Caviidae; genus Cavia; species Cavia porcellus. Next base: position 189,437 of record NW_026947700.1, on the reverse strand, counting down.
TGGTGCGCATTGTATGGGTGTGTGCTACATTACATTCACTAGTAGGAGTGAGAAAAACATCACGGGGTGGTGCGCATTGTATGGGTGTGTGTTACATTAGATTCACTAGTAGGAGTGACAAAAACATCACGGGGTGGTGCGCATTGTATGGGTGTGTGTTACATTACATTCACTAGTAGAAGTGAGAAATACATCACGGGGTGGGGCGCATTGTATGGGTGTGTGTTAAATTGCATTCACTAGTAGGAGTGAGAAAAACATCACGGGGTTGTGCGCATTGTATGGGTGTGTGTTACATTACATTCACTAGTAGGAGTGAGAAAAACATCACAGGGTGGTGCACATTGTATGGTTGTGTGTTACATTACATTCACTAGTAGGAGTGAGAAAAACATCACGGGGTGGTGCGCATTGTATGGGTGTGTGTTACATTACATTCACTAGTAGCAGTGAGAAAAACATCACGGGGTGGTGCGCATTGTATGGGTGTGTGTTACATTACATTCACTAGTAGGAGTGAGAAAAACATCACGGGGTGGTGCGCATTGTATGGGTGTGTGTTACATTATATTCACTACTAGGAGTGAGAAAAACATCACGGGGTGGTGCGCATTGTATGGGTGTGTGTTACATTACATTCACAAGTAGGAGTGAGAAAAACATCACAGGGTGGTGCGCATTGTATGGGCGTGTGTTACATTACATTCACTAGTAGGAGTGAGAAAAACATCACGGGGTGGTGCGCATTGTATGGGTGTGTGTTACATTACATTCACTAGTAGGAGTGAGAAAAACATCACGGGGTGGTGCGCATTGTATGGGTGTGTGTTACATTACATTCACTACTAGGAGTGAGAAAAACGTCACGGGGTGGTGCGCATTGTATGGGTGTGTGGTACATTACATTCACTGGTAGGAGTGAGAAAAACATCACGGGGTGGTGCGCATTGTATGGGTGTGTGTTACATTACATTCACTAGTAGGAGTGAGAAAAACATCACGGGGTGGTGCGCATTGTATGGGTGTGTGGTACATTACATTCACTGGTAGGAGTGAGAAAAACATCACGGGGTGGTGCGCATTGTAGGGTTTTGTGTTACATTACATTCACTAGTAGGAGTGAGAAAAACATCACGGGGTGGTGCGCATTGTATGGGTGTGTGTTACATTACATTCACTAGTAGGAGTGAGAAAAACATCACGGGGTGGTGCGCATTTTATAGGTGTGTGTTACATTACATTCACTAGTAGGAGTGAGAAAAACATCACGGGGTGGTGCACATTGTATGGGTGTGTGTTACATTACACTCACTAGTAGGAGTGAGAAAAACATCACGGGGTGGTGCGCATTGTATCGGTGTGTGTTACATTACATTCACTAGTAGGAGTGAGAAAAACATCACGGGGTGGTGCGCATTGTATGGGTGTGTGTTACATTACATTCACTAGTAGGAGTGAGAAAAACATCACGGGGTGGTGCGCATTGTATGGGTGTGTGTTACATTACATTCACTAGTAGGAGTGAGAAAAACATCACGGGGTGGTGCACATTGTATGGGTGTGTGTTACATTACATTCACTAGCAGGAGTGAGAAAAACATCACGGGGTGGTGCGCATTGTATGGGTGTGTGTTATATTACATTCACTAATAGGAGTGAGAAAAAGATCAGGGGTGGTGCGCATTGTATGGGTGTGTGCTACATTACATTCACTAGTAGGAGTGAGAAAAACATCACGGGGTGGTGCGCATTGTATGGGTGTGTGTTACATTAGATTCACTAGTAGGAGTGAGAAAAACATCACGGGGTGGTGCGCATTGTATGGGTGTGTGTTACATTACATTCACTAGTAGGAGTGAGAAAAACATCACGGGGTGGTGCGCATTGTATGGGTGTGTGGTACATTACATTCACTGGTAGGAGTGAGAAAAACATCACGGGGTGGTGCGCATTGTATGGGTGTGTGTTACATTACATTCACTAGTAGGAGTGAGAAAAACATCACGGGGTGGTGCGCATTGTATGGGTGTGTGGTACATTACATTCACTGGTAGGAGTGAGAAAAACATCACGGGGTGGTGCGCATTGTAGGGTTTTGTGTTACATTACATTCACTAGTAGGAGTGAGAAAAACATCACGGGGTGGTGCGCATTGTATGGGTGTGTGTTACATTACATTAACTAGTAGGAGTGAGAAAAACATCACGGGGTGGTGCGCATTGTAGGGTTTTGTGTTACATTACATTCACTAGTAGGAGTGAGAAAAACATCACAGGGTGGTGCGCATTGTATGGGTGTGTGTTACATTACATTCACTAGTAGCAGTGAGAAAAACATCACGGGGTGGTGCGCATTGTATGGGTGTGTGTTACATTAGATTCACTAGTAGGAGTGAGAAAAACATCACGGGGTGGTGCGCATGGTATGGGTGTGTGTTACATTACATTCACTAGTAGGAGTGAGAAAAACATCACGGGGTGGTGCGCATTGTATGGGTGTGTGTTACATTACATTCACTAGTAGGAGTGAGAAAAACATCACGGGCTGGGGCGCATTGTATGGGTGTGTGTTACATTAGATTCACTAGTAGGAGTGAGAAAAACATCACGGGGTGGTGCGCATGGTATGGGTGTGTGTTACATTACATTCACTAGTAGCAGTGAGAAAAACATCACGGGGTGGGGCGCATTGTATGGGTGTGTGTTACATTACATTCACTAGTAGGAGTGAGAAAAACATCACGGGGTGGTGGGCATTGTATGGGTGTGTGTTACATTACTTTCACTAGTAGGAGTGAGAAAAACATCACGAGGTGGTGCGCATTGTATGGGTGTGTGTTAAATTACATTCACTACTAGGAGTGAGAAAAACAACACGGGGTGGTGCGCATTGTATGGGTGTGTGTTACATTACATTCACTAGCAGGAGTGAGAAAAACATCACGGGGTGGTGCGCATTCTATGGGTGTTTGTTACATTACATTCACTAGCAGGAGTGAGAAAAACATCACGGGGTGGTGCGCATTGTATGGGTGTGTGTTACATTACATTCACTAGCAGGAGTGAGAAAAACATCACTGGGTGGTGCGCATTGTATTGGTGTGTGTTACATTACATTCACTAGCAGGAGTGAGAAAAACATCACGGGGTGGTGCGCATTGTATGGGTGTGTGTTACATTACATTCACTAGTAGGAGTGAGAAAAACATCACGGGGTGGTGCGCATTGTATGGGTGTGTGTTACATTACATTCACTAGTAGGAGTGAGAAAAACATCACGGGGTGGTGCGCATTGTATGGGTGTGTGGTACATTACATTCACTGGTAGGAGTGAGAAAAACATCACGGGGTGGTGCGCATTGTAGGGTTGTGTGTTACATTACATTCACTAGTAGGAGTGAGAAAAACATCACGGGGTGGTGCGCATTGTATGGGTGTGTGTTACATTACATTCACTAGTAGGAGTGAGAAAAACATCACGGGGTGGTGCGCATTGTATGGGTGTGTGTTACATTACATTCACTAGTAGGAGTGAGAAAAACATCACGGGGTGGTGCGCATTGTATGCGTGTGTGTTACATTACACTCACTAGTAGGAGTGAGAAAAACATCACGGGGTGGTGCGCATTGTATCGGTGTGTGTTACATTACATTCACTAGTAGGAGTGAGAAAAACATCACGTGGTTGTGCGCATTGTATGGGTGTGTGTTACATTACATTCACTAGTAGCAGTGAGAAAAACATCACGGGGTGGTGCGCATTGTATGGGTGTGTGTTACATTACATTCACTAGCAGGAGTGAGAAAAACATCACGGGGTGGTGCGCATTGTATGGGTGTGTGTTACATTACATTCACTAGCAGGAGTGCGAAAAACATCACGGGGTGGTGCGCATTGTATGGGTGTGTGTTACATTACATTCAGTAGCAGGAGTGAGAAAAACATCACGGGGTGGTGCGCATTGTATGGGTGTGTGTTCCATTACATTCTGTAGCAGGAGTGAGAAAAACATCACTGGGTGGTGCGCATTGTATGGGTGTGTGTTACATTACATTCACTACTAGGATTGAGAAAAACATCACGGGGTGGTGCGCATTGTATGGGTGTGTGTTACATTACATTCACTAGTAGGAGTGAGAAAAACATCACGGGGTGGTGCGCATTGTATGGGTGTGTGTTACATTACATTCACTAGTAGCAGTGAGAAAAACATCACGGGGTGGTGCGCATTGTATGGGTGTGTGTTACATTACATTCACTAGTAGCAGCGAGAAAAACATCACGGGGTGGTGCGCATTGTATGGGTGTGTGTTACATTACATTCACTAGTAGGAGCGAGAAAAACATCACGGGGTGGTGCGAATTGTACGGGTGTGTGTTACATTACATTCACTAGTAGCAGTGAGAAAAACATCACGGGGTGGTGCGCATTGAATGGGTGTGTGTTACATTACATTCACTAGCAGGATTGAGAAAAACATCACTGTGTGGTGCGCATTGTATGGGTGTGTGTTACATTACATTCACAAGCAGGAGTGAGAAAAACATCTCGGGGTGGTGCACATTGTATGGGTGTGTGTTACATTACATTCACTAGTAGGAGTGAGAAAAACATCACGGGGTGGTGCGCATTGTATGGGTGTGTGTTACATTACATTCACTAGTAGCAGTGAGAAAAACATCACGGGGTGGTGCGCATTGTATGGGTGTGTGTTACATTACGTTCACTAGCAGGAGTGAGAAAAACATCACGGGGTGGTGCACCTTGTATGGGTGTGTGTTACATTACGTTCACTAGCAGGAATGAGAAAAACATCACGGGGTGGTGCGCATTGTATGGGTGTGTGTTACATTACGTTCACTAGCAGGAGTGAGAAAAACATCACTGGGTGGTGCGCATTGTATGGGTGTGTGTTACATTACATTCACTAGTAGGAGTGAGAAAAACATCACGGGGTGGTGCGCATTGTATGGGTGTGTGTTACATTAGATTCACTAGTAGGAGTGAGAAAAACATCACGGGGTGGTGCGCATTGTATGGGTGTGTGTTACATTAGATTCAATAGTAGGAGTGAGAAAAACATCACGGGGTGGTGCGCATTGTATGGGTGTGTGTTACATTACATTAACTAGTAGGAGTGAGAAAAACATCACGGGGTGGTGCGCATTGTATGGGTGTGTGTTACATTACATTCACTAGTAGGAGAGAGAAAAACATCACGGGGTGGTGCGCATTGTATGTGTGTGGGTTACATTACATTCACTAGTAGGAGTGAGAAAAACATCACGGGGTGGTGCGCATTGTATGGGTGTGTGTTACATTACATTCACTAGTAGCAGTGAGAAAAACATCACAGGGTGGTGCGCATTGTATGGGTGTGTGTTACATTACATTCACTAGCAGGAGTGAGAAAAACATCACGGGGTGGTGCGCATTGTATCTGTGTGTGTTACAGTACATTCACTAGCAGCAGTGAGAAAAACATCACGGGGTGGTGCGCATTGTATGGGTGTGTGTTACATTACATTCACTAGTAGGAGTGAGAAAAACATCACTGGGTGGTGCGCATTGTATGGGTGTGTGTTACATTACATTCACTAGTAGGAGTGATAAAAATATCACGGGGTGGTGCGCATTGTATGGGTGTGTGTTACATTACATTCACTAGTAGGAGCGAGAAAAACATCACGGGGTGGTGCGCATTGTATGGGTGTGTGTTACATTACATTCACTAGTAGCAGTGAGAAACACATCACGGGGTGGTGCGCATTGTATGGGTGTGTGTTACATTACATTCACTAGTAGCAGCGAGAAAAACATCACGGGGTGGTGAGCATTGTATGGGTGTGTGTTACATTACATTCACTAGTAGGAGTGAGAAAAACATCACGGGGTTGTGCACATTGTATGGGTGTGTGTTACATTACATTCACTAGTACGAGTGAGAAAAACATCATGGGGTGGTGCGCATTGTATGGGTGTGTGTTACATTACATTCACTAGTAGGAGTGAGAAAAACATCACGGGGTGGTGCGCATTGTATGGGTGTGTGTTACATTACATTCACTAATAGGAGTGAGAAAAACATCAGGGGTGGTGCACATTGTATGTGTGTGTGTTACATTACATTCACTAGTAGGAGTGAGAAAAACATCACGGGGTGGTGCGCATTGTATCGGTGTGTGTTACATTACATTCACTAGTAGGAGTGAGAAAAACATCACGGGGTGGTGCGCATTGTATGGGTGTGTGTTACATTACATTCACTAGTAGCAGTGAGAAAAACATCACGAGGTGGTGCGCATTGTATGGGTGTGTGTTACATTTCATTCACTAGCAGGAGTGAGAAAAACATCACGGGGTGGTGCGCATTGTATGGGTGTGTGTTACATTACATTCACTAGCAGGAGTGAGAAAAACATCACGGGGTGGTGCGCATTGTATGGGTGTGTGTTACATTACATTCAGTAGCAGGAGTGAGAAAAACATCACGGGGTGGTGCGCATTGTATAGGTCTGTGTTCCATTACATTCAATAGTAGGAGTGAGAAAAACATCACTGGGTGGTGCGCATTGTATGGGTGTGTGTTACATTACATTCACTACTAGGATTGAGAAAAACATCACGGGGTGGTGCGCATTGTATGGGTGTGTGTTACATTACATTCACTAGTAGGAGTGAGAAAAACATCACGGGGTGGTGCGCATTGTATGGGTGTGTGTTACATTACATTCACTAGTAGCAGTGAGAAAAACATCACGGGGTGGTGCGCATTGTATGGGTGTGTGTTACATTACATTCACTAATAGCAGCGAGAAAAACATCACGGGGTGGTGCGCATTGTATGGGTGTGTGTTACATTACATTCACTAGTAGGAGTGAGAAAAACATCACGGGGTGGTGCGAATTGTACGGGTGTGTGTTACATTACATTCACTAGTAGCAGTGAGAAAAACATCACGGGGTGGTGCGCATTGTATGGGTGTGTGTTACATTACATTCACTAGTAGCAGTGAGAAAAACATCACGGGGTGGTGCGCATTGTATGTGTGTGTGTTACATTACATTCACTAGCAGGAGTGAGAAAAACATCACTGGGTGGTGCGCATTGTATGGGTATGTGTTACATTACATTCACAAGCAGGAGTGAGAAAACCATCTCGGGGTGGTGCACATTGTATGGGTGTGTGTTACATTACATTCACTAGTAGGAGTGAGAAAAACATCACGGGGTGGTGCGCATTGTATGGGTGTGTGTTACATTACATTCACTAGTAGCAGTGAGAAAAACATCACGGGGTGGTGCGCATTGTATGGGTGTGTGTTACATTACGTTCACTAGCAGGAGTGAGAAAAACATCACGGGGTGGTGCACCTTGTATGGGTGTGTGTTACATTACGTTCACTAGCAGGTGTGAGAAAAACATCACGGGGTGGTGCGCATTGTATGGGTGTGTGTTACATTACATTCACTAGTAGGAGTGAGAAAAACATCACGGGGTGGTGCGCATTGTATGGGTGTGTGTTACATTACATTCACTAGTAGGAGTGAGAAAAACATCACGCGGTGGTGCGCATTGTATGGGTGTGTGTTACATTACATTCACTAGTAGGAGTGAGAAAAACATCACGGGGTGGTACGCATTGTATGGGTGTGTGTTACATTACATTCACTAGTAGCAGTGAGAAAAACATCACGGGGTGGTGCGCATTGTATGGGTGTGTGTTACATTACATTCAGTAGCTCGAGTGAGAAAAACATCACGGGGTGGTGCGCATTGTATCTGTGTGTGTTACAGTACATTCACTAGCAGCAGTGAGAAAAACATCACGGGGTGGTGCGCATTGTATGGGTGTGTGTTACATTACATTCACTAGTAGGAGTGAGAAAAACATCACTGGGTGGTGCGCATTGTATGGGTGTGTGTTACATTACATTCACTAGTAGGAGCGAGAAAAACATCACGGGGTGGTGCACATTGTATCGGTGTGTGTTACATTACATTCACTAGTAGGAGTGAGAAAAACATCACGGGGTGGTGCACATTGTATGGGTGTGTGTTACATTACATTCACTAGTAGCAGTGAGAAAAACATCACGGGGTGGTGCGCATTGTTTGGGTGTGTGTTACATTACATTCACTAGCAGGAGTGAGGAAAACATCACGGGGTGGTGCGCATTGTATGGGTGTGTGTTACATTACATTCACAAGCAGGAGTGAGAAAAACATCACGGGGTGGTGCGCATTGTATGGGTGTGTGTTACATTACATTCAGTAGCAGGAGTGAGAAAAACATCACGGGGTGGTGCGCATTGTATGGGTGTGTGTTACATTACATTCACTAGCAGGAGTGAGAAAAACATCACGGGGTGGTGCGCATTGTATGGGTGTGTGTCATATTACATTCACTAATAGGAGTGAGAAAAAGATCAGGGGTGGTGCGCATTGTATGGGTGTGTGCTACATTACATTCACTAGTAGGAGTGAGAAAAACATCACGGGGTGGTGCGCATTGTATGGGTGTGTGTTACATTAGATTCACTAGTAGGAGTGAGAAAAACATCACGGGGTGGTGCGCATTGTATGGGTGTGTGTTACATTACATTCACTAGTAGAAGTGAGAAAAACATCACGGGGTGGGGCGCATTGTATGGGTGTGTGTTAAATTACATTGACTAGTAGGAGTGAGAAAAACATCACGGGGTTGTGCGCATTGTATGGGTGTGTGTTACATTACATTCACTAGTAGGAGTGAGAAAAACATCACAGGGTGGTGCACATTGTATGGTTGTGTGTTACATTACATTCACTAGTAGGAGTGAGAAAAACATCACGGGGTGGTGCGCATTGTATGGGTGTGTGTTACATTACATTCACTAGTAGGAGTGAGAAAAACATCACGGGGTGGTGCGCATTGTATGGGTGTGTGTTACATTACATTCACTACTAGGAGTGAGAAAAACGTCACGGGGTGGTGCGCATTGTGTGGGTGTGTGGTACATTACATTCACTGGTAGGAGTGAGAAAAACATCACGGGGTGGTGCGCATTGTATGGGTGTGTGTTACATTACATTCACTAGTAGGAGTGAGAAAAACATCACGGGGTGGTGCGCATTGTATGGGTGTGTGGTACATTACATTCACTGGTAGGAGTGAGAAAAACATCACGGGGTGGTGCGCATTGTAGGGTTTTGTGTTACATTACATTCACTAGTAGGAGTGAGAAAAACATCACGGGGTGGTGCGCATTGTATGGGTGTGTGTTACATTACATTAACTAGTAGGAGTGAGAAAAACATCACGGGGTGGTGCGCATTGTAGGGTTTTGTGTTACATTACATTCACTAGTAGGAGTGAGAAAAACATCACAGGGTGGTGCGCATTGTATGGGTGTGTGTTACATTACATTCACTAGTAGCAGTGAGAAAAACATCACGGGGTGGTGCGCATTGTATGGGTGTGTGTTACATTAGATTCACTAGTAGGAGGGAGAAAAACATCACGGGGTGGTGCGCATGGTATGGGTGTGTGTTACATTACATTCACTAGTAGGAGTGAGAAAAACATCACGGGGTGGTGCGCATTGTATGGGTGTGTGTTACATTACATTCACTAGTAGGAGTGAGAAAAACATCACGGGCTGGGGCGCATTGTATGGGTGTGTGTTACATTAGATTCACTAGTAGGAGTGAGAAAAACATCACGGGGTGGTGCGCATGGTATGGGTGTGTGTTACATTACATTCACTAGTAGCAGTGAGAAAAACATCACGGGGTGGGGCGCATTATATGGGTGTGTGTTACATTACATTCACTAGTAGGAGTGAGAAAAACATCACGGGGTGGTGGGCATTGTATGGGTGTGTGTTACATTACTTTCACTAGTAGGAGTGAGAAAAACATCACGAGGTGGTGCGCATTGTATGGGTGTGTGTTAAATTACATTCACTACTAGGAGTGAGTAAAACAACACGGGGTGGTGCGCATTGTATGGGTGTGTGTTACATTACATTCACTAGCAGGAGTGAGAAAAACATCACGGGGTGGTGCGCATTCTATGGGTGTTTGTTACATTACATTCACTAGCAGGAGTGAGAAAAATATCACGGGGTGGTGCGCATTGTATGGGTGTGTGTTACATTACATTCACTAGCAGGAGTGAGAAAAACATCACTGGGTGGTGCGTATTGTATGGGTGTGTGTTACATTACATTCACTAGCAGGAGTGAGAAAAACATCACGGGGTGGTGCGCATTGTATGGGTGTGTGTTACATTACATTCACTAGTAGGAGTGAGAAAAACATCACGGGGTGGTGCGCATTGTATGGGTGTGTGTTACATTACATTCACTAGTAGGAGTGAGAAAAACATCACGGGGTGGTGCGCATTGTATGGGTGTGTGGTACATTACATTCACTGGTAGGAGTGAGAAAAACATCACGGGGTGGTGCGCATTGTAGGGTTGTGTGTTACATTACATTCACTAGTAGGAGTGAGAAAAACATCACGGGGTGGTGCGCATTGTATGGGTGTGTGTTACATTACATTCACTAGTAGGAGTGAGAAAAACATCACGGGGTGGTGCGCATTGTATGGGTGTGTGTTACATTACATTCACTAGTAGGAGTGAGAAAAACATCACGGGGTGGTGCGCATTGTATGCGTGTGTGTTACATTACACTCACTAGTAGGAGTGAGAAAAACATCACGGGGTGGTGCGCATTGTATCGGTGTGTGTTACATTACATTCACTAGTAGGAGTGAGAAAAACATCACGTGGTGGTGCGCATTGTATGGGTGTGTGTTACATTACATTCACTAGTAGCAGTGAGAAAAACATCACGGGGTGGTGCGCATTGTATGGGTGTGTGTTACATTACATTCAATAGCAGGAGTGAGAAAAACATCACGGGGTGGTGCGCATTGTATGGGTGTGTGTTACATTACATTCACTAGCAGGAGTGCGAAAAACATCACGGGGTGGTGCGCATTGTATGGGTGTGTGTTACATTACATTCAGTAGCAGGAGTGAGAAAAACATCACGGGGTGGTGCGCATTGTATGGGTGTGTGTTCCATTACATTCAGTAGCAGGAGTGAGAAAAACATCACTGGGTGGTGCGCATTGTATGGGTGTGTGTTACATTACATTCACTAGTAGGAGTGAGAAAAACATCACGGGGTGGTGCGCATTGTATGGGTGTGTGTTACATTAGATTCACTAGTAGGAGTGAGAAAAACATCACGGGGTGGTGCGCATTGTATGGGTGTGTGTTACATTACATTCACTAGTAGAAGTGAGAAAAACATCACGGGGTGGGGCGCATTGTATGGGTGTGTGTTAAATTACATTGACTAGTAGGAGTGAGAAAAACATCACGGGGTTGTGCGCATTGTATGGGTGTGTGTTACATTACATTCACTAGTAGGAGTGAGAAAAACATCACAGGGTGGTGCACATTGTATGGTTGTGTGTTACATTACATTCACTAGTAGGAGTGAGAAAAACATCACGGGGTGGTGCGCATTGTATGGGTGTGTGTTACATTACATTCACTAGTAGGAGTGAGAAAAACATCACGGGGTGGTGCGCATTGTATGGGTGTGTGTTACATTACATTCACTACTAGGAGTGAGAAAAACGTCACGGGGTGGTGCGCATTGTATGGGTGTGTGGTACATTACATTCACTGGTAGGAGTGAGAAAAACATCACGGGGTGGTGCGCATTGTATGGGTGTGTGTTACATTACATTCACTAGTAGGAGTGAGAAAAACATCACGGGGTGGTGCGCATTGTATGGGTGTGTGGTACATTACATTCACTGGTAGGAGTGAGAAAAACATCACGGGGTGGTGCGCATTGTAGGGTTTTGTGTTACATTACATTCACTGGTAGGAGTGAGAAAAACTTCACGGGGTGGTGCGCATTGTATGGGTGTGTGTTACATTACATTAACTAGTAGGAGTGAGAAAAACATCACGGGGTGGTGGCATTGTAGGTTTTTGTGTTACATTACATTCACTAGTAGGAGTGAGAAAAACATCACAGGGTGGTGCGCATTGTATGGGTGTGTGTTACATTACATTCACTAGTAGCAGTGAGAAAAACATCACGGGGTGGTGCGCATTGTATGGGTGTGTGTTACATTAGATTCACTAGTAGGAGTGAGAAAAACATCACGGGGTGGTGCGCATGGTATGGGTGTGTGTTACATTACATTCACTACTAGGAGTGAGAAAAACATCACGGGGTGGTGCGCATTGTATGGGTGTGTGTTACATTACATTCACTAGTAGCAGTGAGAAAAACATCACGGGCTGGGGCGCATTGTATGGGTGTGTGTTACATTAGATTCACTAGTAGGAGTGAGAAAAACATCACGGGGTGGTGCGCATGGTATGGGTGTGTGTTACATTACATTCACTAGTAGCAGTGAGAAAAACATCACGGGGTGGGGCGCATTATATGGGTGTGTGTTACATTACATTCACTAGTAGGAGTGAGAAAAACATCACGGGGTGGTGGGCATTGTATGGGTGTGTGTTACATTACTTTCACTAGTAGGAGTGAGAAAAACATCACGAGGTGGTGCGCATTGTATGGGTGTGTGTTAAATTACATTCACTACTAGGAGTGAGAAAAACAACACGGGGTGGTGCGCATTGTATGGGTGTGTGTTACATTACATTCACTAGCAGGAGTGAGAAAAACATCACGGGGTGGTGCGCATTCTATGGGTGTTTGTTACATTACATTCACTAGCAGGAGTGAGAAAAACAGCACGGGGTGGTGCGCATTGTATGGGTGTGTGTTACATTACATTCACTAGCAGGAGTGAGAAAAACATCACTGGGTGGTGCGCATTGTATGGGTGTGTGTTACATTACATTCACTAGCAGGAGTGAGAAAAACATCACGGGGTGGTGCGCATTGTATGGGTGTGTGTTACATTACATTCACTAGTAGGAGTGAGAAAAACATCACGGGGTGGTGCGCATTGTATGGGTGTGTGTTACATTACATTCACTAGTAGGAGTGAGAAAAACATCACGGGGTGGTGCGCATTGTATGGGTGTGTGGTACATTACATTCACTGGTAGGAGTGAGAAAAACATCACGGGGTGGTGCGCATTGTAGGGTTGTGTGTTACATTACATTCACTAGTAGGAGTGAGAAAAACATCACGGGGTGGTGCGCATTGTATGGGTGTGTGTTACATTACATTCACTAGTAGGAGTGAGAAAAACATCACGGGGTGGTGCGCATTGTATGGGTGTGTGTTACATTACATTCACTAGTAGGAGTGAGAAAAACATCACGGGGTGGTGCGCATTGTATGCGTGTGTGTTACATTACACTCACTAGTAGGAGTGAGAAAAACATCACGGGGTGGTGCGCATTGTATCGGTGTGTGTTACATTACATTCACTAGTAGGAGTGAGAAAAACATCACGTGGTGGTGCGCATTGTATGGGTGTGTGTTACATTACATTCACTAGTAGCAGTGAGAAAAACATCACGGGGTGGTGCGCATTGTATGGGTGTGTGTTACATTACATTCACTAGCAGGAGTGAGAAAAACATCACGGGGTGGTGCGCATTGTATGGGTGTGTGTTACATTACATTCACTAGCAGGAGTGCGAAAAACATCACGGGGTGGTGCGCATTGTATGGGTGTGTGTTACATTACATTCAGGAGCAGGAGTGAGAAAAACATCACGGGGTGGTGCGCATTGTATGGGTGTGTGTTCCATTACATTCAGTAGCAGGAGTGAGAAAAACATCACTGGGTGGTGCGCATTGTATGGGTGTGTGTTACATTACATTCACTACTAGGATTGAAAAAAACATCACGGTGTGGTGCGCATTGTATGGGTGTGTGTTACATTACATTCACTAGTAGGAGTGAGAAAAACATCACGGGGTGGTGCGCATTGTATGGGTGTGTGTTACATTACATTCACTAGTAGCAGTGAGAAAAACATCACGGGGTGGTGCGCATTGTATGGGTGTGTGTTACATTACATTCACTAGTAGCAGCGAGAAAAACATCACGGGGTGGTGCGCATTGTATGGGTGTGTGTTACATTACATTCACTAGTAGGAGCGAGAAAAACATCACGGGGTGGTGCGAATTGTACGGGTGTGTGTTACATTACATTCACTAGTAGCAGTGAGAAAAACATCACGGGGTGGTGCGCATTGTATGGGTGTGTGTTACATTACATTCACTAGTAGCAGTGAGAAAAACATCACGGGGTGGTGCGCATTGTATGGGTGTGTGTTACATTACATTCACTAGCAGGATTGAGAAAAACATCACTGTGTGGTGCGCATTGTATGGGTGTGTGTTACATTACATTCACAAGCAGGAGTGAGAAAAACATCTCGGGGTGGTGCACATTGTATGGGTGTGTGTTACATTACATTCACTAGTAGGAGTGAGAAAAACATCACGGAGTGGTGCGCATTGTATGGGTGTGTGTTACATTACATTCACTAGTAGCAGTGAGAAAAACATCACGGGGTGGTGCGCATTGTATGGGTGTGTGTTACATTACGTTCACTAGCAGGAGTGAGAAAAACATCACGGGGTGGTGCACCTTGTATGGGTGTGTGTTACATTACGTTGACTAGCAGGAATGAGAAAAACATCACGGGGTGGTGCGCATTGTATGGGTGTGTGTTACATTACATTCACTAGTAGGAGTGACAAAAACATCACAGGGTGGTGCGCATTGTATGGGTGTGTGTTACATTACATTCACTAGTAGGAGTGAGAAAAATATCACGGGGTGGTGCGCATTGTATGGGTGTGTGTTACATTACATTCATTAGTAGGAGCGAGAAAAACATCACGGGGTGGTGCGCATTGTATGGGTGTGTGTTACATTACATTCACTAGTAGCAGTGAGAAACACATCACGGGGTGGTGCGCATTGTATGGGTGTGTGTTACATTACATTCACTAGTAGCAGCGAGAAAAACATCACGGGGTGGTGCGCATTGTATGGGTGTGTGTTACATTACATTCACTAGTAGGAGTGAGAAAAACATCACGGGGTTGTGCACATTGTATGGGTGTGTGTTACATTACATTCACTAGTATGAGTGAGAAAAACATCATGGGGTGGTGCGCATTGTATGGGTGTGTGTTACATTACATTCACTAGTAGGAGTGAGAAAAACATCACGGGGTGGTGCGCATTGTATGGGTGTGTGTTACATTACATTCACTAATAGGAGTGAGAAAAACATCAGGGGTGGTGCACATTGTATGGGTGTGTGTTACATTACATTCACTAGTAGGAGTGAGAAAAACATCACGGGGTGGTGCGCATTGTATCGGTGTGTGTTACATTACATTCACTAGTAGGAGTGAGAAAAACATCACGGGGTGGTGGGCATTGTATGGGTGTGTGTTACATTACTTTCACTAGTAGGAGTGAGAAAAACATCACGAGGTGGTGCGCATTGTATGGGTGTGTGTTAAATTACATTCACTACTAGGAGTGAGAAAAACAACACGGGGTGGTGCGCATTGTATGGGTGTGTGTTACATTACATTCACTAGCAGGAGTGAGAAAAACATCACGGGGTGGTGCGCATTCTATGGGTGTTTGTTACATTACATTCACTAGCAGGAGTGAGAAAAACAGCACGGGGTGGTGCGCATTGTATGGGTGTGTGTTACATTACATTCACTAGCAGGAGTGAGAAAAACATCACTGGGTGGTGCGCATTGTATGGGTGTGTGTTACATTACATTCACTAGCAGGAGTGAGAAAAACATCACGGGGTGGTGCGCATTGTATGGGTGTGTGTTACATTACATTCACTAGTAGGAGTGAGAAAAACATCACGGGGTGGTGCGCATTGTATGGGTGTGTGTTACATTACATTCACTAGTAGGAGTGAGAAAAACATCACGGGGTGGTGCGCATTGTATGGGTGTGTGGTACATTACATTCACTGGTAGGAGTGAGAAAAACATCACGGGGTGGTGCGCATTGTAGGGTTGTGTGTTACATTACATTCACTAGTAGGAGTGAGAAAAACATCACGGGGTGGTGCGCATTGTATGGGTGTGTGTTACATTACATTCACTAGTAGGAGTGAGAAAAACATCACGGGGTGGTGCGCATTGTATGGGTGTGTGTTACATTACATTCACTAGTAGGAGTGAGAAAAACATCACGGGGTGGTGCGCATTGTATGCGTGTGTGTTACATTACACTCACTAGTAGGAGTGAGAAAAACATCACGGGGTGGTGCGCATTGTATCGGTGTGTGTTACATTACATTCACTAGTAGGAGTGAGAAAAACATCACGTGGTGGTGCGCATTGTATGGGTGTGTGTTACATTACATTCACTAGTAGCAGTGAGAAAAACATCACGGGGTGGTGCGCATTGTATGGGTGTGTGTTACATTACATTCACTAGCAGGAGTGAGAAAAACATCACGGGGTGGTGCGCATTGTATGGGTGTGTGTTACATTACATTCACTAGCAGGAGTGCGAAAAACATCACGGGGTGGTGCGCATTGTATGGGTGTGTGTTACATTACATTCAGGAGCAGGAGTGAGAAAAACATCACGGGGTGGTGCGCATTGTATGGGTGTGTGTTCCATTACATTCAGTAGCAGGAGTGAGAAAAACATCACTGGGTGGTGCGCATTGTATGGGTGTGTGTTACATTACATTCACTACTAGGATTGAAAAAAACATCACGGTGTGGTGCGCATTGTATGGGTGTGTGTTACATTACATTCACTAGTAGGAGTGAGAAAAACATCACGGGGTGGTGCGCATTGTATGGGTGTGTGTTACATTACATTCACTAGTAGCAGTGAGAAAAACATCACGGGGTGGTGCGCATTGTATGGGTGTGTGTTACATTACATTCACTAGTAGCAGCGAGAAAAACATCACGGGGTGGTGCGCATTGTATGGGTGTGTGTTACATTACATTCACTAGTAGGAGCGAGAAAAACATCACGGGGTGGTGCGAATTGTACGGGTGTGTGTTACATTACATTCACTAGTAGCAGTGAGAAAAACATCACGGGGTGGTGCGCATTGTATGGGTGTGTGTTACATTACATTCACTAGTAGCAGTGAGAAAAACATCACGGGGTGGTGCGCATTGTATGGGTGTGTGTTACATTACATTCACTAGCAGGATTGAGAAAAACATCACTGTGTGGTGCGCATTGTATGGGTGTGTGTTACATTACATTCACAAGCAGGAGTGAGAAAAACATCTCGGGGTGGTGCACATTGTATGGGTGTGTGTTACATTACATTCACTAGTAGGAGTGAGAAAAACATCACGGAGTGGTGCGCATTGTATGGGTGTGTGTTACATTACATTCACTAGTAGCAGTGAGAAAAACATCACGGGGTGGTGCGCATTGTATGGGTGTGTGTTACATTACGTTCACTAGCAGGAGTGAGAAAAACATCACGGGGTGGTGCACCTTGTATGGGTGTGTGTTACATTACGTTGACTAGCAGGAATGAGAAAAACATCACGGGGTGGTGCGCATTGTATGGGTGTGTGTTACATTACATTCACTAGTAGGAGTGACAAAAACATCACAGGGTGGTGCGCATTGTATGGGTGTGTGTTACATTACATTCACTAGTAGGAGTGAGAAAAATATCACGGGGTGGTGCGCATTGTATGGGTGTGTGTTACATTACATTCATTAGTAGGAGCGAGAAAAACATCACGGGGTGGTGCGCATTGTATGGGTGTGTGTTACATTACATTCACTAGTAGCAGTGAGAAACACATCACGGGGTGGTGCGCATTGTATGGGTGTGTGTTACATTACATTCACTAGTAGCAGCGAGAAAAACATCACGGGGTGGTGCGCATTGTATGGGTGTGTGTTACATTACATTCACTAGTAGGAGTGAGAAAAACATCACGGGGTTGTGCACATTGTATGGGTGTGTGTTACATTACATTCACTAGTATGAGTGAGAAAAACATCATGGGGTGGTGCGCATTGTATGGGTGTGTGTTACATTACATTCACTAGTAGGAGTGAGAAAAACATCACGGGGTGGTGCCCATTGTATGGGTGTGTGTTACATTACATTCACTAATAGGAGTGAGAAAAACATCAGGGGTGGTGCACATTGTATGGGTGTGTGTTACATTACATTCACTAGTAGGAGTGAGAAAAACATCACGGGGTGGTGCGCATTGTATCGGTGTGTGTTACATTACATTCACTAGTAGGAGTGAGAAAAACATCACGGGGTGGTGCGCATTGTATGGGTGTGTGTTACATTACATTCACTAGTAGCAGTGAGAAAAACATCACGGGGTGGTGCGCATTGTATGGGTGTGTGTTACATTACATTCACTAGCAGGAGTGAGAAAAACATCACGGGGTGGTGCGCATTGTATGGGTGTGTGTTACATTACATTCAGTAGCAGGAGTGAGAAAAACATCACGGGGTGGTGCGCATTGTATAGGTCTGTGTTCCATTACATTCAATAGTAGGAGTGAGAAAAACATCACTGGGTGGTGCGCATTGTATGGGTGTGTGTTACATTACATTCACTACTAGGATTGAGAAAAACATCACGGGGGGTGCGCATTGTATGGGTGTGTGTTACATTACATTCACTAATAGCAGCGAGAAAAACATCACGGGGTGGTGCGCATTGTATGGGTGTGTGTTACATTACATTCACTAGTAGGAGTGAGAAAAACATCACGGGGTGGTGCGAATTGTACGGGTGTGTGTTACATTACATTCACTAGTAGCAGTGAGAAAAACATCACGGGGTGGTGCGCATTGTATGGGTGTGTGTTACATTACATTCACTAGTAGCAGTGAGAAAAACATCACGGGGTGGTGCGCATTGTATGTGTGTGTGTTACATTACATTCACTAGCAGGAGTGAGAAAAACATCACTGGGTGGTGCGCATTGTATGGGTATGTGTTACATTACATTCACAAGCAGGAGTGAGAAAACCATCTCGGGGTGGTGCACAGTGTATGGGTGTGTGTTACATTACATTCACTAGTAGGAGTGAGAAAAACATCACGGGGTGGTGCGCATTGTATGGGTGTGTGTTACATTACATTCACTAGTAGCAGTGAGAAAAACATCACGGGGTGGTGCGCATTGTATGGGTGTGTGTTACATTACATTCACTAGCAGGAGTGAGAAAAACATCACGGGGTGGTGCACCTTGTATGGGTGTGTGTTACATTACGTTCACTAGCAGGTGTGAGAAAAACATCACGGGGTGGTGCGCATTGTATGGGTGTGTGTTACATTACATTCACTAGTAGGAGTGAGAAAAACATCACTGGGTGGTGCGCATTGTATGGGTGTGTGTTACATTAGATTCACTAGTAGGAGTGAGAAAAACATCACGGGGTGGTGCGCATTGTATGGGTGTGTGTTACATTACATTCACTAGTAGGAGTGAGAAAAACATCACGGGGTGGTGCGCATTGTATGGGTGTGTGTTACATTACATTCACTAGTAGGAGTGAGAAAAACATCACGCGGTGGTGCGCATTGTATGGGTGTGTGTTACATTACATTCACTAGTAGGAGTGAGAAAAACATCACGGGGTGGTACGCATTGTATGGGTGTGTGTTACATTACATTCACTAGTAGCAGTGAGAAAAACATCACGGGGTGGTGCGCATTGTATGGGTGTGTGTTACATTACATTCACTAGCTCGAGTGAGAAAAACATCACGGGGTGGTGCGCATTGTATCTGTGTGTGTTACAGTACATTCACTAGCAGCAGTGAGAAAAACATCACGGGGTGGTGCGCATTGTATGGGTGTGTGTTACATTACATTCACTAGTAGGAGTGAGAAAAACATCACTGGGTGGTGCGCATTGTATGGGTGTGTGTTACATTACATTCACCAGTAGGAGTGAGAAAAATATCACGGGGTGGTGCGCATTGTATGGGTGTGTGTTACATTACATTCACTAGTAGGAGCGAGAAAAACATCACGGGGTGGTGCGCATTGTATGGGTGTGTGTTACATTACATTCACTAGTAGCAGTGAGAAACACATCACGGGGTGGTGCGCATTGTATGGGTGTGTGTTACATTACATTCACTAGTAGCAGCGAGAAATACATCACGGGGTGGTGCGCATTGTATGGGTGTGTGTTACATTACATTCACTAGTAGGAGTGAGAAAAACATCACGGGGTTGTGCACATTGTATGGGTGTGTGTTACATTACATTCACTAGTAGGAGTGAGAAAAACATCATGGGGTGGTGCGCATTGCATGGGTGTGTGTTACATTACATTCACTAGTAGGAGTGAGAAAAACATCACGGGGTGGTGCGCATTGTATGGGTGTGTGTTACATTACATTCACTAATAGGAGTGAGAAAAACATCAGGGGTGGTGCACATTGTATGGGTGTGTGTTACATTACATTCACTAGTAGGAGTGAGAGAAACATCACGGGGTGGTGCTCACTGTATGGGTGTGTGTTACATTAGATTCACTAGTAGGAGTGAGAAAAACATCACGGGGTGGTGCGCATTGTATAGGTGTGTGTTACATTACATTCACTAGTAGCAGTGAGAAAAACATCACGGGGTGGGGCGCATTGTCTGGGTGTGTGTTAAATTACATTCACTAGTAGGAGTGAGAAAAACATCACGGGGTGGTGCGCATTGTATGGGTGTGTGTTACATTACATTCACTAGTAGGAGTGATAAAAACATTACGGGGTGGTGCGCATTGTATGGTTGTGTGTTACATTACATTCACTAGTAGGAGTGAGAAAAACATCACGGGGTGGTGCGCATTGTATGGGTGTGTGTTACATTACATTCACTAGTAGGAGTGAGAAAAACATCACGGGGTGGTTCGCATTGTATGGGTGTGTGTTACATTACATTCACTAGTCGGAGTGAGAAAAACATCACGGGGTGGTGCGCATTGTATGGGTGTGTGTTACATTACATTCACTACTAGGAGTGAGAAAAACGTCACGGGGTGGTGCGCATTGTATGGGTGTGTGTTACATTACATTCACTAGTAGGAGTGAGAAAAACATCACAGGGTGGTGCGCATTGTATGGGTGTGTGTTACATTACATTCACTAGTAGCAGTGAGAAAAACATCACGGGGTGGTGCGCATTGTATGGGTGTGTGTTTCATTACATTCACTAGTAGGAGTGAGAAAAATATCACCGGGTGGTGCGCATTGTAAGGGTGTATGTTACATTACATTCACTACTAGGAGTGAGAAAAACATCACGGGCTGGTGTGAATCGGAGGGTCTGAATTAGGATACGCATTGAGTGGCAATGTAGGATGGAGAAAAGCACAGCGGGGTGGTAGGCATGGGGAGGTCAGGGAACATGCAGTGGCAATGTAGGATAGGTTTCTGAAAAGCATCACGGGGTGGTGCGCATTGTATGGGTGTGTGCTACATTACATTCACTAGTAGGAGTGAGAAAAACATCACGGGGTGGTGCGCATTGTATGGGTGTGTGTTACATTACATTCACTAGTAGGAGTGAGAAAAACATCACGGGGTGGGGCGCATTGTATGGGTGTGTGTTACATTACATTCACTAGTAGGAGTGAGAAAAACATCACGGGGTGGTGCGCATTGTATGGGTGTGTGTTACATTACATTCACTAGTAGGAGTAAGAAAAACATCACGGGGTGGTGCGCATTGTATGGGTGTGCGTTACATTACATTCACTACTAGGAGTGAGAAAAACGTCACGGGGTGGTGCGCATTGTATGGGTGTGTGTTACATTACATTCACTAGTAGGAGTGAGAAAAACATCACAGGGTGGTGCGCATTGTTTGGGTGTGTGTTACATTACATTCACTAGTAGCAGTGAGAAAAACATCACGGGGCGGTGCACATTGTATGGGTGTGTGTTACATTACATTCACTAGTAGGAGTGAGAAAAACATCACCGGGTGGTGCGCATTGTAAGGGTGTGTGTTACATTACATTCACTACTAGGAGTGAGAAAAACATCACGGGGTGGTGTGAATCGGAGGGTCTGAATTAGGATACGCATTGAGTGGCAATGTAGGATGGAGAAAAGCACAGCGGGGTGGTCAGCATGGGGAGGTCAGGGAACATCCAGTGGCAATGTAGGATAGGTTTCTGAAAAGCATCACGGGGTGGTGCGCATTGTATGGGTGTGTGCTACATTACATTCACTAGTAGGAGTGAGAAAAACATCACGGGGTGGTGCGCATTGTATGGGTGTGTGTTACATTACATTCACTAGTAGGAGTGAGAAAAACATCACGGGGTGGGGCGCATTGTATGGGTGTGTGTTACATTACATTCACTAGTAGGAGTGAGAAAAACATCACGGGGTGGTGCGCATTGTATGGGTGTGTGTTACATTACATTCACTAGTAGGAGTAAGAAAAACATCACGGGGTGGTGCGCATTGTATGGGTGTGCGTTACATTACATTCACTACTAGGAGTGAGAAAAACGTCACGGGGTGGTGCGCATTGTATGGGTGTGTGTTACATTACATTCACTAGTAGGAGTGAGAAAAACATCACAGGGTGGTGCGCATTGTTTGGGTGTGTGTTACATTACATTCACTAGTAGCAGTGAGAAAAACATCACGGGGCGGTGCACATTGTATGGGTGTGTGTTACATTACATTCACTAGTAGGAGTGAGAAAAACATCACCGGGTGGTGCGCATTGTAAGGGTGTGTGTTACATTACATTCACTACTAGGAGTGAGAAAAACATCACGGGGTGGTGTGAATCGGAGGGTCTGAATTAGGATACGCATTGAGTGGCAATGTAGGATGGAGAAAAGCACAGCGGGGTGGTCAGCATGGGGAGGTCAGGGAACATCCAGTGGCAATGTAGGATAGGTTTCTGAAAAACATCACGGGGTGGTGCGCATTGTATGGGTGTGTGTTACGTTACATTCACTAGTAGGAGTGAGAAAAACATCACGGGGTGGTGCGCATTGTATGGGTGTGTGTTACATTACATTCACTAGTAGGAGTGAGAAAAACATCACGGGGTGGGGCGCATTGTATGGGTGTGTGTTACATTACATTCACTAGTAGGAGTGAGAAAAACATCACGTGGTGGGGCGCATTGTATGGGTGTGTGTTACATTACATTCACTAGTAGGAGTGAGAAAAACATCATGGGGTGGTGCGCATTCTATGGGTGTGTGTTACATTACATTCACTAGTAGGAGTGAGAAAAACGTCACGGGGTGGTGCGCATTTTATGGGTGTGTGTTACATTACATTCACTAGTAGGAGTGAGAAAAACATCACAGGGTGGTGCGCATTGTTTGGGTGTGTGTTACATTACATTCACTAGCAGGAGTGAGAAAAACATCACGGTGTGGTACGCATTGTATGGGTGTGTGTTACATTACATTCACTACTAGGAGTGAGAAAAACGTCACGGGGTGGTGCGCATTGTATGGGTGTGTGTTACATTACATTCACTAGTAGGAGTGAGAAAAACATCACAGGGTGGTGCGCATTGTTTGGGTGTGTGTTACATTACATTCACTAGCAGGAGTGAGAAAAACATCACGGGGTGGTACGCATTGTATGGGTGTGTGTTACATTACATTCACTAGTAGGAGTGAGAAAAACATCACTGGGTGGTGCGCATTGTATGGGTGTGTGTTACATTATATTGACTAGTAGGAGTGAGAAAATCATCACGGGGTGGTGCGCATTGTATGGGTGTGTGTTACATTACATTCACTAGTAGGAGTGAGAAAAACATCACGGGGTGGTGCGCATTGTATGGGTGTGTGTTACATTAGATTCACTAGTAGGAGTGAGAAAAACATCTCGGGGTGGTGCGCATTGTATGGGTGTGTGTTCCATTACATTCACTAGTAGCAGTGAGAAAAACATCACGGGGTGGTGCGCATTGTACAGGTGTGTGTTACATTACATTCACTAGTAGGAGTGAGAAAAACATCACGGGGTGGTGCGCATTGTACGGGTGTGTGTTACATTACATTCACTAGTAGGAGTGAGAAAAACATCACGGGGTGGGGCGCATTGTATGGGTGTGTGTTACATTACATTCACTAGTAGGAGTGAGAAAAACATCACGGGGTGGTGCGCATTGTATGGGTGTGTGTTACATTACATTCACTAGTAGGAGTAAGAAAAACATCACGGGGTGTTGCGCATTGTATGGGTGTGTGTTACATTACATTCACTACTAGGAGTGAGAAAAACGTCACGGGGTGGTGCGCATTGTATGGGTGTGTGTTACATTACATTCACTAGTAGGAGTGAGAAAAACATCACAGGGTGGTGCGCATTGTATGGGTGTGTGTTACATTACATTCACTAGTAGCAGTGAGAAAAACATCACGGGGTGGTGCGCATTGTATGGGTGTGTGTTACATTACATTCACTAGTAGGAGTGAGAAAAACATCACCGGGTGGTGCGCATTGTAAGGGTGTGTGTTACATTACATTCACTACTAGGAGTGAGAAAAACATCACGGGGTGGTGTGAATCGGAGGGTCTGAATTAGGATACGCATTGAGTGGCAATGTAGGATGGAGAAAAGCACAGCGGGGTGGTCAGCATGGGGAGGTCAGGGAACATGCAGTGGCAATGTAGGATAGGTTTCTGAAAAACATCACGGGGTGGTGCGCATTGTATGGGTGTGTGTTACGTTACATTCACTAGTAGGAGTGAGAAAAACATCACGGGGTGGTGCGCATTGTATGGGTGTGTGTTACATTACATTCACTAGTAGGAGTGAGAAAAACATACGGGGTGGGGCGCATTGTATGGGTGTGTGTTACATTACATTCACTAGTAGGAGTGAGAAAAACATCACGGGGTGGGGCGCATTGTATGGGTGTGTGTTACATTACATTCACTAGTAGGAGTGAGAAAAACATCATGGGGTGGTGCGCATTCTATGGGTGTGTGTTACATTACATTCACTAGCAGGAGTGAGAAAAACATCACGGGGTGGTACGCATTGTATGGGTGTGTGTTACATTACATTCACTAGTAGGAGTGAGAAAAACATCACTGGGTGGTGCGCATTGTATGGGTGTGTGTTACATTATATTGACTAGTAGGAGTGAGAAAATCATCACGGGGTGGTGCGCATTGTATGGGTGTGTGTTACATTACATTCACTAGTAGGAGTGAGAAAAACATCACGGGGTGGTGCGCATTGTATGGGTGTGTGTTACATTAGATTCACTAGTAGGAGTGAGAAAAACATCTCGGGGTGGTGCGCATTGTATGGGTGTGTGTTCCATTACATTCACTAGTAGCAGTGAGAAAAACATCACGGGGTGGTGCGCATTGTACAGGTGTGTGTTACATTACATTCACTAGTAGGAGTGAGAAAAACATCACGCGGTGGTGCGCATTGTATTTGTGTGTGTTACATTACATTCACTAGTAGGAGTGAGAAAAACATCACGGAGTGGTACGCATTGTATGGGTGTGTGTTACATTACATTCACTAGTAGCAGTGAGAAAAACATCACGGGGTGGTGCGCATTGTATGGGTGTGTGTTACATTACATTCACTAGCAGGAGTGAGAAAAACATCCCAGGGTGGTGCGCATTGTATCTGTGTGTGTTACAGTACATTCACTAGCAGCAGTGAGAAAAACATCACGGGGTGGTGCGCATTGTATGGGTGTGTGTTACATTACATTCACTAGTAGGAGTGAGAAAAACATCACTGGGTGGTGCGCATTGTATGGGTGTGTGTTACATTACATTCACTAGTAGGAGTGAGAAAAATATCACGGGGTGGTGCGCATTGTATGGGTGTGTGTTACATTACATTCACTAGTAGGAGCGAGAAAAACATCATGGGGTGGTGCTCATTGTATGGGTGTGTGTTACATTACATTCACTAGCAAGAGTGAGAAAAACATCACGGGGTGGTGTGCATTGTATGGGAGTGTGTTACATTACATTCACTAGTAGGAGTGAGAAAAACATCACGGGGTGGTGCGCATTGTATGGGTGTGTGTTACATTACATTCACTAGTAGGAGTGAGAAAAACATCACGGGGTGGTGCGCATTGTATGGGTGTGTGTTACATTACATTCACTACTAGGAGTGAGAAAAACATCACGAGGTGCTGTGAATCTGAGGGTCTGAATTAGGATAGGCAGTGAGTGGCACTGTACGATGGAGAAAAGCACCGCGAGGTGGTCAGCATGGGGAGGTCAGGGAATATGCAGTGGCAATGTAGGATAGGTTTCTGAAAAACATCGCGGGGTGGTGCGCATTGTATGGGTGTGTGTTACATTACATTCACTAGTAGGAGTGAGAAAAACATCATGGGGTGGTGCACATTGTATGGGTGTGTGTTACATTATATTCACTAGTAGGAGTGAGAAAAACATCATGGGGTGGTGCGCATTGTATGGGTGTGTGTTACATTACATTCACTAGTAGGAGTGAGAAAAACATCACGGGGTGGTGCGCATTGTATGGGTGTGTGTTACATTAGATTCACTAGTAGGAGTGAGAAAAACATCACGGGGTGGTGCGCATTGTATGGGTGTGTGTTACATTACATTCACTAGTAGGAGTGATAAAAACATCACGGGGTGGTGCGCATTGTCTGGGTGTGTGTTAAATTTCATTCACTAGTAGGAGTGAGAAAAACATCACGGGGTGGTGCGCATTGTATGGGTGTGTGTTACATTACATTCACTAGTAGGAGTGAGAAAAACATCACGGGGTGGTACGCATTGTATGGGTGTGTGTTACATTACATTCACTAGTAGGAGTGAGAAAAACATCACTGGGTGGTGCGCATTGTATGGGTGTGTGTTACATTATATTGACTAGTAGGAGTGAGAAAATCATCACGGGGTGGTGCGCATTGTATGGGTGTGTGTTACATTAGATTTACTAGTAGGAGTGAGAAAAACATCACGGGGTGGTGCGCATTGTATGGGTGTGTGTTACATTACATTCACTAGTAGGAGTGATAAAAACATCACGGGGTGGTGCGCATTGTCTGGGTGTGTGTTAAATTACATTCACTAGTAGGAGTGAGAAAAACATCACGGGGTGGTGCGCATTGTATGGGTGTGTGTTACATTACATTCACTAGTAGGAGTGAGAAAAACATCACGGGGTGGTACGCATTGTATGGGTGTGTGTTACATTACATTCACTAGTAGGAGTGAGAAAAACATCACTGGGTGGTGCGCATTGTATGGGTGTGTGTTACATTATATTGACTAGTAGGAGTGAGAAAATCATCACGGGGTGGTGCGCATTGTATGGGTGTGTGTTACATTACATACACTAGTAGGAGTGAGAAAAACATCACGGGGTGGGGCGCATTGTATGGGTGTGTGTTACATTACATTCACTAGTAGGAGTGAGAAAAACATCACGGGGTGGTGCGCATTCTATGGGTGTGTGTTACATTACATTCACTAGCAGGAGTGAGAAAAACATCACGGGGTGGTACGCATTGTATGGGTGTGTGTTACATTACATTCACTAGTAGGAGTGAGAAAAACATCACTGGGTGGTGCGCATTGTATGGGTGTGTGTTACATTATATTGACTAGTAGGAGTGAGAAAATCATCACGGGGTGGTGCGCATTGTATGGGTGTGTGTTACATTACATTCACTAGTAGGAGTGAGAAAAACATCACGGGGTGGTGCGCATTGTATGGGTGTGTGTTACATTAGATTCACTAGTAGGAGTGAGAAAAACATCTCGGGGTGGTGCGCATTGTATGGGTGTGTGTTCCATTACATTCACTAGTAGGAGTGAGAAAAACATCACTGGGTGGTGCGCATTGTATGGGTGTGTGTTACATTACATTCACTACTAGGAGTGAGAAAAACATCACGAGGTGCTGTGAATCTGAGGGTCTGAATTAGGATAGGCAGTGAGTGGCACTGTACGATGGAGAAAAGCACCGCGAGGTGGTCAGCATGGGGAGGTCAGGGAATATGCAGTGGCAATGTAGGATAGGTTTCTGAAAAACATCGCA
Source organism: Cavia porcellus (assembly GCF_034190915.1). Taxonomy (NCBI): domain Eukaryota; kingdom Metazoa; phylum Chordata; class Mammalia; order Rodentia; family Caviidae; genus Cavia; species Cavia porcellus. The sequence goes on along the minus strand of NW_026947700.1, from coordinate 161,389 downwards.
GGGTGGTGCGCATTGTATGGGTGTGTGTTACATTACATTCACTAGTAGGAGTGAGAAAAACATCACGGGGTGGTGCACATTGTATGGGTGTGTGTTACATTACATTCACTAGTAGGAGTGAGAAAAACATCATGGGGTGGTGCGCATTGTATGGGTGTGTGTTACATTACATTCACTAGTAGGAGTGAGAAAAACATCACGGGGTGGTGCGCATTGTATGGGTGTGTGTTACATTAGATTCACTAGTAGGAGTGAGAAAAACATCACGGGGTGGTGCGCATTGTATGGGTGTGTGTTACATTACATTCACTAGTAGGAGTGATAAAAACATCATGGGCTGGTGCGCATTGTCTGGGTGTGTGTTAAATTACATTCACTAGTAGGAGTGAGAAAAACATCACGGGGTGGTGCGCATTGTATGGGTGTGTGTTACATTACATTCACTAGTAGGAGTGAGAAAAACATCACGGGGTGGTACGCATTGTATGGGTGTGTGTTACATTACATTCACTAGTAGGAGTGAGAAAAACATCACTGGGTGGTGCGCATTGTATGGGTGTGTGTTACATTATATTGACTAGTAGGAGTGAGAAAATCATCACGGGGTGGTGCGCATTGTATGGGTGTGTGTTACATTAGATTCACTAGTAGGAGTGAGAAAAACATCACGGGGTGGTGCGCATTGTATGGGTGTGTGTTACATTACATTCACTAGTAGGAGTGATAAAAACATCACGGGGTGGTGCGCATTGTCTGGGTGTGTGTTAAATTACATTCACTAGTAGGAGTGAGAAAAACATCACGGGGTGGTGCGCATTGTATGGGTGTGTGTTACATTACATTCACTAGTAGGAGTGAGAAAAACATCACGGGGTGGTACGCATTGTATGGGTGTGTGTTACATTACATTCACTAGTAGGAGTGAGAAAAACATCACTGGGTGGTGCGCATTGTATGGGTGTGTGTTACATTATATTGACTAGTAGGAGTGAGAAAATCATCACGGGGTGGTGCGCATTGTATGGGTGTGTGTTACATTACATACACTAGTAGGAGTGAGAAAAACATCACGGGGTGGTGCGCATTGTATGGGTGTGTGTTACATTAGATTCACTAGTAGGAGTGAGAAAAACATCTCGAGGTGGTGCGCATTGTATGGGTGTGTGTTCCATTACATTCACTAGTAGCAGTGAGAAAAACATCACGGGGTGGTGCGCATTGTACAGGTGTGTGTTACATTACATTCACTAGTAGGAGTGAGAAAAACGTCACGCGGTGGTGCGCATTGTATTTGTGTGTGTTACATTACATTCACTAGTAGGAGTGAGAAAAACATCACGGGGTGGTACGCATTGTATGGGTGTGTGTTACATTACATTCACTAGTAGCAGTGAGAAAAACATCACGGGGTGGTGCGCATTGTATGGGTGTGTGTTACATTAGATTCACTAGCAGGAGTGAGAAAAACATCCCAGGGTGGTGCGCATTGTATCTGTGTGTGTTACAGTACATTCATTAGCAGCAGTGAGAAAAACATCACGGGGTGGTGCGCATTGTATGGGTGTGTGTTACATTACATTCACTAGTAGGAGTGAGAAAAACATCACTGGGTGGTGCGCATTGTATGGGTGTGTGTTACATTACATTCACTAGTAGGAGTGAGAAAAATATCACGGGGTGGTGCGCATTGTATGGGTGTGTGTTACATTACATTCACTAGTAGGAGCGAGGAAAAACATCACGGGGTGGTGCGCATTGTATGGGTGTGTGTTACATTACATTCACTAGCAAGAGTGAGAAAAACATCACGGGGTGGTGTGCATTGTATGGGAGTGTGTTACATTACATTCACTAGTAGGAGTGAGAAAAACATCACGGGGTGGTGCGCATTGTATGGGTGTGTGTTACATTACATTCACTAGTAGGAGTGAGAAAAACATCACGGGGTGGTGCGCATTGTATGGGTGTGTGTTACATTACATTCACTACTAGGAGTGAGAAAAACATCACGAGGTGCTGTGAATCTGAGGGTCTGAATTAGGATAGGCAGTGAGTGGCACTGTATGATGGAGAAAAGCACCGCGAGGTGGTCAGCATGGGGAGGTCAGGGAATATGCAGTGGCAATGTAGGATAGGTTTCTGAAAAACATCGCGGGGTGGTGCGCATTGTATGGGTGTGTGTTACATTACATTCACTAGTAGGAGTGAGAAAAACATCACGGGGTGGTGCACATTGTATGGGTGTGTGTTACATTACATTCACTAGTAGGAGTGAGAAAAACATCATGGGGTGGTGGGCATTGTATGGGTGTGTGTTACATTACATTCACTAGTAGGAGTGAGAAAAACATCACGGGGTGGTGCGCATTGTATGGGTGTGTGTTACATTAGATTCACTAGTAGGAGTGAGAAAAACATCACGGGGTGGTGCGCATTGTATGGTTGTGTGTTACATTACATTCACTAGTAGGAGTGATAAAAACATCACGGGGTGGTGCGCATTGTCTGGGTGTGTGTTAAATTACATTCACTAGTAGGAGTGAGAAAAACATCACGGGTTGGTGCGCATTGTATGGGTGTGTGTTACATTACATTCACTAGTAGGAGTGAGAAAAACATCACGGGGTGGTGCGCATTGTATGGGTGTGTGTTACATTACATTCACTAGTAGGAGTGAGAAAAACATCACGGGGTGGTTCGCATTGTATGGGTGTGTGTTACATTACATTCACTAGTAGGAGGGAGAAAAACATCACGGGGTGGTGCGCATTGTATGGGTGTGTGTTACATTACATTCACTAGTAGGAGTGAGAAAAACATCACAGGGTGGTGCGCATTGTATGGGTGTGTGTTACATTACATTCACTAGTAACAGTGAGAAAAACATCACGGGGTGGTGCGCATTGTATGGGTGTGTGTTTCATTACATTCACTAGTAGGAGTGAGAAAAATATCACCGGGTGGTGCGCATTGTAAGGGTGTATGTTACATTACATTCACTACTAGGAGTGAGAAAAACATCACGGGGTGGTGTGAATCGGAGGGTCTGAATTAGGATACGCATTGAGTGGCAATGTAGGATGGAGAAAAGCACAGCGGGGTGGTCAGCATGGGGAGGTGAGGGAACATGCAGTGGCAATGTAGGATAGGTTTCTGAAAAACATCACGGGGTGGTGCGCATTGTATGGGTGTGTGCTACGTTACATTCACTAGTAGGAGTGAGAAAAACATCACGGGGTGGTGCGCATTGTATGGGTGTGTGTTACATTACATTCACTAGTAGGAGTGAGAAAAACATCACGGGGTGGGGCGCATTGTATGGGTGTGTGTTACATTACATTCACTAGTAGGAGTGAGAAAAACATCACGGGGTGGTGCGCATTGTATGGGTGTGTGTTACATTACATTCACTAGTAGGAGTAAGAAAAACATCACGGGGTGGTGCGCATTGTATGGGTGTGTGTTACATTACATTCACTACTAGGAGTGAGAAAAACGCCACGGGGTGGTGCGCATTGTATGGGTGTGTGTTACATTACATTCACTAGTAGGAGTGAGAAAAACATCACAGGGTGGTGCGCATTGTATGGGTGTGTGTTACATTACATTCACTAGTAGCAGTGAGAAAAACATCACGGGGTGGTGCGCATTGTATGGGTGTGTGTTACATTACATTCATTAGTAGGAGTGAGAAAAACATCACCGGGTGGTGCGCATTGTAAGGGTGTGTGTTACATTACATTCACTACTAGGAGTGAGAAAAACATCACGGGGTGGTGTGAATCGGAGGGTCTGAATTAGGATACGCATTGAGTGGCAATGTAGGATGGAGAAAAGCACAGCGGGGTGGTCAGCATGGGGAGGTCAGGGAACATGCAGTGGCAATGTAGGATAGGTTTCTGAAAAACATCACGGGGTGGTGCACATTGTATGGGTGTGTGTTACGTTACATTCACTAGTAGGAGTGAGAAAAACATCACGGGGTGGTGCGCATTGTATGGGTGTGTGTTACATTACATTCACTAGTAGGAGTGAGAAAAACATCACGGGGTGGGGCGCATTGTATGGGTGTGTGTTACATTACATTCACTAGTAGGAGTGAGAAAAACATCACGGGGTGGGGCGCATTGTATGGGTGTGTGTTACATTACATTCACTAGTAGGAGTGAGAAAAACATCATGGGGTGGTGCGCATTCTATGGGTGTGTGTTACATTACATTCACTAGCAGGAGTGAGAAAAACATCACGGGGTGGTACGCATTGTATGGGTGTGTGTTACATTACATTCACTAGTAGGAGTGAGAAAAACATCACTGGGTGGTGCGCATTGTATGGGTGTGTGTTACATTATATTGACTAGTAGGAGTGAGAAAATCATCACGGGGTGGTGCGCATTGTATGGGTGTGTGTTACATTACATTCACTAGCAGGAGTGAGAAAAACATCACGGGGTGGTGCGCATTGTATGGGTGTGTGTTACATTAGATTCACTAGTAGGAGTGAGAAAAACATCTCGGGGTGGTGCGCATTGTATGGGTGTGTGTTCCATTACATTCACTAGTAGCAGTGAGAAAAACATCACGGGGTGGTGCGCATTGTACAGGTGTGTGTTACATTACATTCACTAGTAGGAGTGAGAAAAACATCACGCGGTGGTGCGCATTGTATGGGTGTGTGTTACATTACATTCACTAGTAGGAGTGAGAAAAACATCACGGGGTGGTACGCATTGTATGGGTGTGTGTTACATTACATTCACTAGTAGCAGTGAGAAAAACATCACGGGGTGGTGCGCATTGTATGGGTGTGTGTTACATTACATTCACTAGCAGGAGTGAGAAATACATCCCAGGGTGGTGCGCATTGTATCTGTGTGTGTTACAGTACATTCACTAGCAGCAGTGAGAAAAACATCACGGGGTGGTGCGCATTGTATGGGTGTGTGTTACATTACATTCACTAGTAGGAGTGAGAAAAACATCACTGGGTGGTGCGCATTGTATGGGTGTGTGTTACATTACATTCACTAGTAGGAGTGAGAAAAATATCACGGGGTGGTGCGCATTGTATGGGTGTGTGTTACATTACATTCACTAGTAGGAGCGAGAAAAACATCACGGGGTGGTGCGCATTGTATGGGTGTGTGTTACATTACATTCACTAGCAAGAGTGAGAAAAACATCACGGGGTGGTGTGCATTGTATGGGTGTGTGTTACATTACATTCACTAGTAGGAGTGAGAAAAACATCACGGGGTGGTGCGCATTGTATGGGTGTGTGTTACATTACATTCACTAGTAGGAGTGAGAAAAACATCACGGGGTGGTGCGCATTGTATGGGTGTGTGTTACATTACATTCACTACTAGGAGTGAGAAAAACATCACGAGGTGCTGTGAATCTGAGGGTCTGAATTAGGATACGCAGTGAGTGGCAATGTACGATGGAGAAAAGCACCGCGAGGTGGTCAGCATGGGGAGGTCAGGGAATATGCAGTGGCAATGTAGGATAGGTTTCTGAAAAACATCGCGGGGTGGTGCGCATTGTATGGGTGTGTGTTACATTACATTCACTAGTAGGAGTGAGAAAAACATCACGGGGTGGTGCACATTGTATGGGTGTGTGTTACATTACATTCACTAGTAGGAGTGAGAAAAACATCATGGGGTGGTGCGCATTGTATGGGTGTGTGTTACATTACATTCACTAGTAGGAGTGAGAAAAACATCACGGGGTGGTGCGCATTGTATGGGTGTGTGTTACATTACATTCACTAATAGGAGTGAGAAAAACATCAGGGGTGGTGCACATTGTATGGGTGTGTGTTACATTACATTCACTAGTAGGAGTGAGAAAAACATCACGGGGTGGTGCGCATTGTATGGGTGTGTGTTACATTAGATTCACTAGTAGGAGTGAGAAAAACATCACGGGGTGGTGCGCATTGTATGGGTGTGTGTTACATTACATTCACTAGTAGAAGTGAGAAAAACATCACGGGGTGGGGCGCATTGTATGGGTGTGTGTTAAATTACATTCACTAGTAGGAGTGAGAAAAACATCACGGGGTGGTGCGCATTGTATGGGTGTGTGTTACATTACATTCACTAGTAAGAGTGATAAAAACATCACGGGGTGGTGCGCATTGTATGGTTGTGTGTTACATTACATTCACTAGTAGGAGTGAGAAAAACATCACGGGGTGGTGCGCATTGTATGGGTGTGTGTTACATTACATTCACTAGTAGCAATGAGAAAAACATCACGGGGTGGTGCGCATTGTATGGGTGTGTGTTACATTACATTAACTAGTAGGAGTGAGAAAAACATCACGGGGTGGTGCGCATTGTATGGGTGTGTGTTACATTACATTCACTAGTAGGAGTGAGAAAAACATCACGGGGTGGTGCGCATTGTATGGATGTGTGTTACATTACATTCACTACTAGGAGTGAGAAAAACATCACGGGGTGGTGCGCATTGTATGGGTGTGTGTTACATTACATTCACTAGTAGGAGTGAGAAAAACATCACAGGGTGGTGCGCATTGTATGGGTGTGTGTTACATTACATTCACTAGTAGCAGTGAGAAAAACATCACGGGGTGGTGCGCATTGTATGGGTGTGTGTTACATTACATTCACTAGTAGGAGTGAGAAAAACATCACCGGGTGGTGCGCATTGTAAGGGTGTGTGTTACATTACATTCACTACTAGGAGTGAGAAAAACATCACGCGGTGGTGTGAATCGGAGGGTGTGAATTAGAATACGCATTGAGTGGCAATGTAGGATGGAGAAAAGCACAGCGGGGTGGTCAGCATGGGGAGGTCAGGGAACATGCAGTGGCAATGTAGGATAGGTTTCTGAAAAACATCACGGGGTGGTGCGCATTGTATGGGTGTGTGTTATGTTACATTCACTAGTAGGAGTGAGAAAAACATCACGGGGTGGGGCGCATTGTATGGGTGTGTGTTACATTACATTCACTAGTAGGAGTGAGAAAAACATCACGGGGTGGGGCGCATTGTATGGGTGTGTGTTACATTACATTCACTAGTAGGAGTGAGAAAAACATCACGGGGTGGTACGCATTCTATGGGTGTGTGTTACATTACATTCACTAGCAGGAGTGAGAAAAACATCACGGGGTGGTACGCATTGTATGGGTGTGTGTTACATTACATTCACTAGTAGGAGTGAGAAAAACATCACTGGGTGGTGCGCATTGTATGGGTGTGTGTTACATTATATTCACTAGTAGGAGTGAGAAAAACATCACGGGGTGGTGCGCATTGTATGGGTGTGTGTTACATTACATTCACTAGTAGGAGTGAGAAAAACATCACGGGGTGGTGCGCATTGTATGGGTGTGTGTTACATTACATTCACTAGTAGGAGTGAGAAAAACATCACGGGGTGGTGCGCATTGTATGGGTGTGTTGTACATTACATTCACTAGTAGGAGTGAGAAAAACATCACGGGGTGGTGCGCATTGTATGGTTGTGTGTTACATTACATTCACTAGTAGGAGTGAGAAAAACATCACGGGGTGGTGCGCATTGTATGGGTGTGTGTTACATTACATTCACTAGTAGCAGTGAGAAAAACATCACGGGGTGGTGCGCATTGTATGGGTGTGTGTTACATTACATTCACTAGCAGGAGTGAGAAAAACATCACGGGGTGGTGCGCATTGTATGGGTGTGTGTTACATTACATTCACTAGTAGGAGTGAGAAAAACATCACGGGGTGTTACGCATTGTATGGGTGTGTGTTACATTACATTCACTAGTAGGAGTGAGAAAAACATCACGGGGTGGTGCGCATTGTACGGGTGTGTGTTACATTACATTCACTAGCAGGAGTGAGAAAAACATCACGGGGTGGTGCGCATTGTATCTGTGTGTGTTACAGTACATTCACTAGCAGCAGTGAGAAAAACATCACGGGGTGGTGCGCATTGTATGGGTGTGTGTTACATTACATTCACTAGTAGGAGTGAGAAAAACATCACTGGGTGGTGCGCATTGTATGGGTGTGTGTTACATTACATTCACTAGTAGGAGTGAGAAAAATATCACGGGGTGGTGTGCATTGTATGGGTGTGTGTTACATTACATTCACTACTATTAGCGAGAAAAACATCACGGGGTGGTGCACATTGTATGGGTGTGTGTTACATTACGTTCACTAGCAGGAGTGAGAAAAACATCACGGGGTGGTGCACATTGTATGGGTGTGTGTTACATTACATTCACTAGCAGGAGTGAGAAAAACATCACGGGGTGGTGCGCATTGTATGGGTGTGTGTTACATTACATTCACTAGTAGGAGTGAGAAAAACATCACGGGGTGGTACGCATTGTATGGGTGTATGTTACATTACATTCACTAGTAGCAGTGAGAAAAACATCACGGGGTGGTGCGCATTGTATGGGTGTGTGTTACATTACATTCACTAGCAGGAGTGAGAAAAACATCACGGGGTGGTGCGCATTGTATCTGTGTGTGTTACAGTACATTCACTAGCAGCAGTGAGAAAAACATCACGGGTTGGTGCGCATTGTATGGGTGTGTGTTACATTACATTCACTAGTAGGAGTGAGAAAAACATCACTGGGTGGTGCGCATTGTATGGGTGTGTGTTACATTAAATTCACTAGTAGGAGTGAGAAAAATATCACGGGCTGGTGCGCATTGTATGGGTGTGTGTTACATTACATTCACTACTAGGACTGAGAAAAACATCACGGGGTGGTGCGCATTGTATGGGTGTGTGTTACATTACATTCACTAGCAAGAGTGAGAAAAACATCACGGGGTGGTGGGCATTGTATGGGTGTGTGTTACATTACATTCACTAGTAGGAGTGAGAAAAACATCACGGGGTGGTGCGCATTGTATGGGTGTGTGTTACATTACATTCACTACTAGGAGTGAGAAAAACGTCACGGGGTGGTGCGCATTGTATGGCTGTGTGTTACATTACATTCACTAGTAGGAGTGAGAAAAACATCACAGGGTGGTGCGCATTGTATGGGTGTGTGTTACATTACATTCACTAGTAGCAGTGAGAAAAACATCACGGGGTGGTGCGCATTGTATGGGTGTGTGTTACATTACATTCACTAGTAGGAGTGAGAAAAACATCACCGGGTGGTGCGCATTGTAAGGGTGTGTGTTACATTACATTCACTACTAGGAGTGAGAAAAACATCACGGGGTGGTGTGAATCGGAGGGTCTGAATTAGGATACGCATTGAGTGGCAATGTAGGATGGAGAAAAGCACAGCGGGGTGGTCAGCATGGGGAGGTCAGGGAACATGCAGTGGCAATGTAGGATAGGTTTCTGAAAAACATCACGGGGTGGTGCGCATTGTATGGGTGTGTGTTACGTTACATTCACTAGTAGCAATGAGAAAAACATCACGGGGTGGTGCGCATTGTATGGGTGTGTGTTACATTACATTCACTAGTAGGAGTGAGAAAAACATAACGGGGTGGTGCGCATTGTACGGGTGTTTGTTACATTAGATTCACTAGTAGGAGTGAGAAAAACATCACGGGGTGGTGAGCATTGTATGGGTGTGTGTTACATTACATTCACTAGTAGGAGTGAGAAAAACATCACGGGGTGGTGCGCATTGTACGGGTGTGTGTTACATTACATTCACTAGCAGGAGTGAGAAAAACATCACGGGGTGGTGCGCATTGTATCTGTGTGTGTTACAGTACATTCACTAGCAGCAGTGAGAAAAACATCACGGGGTGGTGCGCATTGTATGGGTGTGTGTTACATTACATTCACTAGTAGGAGTGAGAAAAACATCACTGGGTGGTGCGCATTGTATGGGTGTGTGTTACATTACATTCACTAGTAGGAGTGAGAAAAATATCACGGGGTGGTGCGCATTGTATGGGTGTGTGTTACATTACATTCACTACTATTAGCGAGAAAAACATCACGGGGTGGTGCACATTGTATGGGTGTGTGTTACATTACGTTCACTAGCAGGAGTGAGAAAAACATCACGGGGTGGTGCACATTGTATGGGTGTGTGTTACATTACATTCACTAGCAGGAGTGAGAAAAACATCACGGGGTGGTGCGCATTGTATGGGTGTGTGTTACATTACATTCACTAGTAGGAGTGAGAAAAACATCACGGGGTGGTACGCATTGTATGGGTGTATGTTACATTACATTCACTAGTAGCAGTGAGAAAAACATCACGGGGTGGTGCGCATTGTATGGGTGTGTGTTACATTACATTCACTAGCAGGAGTGAGAAAAACATCACGGGGTGGTGCGCATTGTATCTGTGTGTGTTACAGTACATTCACTAGCAGCAGTGAGAAAAACATCACGGGTTGGTGCGCATTGTATGGGTGTGTGTTACATTACATTCACTAGTAGGAGTGAGAAAAACATCACTGGGTGGTGCGCATTGTATGGGTGTGTGTTACATTAAATTCACTAGTAGGAGTGAGAAAAATATCACGGGCTGGTGCGCATTGTATGGGTGTGTGTTACATTACATTCACTACTAGGACTGAGAAAAACATCACGGGGTGGTGCGCATTGTATGGGTGTGTGTTACATTACATTCACTAGCAAGAGTGAGAAAAACATCACGGGGTGGTGGGCATTGTATGGGTGTGTGTTACATTACATTCACTAGTAGGAGTGAGAAAAACATCACGGGGTGGTGCGCATTGTATGGGTGTGTGTTACATTACATTCACTACTAGGAGTGAGAAAAACGTCACGGGGTGGTGCGCATTGTATGGCTGTGTGTTACATTACATTCACTAGTAGGAGTGAGAAAAACATCACAGGGTGGTGCGCATTGTATGGGTGTGTGTTACATTACATTCACTAGTAGCAGTGAGAAAAACATCACGGGGTGGTGCGCATTGTATGGGTGTGTGTTACATTACATTCACTAGTAGGAGTGAGAAAAACATCACCGGGTGGTGCGCATTGTAAGGGTGTGTGTTACATTACATTCACTACTAGGAGTGAGAAAAACATCACGGGGTGGTGTGAATCGGAGGGTCTGAATTAGGATACGCATTGAGTGGCAATGTAGGATGGAGAAAAGCACAGCGGGGTGGTCAGCATGGGGAGGTCAGGGAACATGCAGTGGCAATGTAGGATAGGTTTCTGAAAAACATCACGGGGTGGTGCGCATTGTATGGGTGTGTGTTACGTTACATTCACTAGTAGCAATGAGAAAAACATCACGGGGTGGTGCGCATTGTATGGGTGTGTGTTACATTACATTCACTAGTAGGAGTGAGAAAAACATAACGGGGTGGTGCGCATTGTACGGGTGTTTGTTACATTAGATTCACTAGTAGGAGTGAGAAAAACATCACGGGGTGGTGAGCATTGTATGGGTGTGTGTTACATTACATTCACTAGTAGGAGTGAGAAAAACATCACGGGGTGGTGCGCATTGTATGGGTGTGTGTTACATTAGATTCACTAGTAGGAGTGAGAAAAACATCACGGGGTGGTGCGCATTGTATGGGTGTGTGTTCCATTACATTCACTCGTAGCAGTGAGAAAAACATCACGGGGTGGTGCGCATTGTATAGGTGTGTGTTACATTACATTCACTAGTAGGAGTGAGAAAAACATCACGCGGTGGTGCGCATTGTATGGGTGTGTGTTACATTACATTCACTAGTAGGAGTGAGAAAAACATCACGGGGTGGTACGCATTGTATGGGTGTGTGTTACATTACATTCACTAGTAGCAGTGAGAAAAACATCACGGGGTGGTGCGCATTGTATGGGTGTGTGTTATATTACATTCACTAGCAGGAGTGAGAAAAACATCCCAGGGTGGTGCCAATTGTATCTGTGTGTGTTACAGTACATTCACTAGCAGCAGTGAGAAAAACATCACGGGGTGGTGCGCATTGTATGGGTGTGTGTTACATTACATTCACTAGTAGGAGCGACAAAAACATCACGGGGTGGTGCGCATTGTATGGGTGTGTGTTACATTACATTCACTAGCAGGAGTGAGAAAAACATCACGGGGTGGTGCGCATTCTATGGGTGTGTGTTACATTACATTCACTAGCAGGAGTGAGAAAAACATCACGGGGTGGTGCGCATTGTATGGGTGTGTGTTACATTACATTCACTAGCAGGAGTGGAAAAAACATCACGGGGTGGTGCGCATTGTATGGGTGTGTGTTACATTACATTCACTAGTAGGAGTGAGAAAAATATCATGGGGTGGTGCGCATTGTATGGGTGTGTGTTACATTACATTCACTAGTAGGAGCGACAAAAACATCACGGGGTGGTGCGCATTGTATGGGTGTGTGTTACATTACATTCACTAGCAAGAGTGAGAAAAACATCACGGGGTTGTGCGCATTGTATGGGTGTGTGTTACATTACATTTACTAGTAGGAGTGAGAAAAACATCACGGGGTGGTGCGCATTGTATGGGTGTGTGTTACATTACATTCACTAGTAGGAGTGAGAAAAACATCACGGGGTGGTGCGCATTGTATGGGTGTGTGTTACATTACATTCACTACTAGGAGTGAGAAAAACATCACGAGGTGCTGTGAATCTGAGGGTCTGAATTAGGATAGGCAGTGAGTGGCAATGTACGATGGAGAAAAGCACCGCGAGGTGTTCAGCATGGGGAGGTCAGGGAATATGCAGTGGCAATGTAGGATAGGTTTCTGAAAAACATCGCGGGGTGGTGCACATTGTATGGGTGTGTGTTACATTACATTCACTAGTAGGAGTGAGAAAAACATCACGGGGTGGTGCACATTGTATGGGTGTGTGTTACATTACATTCACTAGTAGGAGTGAGAAAAACATCATGGGGTGGTGCGCATTGTATGGGTGTGTGTTACATTACATTCACTAGTAGGAGTGAGAAAAACACACGGGGTGGTGCGCATTGTATGGGTGTGTGTTACATTACATTCACTAATAGGAGTGAGAAAAACATCAGGGGTGGTGCACATTGTATGGGTGTGTGTTACATTACATTCACTAGTAGGAGTGAGAAAAACATCACAGGGTGGTGCGCATTGTATGGGTGTGTGTTACATTACATTCACTACTAGGAGTGAGAAAAACGTCACGGGGTGGTGCGCATTGTATGGGTGTGTGTTACATTACATTCACTAGTAGGAGTGAGAAAAACATCACAGGGTGGTGCGCATTGTATGGGTGTGTGTTACATTACATTCACTAGTATCAGTGAGAAAAACATCACGGGGTGGTGCGCATTGTATGGGTGTGTGTTACATTACATTCACTAGTAGGAGTGAGAAAAACATCACCGGGTGGTGCGCATTGTATGGGTGTGTGTTACATTACATTCACTAGTAGGAGTGAGAAAAACATCACGGGGTGGTGCGCATTGTATGGGTGTGTGTTACGTTACATTCACTAGTAGGAGTGAGAAAAACATCACGGGGTGGTGCGCATTGTATGGGTGTGTGTTACATTACATTCACTAGTAGGAGTGAGAAAAACATCACGGGGTGGGGCACATTGTATGGGTGTGTGTTACATTACATTCACTAGTAGGAGTGAGAAAAACATCACGGGGTGGGGCGCATAGTATGGGTGTGTGTTACATTACATTCACTAGTAGGAGTGAGAAAAACATCACGGCGTGGTGCGCATTCTATGGGTGTGTGTTACATTACATTCACTAGCAGGAGTGAGAAAAACATCACGGGGTGGTACGCATTGTATGGGTGTGTGTTACATTACATTCACTAGTAGGAGTGAGAAAAACATCACTGGGTGGTGCGCATTGTATGGGTGTGTGTTACATTATATTCACTAGTAGGAGTGAGAAAAATATCACGGGGTGGTGCGCATTGTATGGGTGTGTGTTACATTACATTCACTAGTAGGAGTGAGAAAAACATCACGTGGTGGTGCGCATTGTATGGGTGTGTGTTACATTACATTCACTAGTAGGAGTGAGAAAAACATCACGGGGTGGTGCGCATTGTATGGGTGTGTTGTACATTACATTCACAAGTAGAAGTGAGAAAAACATCACGGGGTGGTGCGCATTGTATGGTTGTGTGTTACATTACATTCACTAGTAGGAGTGAGAAAAACATCACGGGGTGGTGGGCATTGTATGGGTGTGTGTTACATTACATTCACTAGTAGCAGTGAGAAAAACATCACGGGGTGGTGCGCATTGTATGGGTGTGTGTTACATTACATTCACTAGTAGGAGTGAGAAAAACATCACGGGGTGGTGCGCATTGTATGGGTGTGTGTTACATTACATTCACTAGCAAGAGTGAGAAAAACATCACGGGGTGGTGCGCATTGTGTGGGTGTGTGTTACATTACATTCACTAGTAGGAGTGAGAAAAACATCACGGGGTTGTGCGCATTGTATGGGTGTGTGTTACATTACATTCACTAGTAGGAGTGAGAAAAACATCACTGGGTGGTGCGCATTGTATGGGTGTGTGTTACATTAAATTCACTAGTAGGAGTGAGAAAAATATCACGGGCTGGTGCGCATTGTATGGGTGTGTGTTACATTACATTCACTACTAGGAGTGAGAAAAACATCACGGGGTGGTGCGCATTGTCGGGTGTGTGTTACATTACATTCACTAGCAAGAGTGAGAAAAACATCACGGGGTGGTGGGCATTGTATGGGTGTGTGTTACATTACATTCACTAGTAGGAGTGAGAAAAACATCACGGGGTGGTGCGCATTGTATGGGTGTGTGTTACAGTACATTCACTACTAGGAGTGAGAAAAACGTCACGGGGTGGTGCGCATTGTATGGCTGTGTGTTACATTACATTCACTAGTAGGAGTGAGAAAAACATCACTGGGTGGTGCGCATTGTATGGGTGTGTGTTACATTAAATTCACTAGTAGGAGTGAGAAAAATATCACGGGCTGGTGCGCATTGTATGGGTGTGTGTTACATTACATTCACTACTAGGAGTGAGAAAAACATCACGGGGTGGTGCGCATTGTATGGGTGTGTGTTACATTACATTCACTAGCAAGAGTGAGAAAAACATCACGGGGTGGTGGGCATTGTATGGGTGTGTGTTACATTACATTCACTAGTAGGAGTGAGAAAAACATCACGGGGTGGTGCGCATTGTATGGGTGTGTGTTACATTACATTCACTACTAGGAGTGAGAAAAACGTCACGGGGTGGTGCGCATTGTATGGCTGTGTGTTACATTACATTCACTAGTAGGAGTGAGAAAAACATCACAGGGTGGTGCGCATTGTATGGGTGTGTGTTACATTACATTCACTAGTAGCAGTGAGAAAAACATCACGGGGTGGTGCGCATTGTATGGGTGTGTGTTACATTACATTCACTAGTAGGAGTGAGAAAAACATCACGGGGTGGTGCGCATTGTATGGGTGTGTGTTACATTACATTCACTACTAGGAGTGAGAAAAACATCACGAGGTGCTGTGAATCTGAGGGTCTGAATTAGGATAGGCAGTGAGTGGCAATGTACGATGGAGAAAAGCACCGCGAGGTGTTCAGCATGGGGAGGTCAGGGAATATGCAGTGGCAATGTAGGATAGGTTTCTGAAAAACATCGCGGGGTGGTGCGCATTGTATGGGTGTGTGTTACATTACATTCACTAGTAGGAGTGAGAAAAACATCACGGGGTGGTGCACATTGTATGGGTGTGTGTTACATTACATTCACTAGTAGGAGTGAGAAAAACATCATGGGGTGGTGCGCATTGTATGGGTGTGTGTTACATTACATTCACTAGTAGGAGTGAGAAAAACATCAGGGGTGGTGCACATTGTATGGGTGTGTGTTACATTACATTCACTAATAGGAGTGAGAAAAACATCAGGGGTGGTGCACATTGTATGGGTGTGTGTTACATTACATTCACTAGTAGGAGTGAGAAAAACATCACAGGGTGGTGCGCATTGTATGGGTGTGTGTTACATTACATTCACTAATAGGAGTGAGAAAAACATCAGGGGTGGTGCACATTGTATGGGTGTGTGTTACATTACATTCACTAGTAGGAGTGAGAAAAACATCACAGGGTGGTGCGCATTGTATGGGTGTGTGTTACATTACATTCACTACTAGGAGTGAGAAAAACGTCACGGGGTGGTGCGCATTGTATGGGTGTGTGTTACATTACATTCACTAGTAGGAGTGAGAAAAACATCACAGGGTGGTGCGCATTGTATGGGTGTGTGTTACATTACATTCACTAGTATCAGTGAGAAAAACATCACGGGGTGGTGCGCATTGTATGGGTGTGTGTTACATTACATTCACTAGTAGGAGTGAGAAAAACATCACCGGGTGGTGCGCATTGTATGGGTGTGTGTTACATTACATTCACTAGTAGGAGTGAGAAAAACATCACGGGGTGGTGCGCATTGTATGGGTGTGTGTTACGTTACATTCACTAGTAGGAGTGAGAAATACATCACGGGGTGGTGCGCATTGTATGGGTGTGTGTTACATTACATTCACTAGTAGGAGTGAGAAAAACATCACGGGGTGGTGCACATTGTATGGGTGTGTGTTACATTACATTCACTAGTAGGAGTGAGAAAAACATCATGGGGTGGTGCGCATTGTATGGGTGTGTGTTACATTACATTCACTAGTAGGAGTGAGAAAAACATCAGGGGTGGTGCGCATTGTATGGGTGTGTGTTACATTACATTCACTAGTAGGAGTGAGAAAAACATCAGGGGTGGTGCACATTGTATGGGTGTGTGTTACATTACATTCACTAGTAGGAGTGAGAAAAACATCACAGGGTGGTGCGCATTGTATGGGTGTGTGTTACATTACATTCACTACTAGGAGTGAGAAAAACGTCACCGGGTGGTGCGCATTGTATGGGTGTGTGTTACATTACATTCACTAGTAGGAGTGAGAAAAACATCACAGGGTGGTGCGCATTGTATGGGTGTGTGTTACATTACATTCACTAGTATCAGTGAGAAAAACATCACAGGGTGGTGTGCATTGTATGGGTGTGTGTTACATTACATTCACTAGTAGGAGTGAGAAAAACATCACCGGGTGGTGCGCATTGTATGGGTGTGTGTTACATTACATTCACTAGTAGGAGTGAGAAAAACATCACGGGGTGGTGCGCATTGTATGGGTGTGTGTTACGTTACATTCACTAGTAGGAGTGAGAAAAACATCACGGGGTGGTGCGCATTGTATGGGTGTGTGTTACATTACATTCACTAGTAGGAGTGAGAAAAACATCACGGGGTGGGGCACATTGTATGGGTGTGTGTTACATTACATTCACTAGTAGGAGTGAGAAAAACATCACGGGGTGGGGCGCATAGTATGGGTGTGTGTTACATTACATTCACTAGTAGGAGTGAGAAAAACATCACGGGGTGGTGCGCATTCTATGGGTGTGTGTTACATTACATTCACTAGCAGGAGTGAGAAAAACATCACGGGGTGGTACGCACTGTATGGGTGTGTGTTACATTACATTCACTAGTAGGAGTGAGAAAAACATCACTGGGTGGTGCGCATTGTATGGGTGTGTGTTACATTATATTCACTAGTAGGAGTGAGAAAAATATCACGGGGTGGTGCGCATTGTATGGGTGTGTGTTACATTACATTCACTAGTAGGAGTGAGAAAAACATCACGGGGTGGTGCGCATTGTATGGGTGTGTGTTACATTACATTCACTAGTAGGAGTGAGAAAAACATCACGGGGTGGTGCGCATTGTATGGGTGTGTTGTACATTACATTCACAAGTAGAAGTGAGAAAAACATCACGGGGTGGTGCGCATTGTATGGTTGTGTGTTACATTACATTCACTAGTAGGAGTGAGAAAAACATCACGGGGTGGTGGGCATTGTATGGGTGTGTGTTACATTACATTCACTAGTAGCAGTGAGAAAAACATCACGGGGTGGTGCGCATTGTATGGGTGTGTGTTACATTACATTCACTAGTAGGAGTGAGAAAAACATCACGGGGTGGTGCGCATTGTATGGGTGTGTGTTACATTACATTCACTAGCAAGAGTGAGAAAAACATCACGGGGTGGTGCGCATTGTGTGGGTGTGTGTTACATTACATTCACTAGTAGGAGTGAGAAAAACATCACGGGGTTGTGCGCATTGTATGGGTGTGTGTTACATTACATTCACTAGTAGGAGTGAGAAAAACATCACTGGGTGGTGCGCATTGTATGGGTGTGTGTTACATTAAATTCACTAGTAGGAGTGAGAAAAATATCACGGGCTGGTGCGCATTGTATGGGTGTGTGTTACATTACATTCACTACTAGGAGTGAGAAAAACATCACGGGGTGGTGCGCATTGTAAGGGTGTGTGTTACATTACATTCACTAGCAAGAGTGAGAAAAACATCACGGGGTGGTGGGCATTGTATGGGTGTGTGTTACATTACATTCACTAGTAGGAGTGAGAAAAACATCACGGGGTGGTGCGCATTGTATGGGTGTGTGTTACATTACATTCACTACTAGGAGTGAGAAAAACGTCACGGGGTGGTGCGCATTGTATGGCTGTGTGTTACATTACATTCACTAGTAGGAGTGAGAAAAACATCACAGGGTGGTGCGCATTGTATGGGTGTGTGTTACATTACATTCACTAGTAGCAGTGAGAAAAACATCACGGGGTGGTGCGCATTGTATGGGTGTGTGTTACATTACATTCACTAGTAGGAGTGAGAAAAACATCACCGGGTGGTGCGCATTGTAAGGGTGTGTGTTACATTACATTCACTACTAGGAGTGAGAAAAACATCACGGGGTGGTGTGAATCGGAGGGTCTGAATTAGGATACGCATTGAGTGGCAATGTAGGATGGAGAAAAGCACAGCGGGGTGGTCAGCATGGGGAGGTCAGGGAACATGCAGTGGCAATGTAGGATAGGTTTCTGAAAAACATCACGGGGTGGTGCGCATTGTATGGGTGTGTGTTACGTTACATTCACTAGTAGCAATGAGAAAAACATCACGGGGTGGTGCGCATTGTATGGGTGTGTGTTACATTACATTCACTAGTAGGAGTGAGAAAAACATAACGGGGTGGTGCGCATTGTACGGGTGTTTGTTACATTAGATTCACTAGTAGGAGTGAGAAAAACATCACGGGGTGGTAAGCATTGTATGGGTGTATGTTACATTACATTCACTAGTAGGAGTGAGAAAAACATCACGGGGTGGTGCGCATTGTATGGGTGTGTGTTACATTAGATTCACTAGTAGGAGTGAGAAAAACATCACGGGGTGGTGCGCATTGTATGGGTGTGTGTTACATTACATTCACTAGTAGGAGTGAGAAAAACATCACGCGGTGGTGCGCATTGTATGGGTGTGTGTTACATTACATTCACTAGTAGGAGTGAGAAAAACATCACGGGGTGGTACGCATTGTATGGGTGTGTGTTACATTACATTCACTAGTAGCAGTGAGAAAAACATCACGGGGTGGTGCGCATTGTATGGGTGTGTGTTATATTACATTCACTAGCAGGAGTGAGAAAAACATCCCAGGGTGGTGCCAATTGTATCTGTGTGTGTTACAGTACATTCACTAGCAGCAGTGAGAAAAACATCACGGGGTGGTGCGCATTGTATGGGTGTGTGTTACATTACATTCACTAGTAGGAGCGACAAAAACATCACGGGGTGGTGCGCATTGTATGGGTGTGTGTTACATTACATTCACTAGCAGGAGTGAGAAAAACATCACGGGGTGGTGCGCATTCTATGGGTGTGTGTTACATTACATTCACTAGCAGGAGTGAGAAAAACATCACGGGGTGGTGCGCATTGTATGGGTGTGTGTTACATTACATTCACTAGCAGGAGTGGAAAAAACATCACGGGGTGGTGCGCATTGTATGGGTGTGTGTTACATTACATTCACTAGTAGGAGTGAGAAAAATATCACGGGGTGGTGCGCATTGTATGGGTGTGTGTTACATTACATTCACTAGTAGGAGCGACAAAAACATCACGGGGTGGTGCGCATTGTATGGGTGTGTGTTACATTACATTCACTAGCAAGAGTGAGAAAAACATCACGGGGTGGTGCGCATTGTATGGGTGTGTGTTACATTACATTCACTAGTAGGAGTGAGAAAAACATCACGGGGTGGTGCGCATTGTATGGGTGTGTGTTACATTACATTCACTAGTAGGAGTGAGAAAAACATCACGGGGTGGTGCGCATTGTATGGGTGTGTGTTACATTACATTCACTACTAGGAGTGAGAAAAACATCACGAGGTGCTGTGAATCTGAGGGTCTGAATTAGGATAGGCAGTGAGTGGCAATGTACGATGGAGAAAAGCACCGCGAGGTGTTCAGCATGGGGAGGTCAGGGAATATGCAGTGGCAATGTAGGATAGGTTTCTGAAAAACATCGCGGGGTGGTGCGCATTGTATGGGTGTGTGTTACATAACATTCACTAGTAGGAGTGAGAAAAACATCACGGGGTGGTGCACATTGTATGGGTGTGTGTTACATTACATTCACTAGTAGGAGTGAGAAAAACATCATGGGGTGGTGCGCATTGTATGGGTGTGTGTTACATTACATTCACTAGTAGGAGTGAGAAAAACATCAGGGGTGGTGCACATTGTATGGGTGTGTGTTACATTACATTCACTAATAGGAGTGAGAAAAACATCAGGGGTGGTGCACATTGTATGGGTGTGTGTTACATTACATTCACTAGTAGGAGTGAGAAAAACATCACAGGGTGGTGCGCATTGTATGGGTGTGTGTTACATTACATTCACTAATAGGAGTGAGAAAAACATCAGGGGTGGTGCACATTGTATGGGTGTGTGTTACATTACATTCACTAGTAGGAGTGAGAAAAACATCACAGGGTGGTGCGCATTGTATGGGTGTGTGTTACATTACATTCACTACTAGGAGTGAGAAAAACGTCACGGGGTGGTGCGCATTGTATGGGTGTGTGTTACATTACATTCACTAGTAGGAGTGAGAAAAACATCACAGGGTGGTGCGCATTGTATGGGTGTGTGTTACATTACATTCACTAGTATCAGTGAGAAAAACATCACGGGGTGGTGCGCATTGTATGGGTGTGTGTTACATTACATTCACTAGTAGGAGTGAGAAAAACATCACCGGGTGGTGCGCATTGTATGGGTGTGTGTTACATTACATTCACTAGTAGGAGTGAGAAAAACATCACGGGGTGGTGCGCATTGTATGGGTGTGTGTTACGTTACATTCACTAGTAGGAGTGAGAAAAACATCACGGGGTGGTGCGCATTGTATGGGTGTGTGTTACATTACATTCACTAGTAGGAGTGAGAAAAACATCACGGGGTGGTGCACATTGTATGGGTGTGTGTTACATTACATTCACTAGTAGGAGTGAGAAAAACATCATGGGGTGGTGCGCATTGTATGGGTGTGTGTTACATTACATTCACTAGTAGGAGTGAGAAAAACATCAGGGGTGGTGCACATTGTATGGGTGTGTGTTACATTACATTCACTAATTGGAGTGAGAAAAACATCAGGGGTGGTGCACATTGTATGGGTGTGTGTTACATTACATTCACTAGTAGGAGTGAGAAAAACATCACAGGGTGGTGCGCATTGTATGGGTGTGTGTTACATTACATTCACTACTAGGAGTGAGAAAAACGTCACGGGGTGGTGCGCATTGTATGGGTGTGTGTTACATTACATTCACTAGTAGGAGTGAGAAAAACATCACAGGGTGGTGCGCATTGTATGGGTGTGTGTTACATTACATTCACTAGTATCAGTGAGAAAAACATCACGGGGTGGTGCGCATTGTATGGGTGTGTGTTACATTACATTCACTAGTAGGAGTGAGAAAAACATCACCGGGTGGTGCGCATTGTATGGGTGTGTGTTACATTACATTCACTAGTAGGAGTGAGAAAAACATCACGGGGTGGTGCGCATTGTATGGGTGTGTGTTACGTTACATTCACTAGTAGGAGTGAGAAAAACATCACGGGGTGGTGCGCATTGTATGGGTGTGTGTTACATTACATTCACTAGTAGGAGTGAGAAAAACATCACGGGGTGGTGCACATTGTATGGGTGGGTGTTACATTACATTCACTAGTAGGAGTGAGAAAAACATCATGGGGTGGTGCGCATTGTATGGGTGTGTGTTACATTACATTCACTAGTAGGAGTGAGAAAAACATCAGGGGTGGTGCACATTGTATGGGTGTGTGTTACATTACATTCACTAATAGGAGTGAGAAAAACATCAGGGGTGGTGCACATTGTATGGGTGTGTGTTACATTACATTCACTAGTAGGAGTGAGAAAAACATCACAGGGTGGTGCGCATTGTATGGGTGTGTGTTACATTACATTCACTAATAGGAGTGAGAAAAACATCAGGGGTGGTGCACATTGTATGGGTGTGTGTTACATTACATTCACTAGTAGGAGTGAGAAAAACATCACAGGGAGGTGCGCATTGTATGGGTGTGTGTTACATTACATTCACTACTAGGAGTGAGAAAAACGTCACGGGGTGGTGCGCATTGTATGGGTGTGTGTTACATTACATTCACTAGTAGGAGTGAGAAAAACATCACAGGGTGGTGCGCATTGTATGGGTGTGTGTTACATTACATTCACTAGTAGGAGTGAGAAAAACATCACGGGGTGGTGCGCATTGTATGGGTGTGTGTTACATTACATTCACTAGTAGGAGTGAGAAAAACATCACCGGGTGGTGCGCATTGTATGGGTGTGTGTTACATTACATTCACTAGTAGGAGTGAGAAAAACATCACGGGGTGGTGCGCATTGTATGGGTGTGTGTTACGTTACATTCACTAGAAGGAGTGAGAAAAACATCACGGGGTGGTGCGCATTGTATGGGTGTGTGTTACATTACATTCACTAGTAGGAGTGAGAAAAACATCACGGGGTGGGGCACATTGTATGGGTGTGTGTTACATTACATTCACTAGTAGGAGCGACAAAAACATCACGGGGTGGTGCGCATTGTATGGGTGTGTGTTACATTACATTCACTAGCAAGAGTGAGAAAAACATCACGGGGTGGTGCGCATTGTATGGGTGTGTGTTACATTACATTCACTAGTAGGCGTGAGAAAAACATCACGGGGTGGTGCGCATTGTATGGGTGTGTGTTACATTACATTCACTAGTAGGAGTGAGAAAAACATCACGGGGTGGTGCGCATTGTATGGGTGTGTGTTACATTACATTCACTACTAGGAGTGAGAAAAACATCACGAGGTGCTGTGAATCTGAGGGTCTGAATTAGGATAGGCAGTGAGTGGCAATGTACGATGGAGAAAAGCACCGCGAGGTGTTCAGCATGGGGAGGTCAGGGAATATGCAGTGGCAATGTAGGATAGGTTTCTGAAAAACATCGCGGGGTGGTGCGCATTGTATGGGTGTGTGTTACATTACATTCACTAGTAGGAGTGAGAAAAACATCACGGGGTGGTGCACATTGTATGGGTGTGTGTTACATTACATTCACTAGTAGGAGTGAGAAAAACATCACAGGGTGGTGCGCATTGTATGGGTGTGTGTTACATTACATTCACTAGTAGGAGTGAGAAAAACATCAGGGGTGGTGCACATTGTATGGGTGTGTGTTACATTACATTCACTAATAGGAGTGAGAAAAACATCAGGGGTGGTGCACATTGTATGGGTGTGTGTTACATTACATTCACTAGTAGGAGTGAGAAAAACATCACAGGGTGGTGCGCATTGTATGGGTGTGTGTTACATTACATTCACTAATAGGAGTGAGAAAAACATCAGGGGTGGTGCACATTGTATGGGTGTGTGTTACATTACATTCACTAGTAGGAGTGAGAAAAACATCACAGGGTGGTGCGCATTGTATGGGTGTGTGTTACATTACATTCACTACTAGGAGTGAGAAAAACGTCACGGGGTGGTGCGCATTGTATGGGTGTGTGTTACATTACATTCACTAGTAGGAGTGAGAAAAACATCACAGGGTGGTGCGCATTGTATGGGTGTGTGTTACATTACATTCACTAGTATCAGTGAGAAAAACATCACGGGGTGGTGCGCATTGTATGGGTGTGTGTTACATTACATTCACTAGTAGGAGTGAGAAAAACATCACCGGGTGGTGCGCATTGTATGGGTGTGTGTTACATTACATTCACTAGTAGGAGTGAGAAAAACATCACGGGGTGGTGCGCATTGTATGGGTGTGTGTTACGTTACATTCACTAGTAGGAGTGAGAAAAACATCACGGGGTGGTGCGCATTGTATGGGTGTGTGTTACATTACATTCACTAGTAGGAGTGAGAAAAACATCACGGGGTGGTGCACAGTGTATGGGTGTGTGTTACATTACATTCACTAGTAGGAGTGAGAAAAACATCATGGGGTGGTGCGCATTGTATGGGTGTGTGTTACATTACATTCACTAGTAGGAGTGAGAAAAACATCAGGGGTGGTGCACATTGTATGGGTGTGTGTTACATTACATTCACTAATAGGAGTGAGAAAAACATCAGGGGTGGTGCACATTGTATGGGTGTGTGTTACATTACATTCACTAGTAGGAGTGAGAAAAACATCACAGGGTGGTGCGCATTGTATGGGTGTGTGTTACATTACATTCACTACTAGGAGTGAGAAAAACGTCACGGGGTGGTGCGCATTGTATGGGTGTGTGTTACATTACATTCACTAGTAGGAGTGAGAAAAACATCACAGGGTGGTGCGCATTGTATGGGTGTGTGTTACATTACATTCACTAGTATCAGTGAGAAAAACATCACGGGGTGGTGCGCATTGTATGGGTGTGTGTTACATTACATTCACTAGTAGGAGTGAGAAAAACATCACGGGGTGGTGCACATTGTATGGGTGTGTGTTACATTACATTCACTAGTAGGAGTGAGAAAAACATCATGGGGTGGTGCGCATTGTATGGGTGTGTGTTACATTACATTCACTAGTAGGAGTGAGAAAAACATCAGGGGTGGTGCACATTGTATGGGTGTGTGTTACATTACATTCACTAATAGGAGTGAGAAAAACATCAGGGGTGGTGCACATTGTATGGGTGTGTGTTACATTACATTCACTAGTAGGAGTGAGAAAAACATCACAGGGTGGTGCGCATTGTATGGGTGTGTGTTACATTACATTCACTAATAGGAGTGAGAAAAACATCAGGGGTGGTGCACATTGTATGGGTGTGTGTTACATTACATTCACTAGTAGGAGTGAGAAAAACATCACAGGGTGGTGCGCATTGTATGGGTGTGTGTTACATTACATTCACTACTAGGAGTGAGAAAAACGTCACGGGGTGGTGCGCATTGTATGGGTGTGTGTTACATTACATTCACTAGTAGGAGTGAGAAAAACATCACAGGGTGGTGCGCATTGTATGGGTTTGTGTTACATTACATTCACTAGTATCAGTGAGAAAAACATCACGGGGTGGTGCGCATTGTATGGGTGTGTGTTACATTACATTCACTAGTAGGAGTGAGAAAAACATCACCGGGTGGTGCGCATTGTATGGGTGTGTGTTACATTACATTCACTAGTAGGAGTGAGAAAAACATCACGGGGTGGTGCGCATTGTATGGGTGTGTGTTACGTTACATTCACTAGTAGGAGTGAGAAAAACATCACGGGGTGGTGCGCATTGTATGGGTGTGTGTTACATTACATTCACTAGTAGGAGTGAGAAAAACATCACGGGGTGGGGCACATTGTATGGGTGTGTGTTACATTACATTCACTAGTAGGAGTGAGAAAAACATCACGGGGTGGGGCGCATAGTATGGGTGTGTGTTACATTACATTCACTAGTAGGAGTGAGAAAAACATCACGGGGTGGTGCGCATTCTATGGGTGTGTGTTACATTACATTCACTAGCAGGAGTGAGAAAAACATCACGGGGTGGTACGCATTGTATGGGTGTGTGTTACATTACATTCACTAGTAGGAGTGAGAAAAACATCACTGGGTGGTGCGCATTGTATGGGTGTGTGTTACATTATATTCACTAGTAGGAGTGAGAAAAATATCACGGGGTGGTGCGCATTGTATGGGTGTGTGTTACATTACATTCACTAGTAGGAGTGAGAAAAACATCACAGGGTGGTGCGCATTGTATGGGTTTGTGTTACATTACATTCACTAGTAGGAGTGAGAAAAACATCACGGGGTGGTGCGCATAGTATGGGTGTGTGTTACATTACATTCACTAGTAGGAGTGAGAAAAACATCACGGGGTGGTGCGCATTCTATGGGTGTGTGTTACATTACATTCACTAGCAGGAGTGAGAAAAACATCACGGGGTGGTACGCATTGTATGGGTGTGTGTTACATTACATTCACTAGTAGGAGTGAGAAAAACATCACTGGGTGGTGCGCATTGTATGGGTGTGTGTTACATTATATTCACTAGTAGGAGTGAGAAAAATATCACGGGGTGGTGCGCATTGTATGGGTGTGTGTTACATTACATTCACTAGTAGGAGTGAGAAAAACATCACGGGGTGGTGCGCATTGTATGGGTGTGTGTTACATTACATTCACTAGTAGGAGTGAGAAAAACATCACGGGGTGGTGCGCATTGTATGGGTGTGTTGTACATTACATTCACAAGTAGAAGTGAGAAAAACGTCACGGGGTGGTGCGCATTGTATGGGTGTGTGTTACATTACATTCACTAGTAGGAGTGAGAAAAACATCACAGGGTGGTGCGCATTGTATGGGTTTGTGTTACATTACATTCACTAGTATCAGTGAGAAAAACATCACGGGGTGGTGCGCATTGTATGGGTGTGTGTTACATTACATTCACTAGTAGGAGTGAGAAAAACATCACCGGGTGGTGCGCATTGTATGGGTGTGTGTTACATTACATTCACTAGTAGGAGTGAGAAAAACATCACGGGGTGGTGCGCATTGTATGGGTGTGTGTTACGTTACATTCACTAGTAGGAGTGAGAAAAACATCACGGGGTGGTGCGCATTGTATGGGTGTGTGTTACATTACATTCACTAGTAGGAGTGAGAAAAACATCACGGGGTGGGGCACATTGTATGGGTGTGTGTTACATTACATTCACTAGTAGGAGTGAGAAAAACATCACGGGGTGGGGCGCATAGTATGGGTGTGTGTTACATTACATTCACTAGTAGGAGTGAGAAAAACATCACGGTGTGGTGCGCATTCTATGGGTGTGTGTTACATTACATTCACTAGCAGGAGTGAGAAAAACATCACGGGGTGGTACGCATTGTATGGGTGTGTGT
This sequence comes from Cavia porcellus, assembly GCF_034190915.1. Classification (NCBI taxonomy): domain Eukaryota; kingdom Metazoa; phylum Chordata; class Mammalia; order Rodentia; family Caviidae; genus Cavia; species Cavia porcellus. The sequence continues at coordinate 134,008 of NW_026947700.1, read as the reverse complement.
TACATTACATTCACTAGTAGGAGTGAGAAAAACATCACTGGGTGGTGCGCATTGTATGGGTGTGTGTTACATTATATTCACTAGTAGGAGTGAGAAAAATATCACGGGGTGGTGCGCATTGTATGGGTGTGTGTTACATTACATTCACTAGTAGGAGTGAGAAAAACATCACGGGGTGGTGCGCATTGTATGGGTGTGTGTTACATTACATTCACTAGTAGGAGTGAGAAAAACATCACGGGGTGGTGCGCATTGTATGGGTGTGTTGTACATTACATTCACAAGTAGAAGTGAGAAAAACATCACGGGGTGGTGCGCATTGTATGGTTGTGTGTTACATTACATTCACTAGTAGGAGTGAGAAAAACATCACGGGGTGGTGGGCATTGTATGGGTGTGTGTTACATTACATTCACTAGTAGCAGTGAGAAAAACATCACGGGGTGGTGCGCATTGTATGGGTGTGTGTTACATTACATTCACTAGTAGGAGTGAGAAAAACATCACGGGGTGGTGCGCATTGTATGGGTGTGTGTTACATTACATTCACTAGCAAGAGTGAGAAAAACATCACGGGGTGGTGCGCATTGTGTGGGTGTGTGTTACATTACATTCACTAGTAGGAGTGAGAAAAATATCACGGGGTGGTGCGCATTGTATCTGTGTGTGTTACATTACATTCACTACTAGGAGTGAGAAAAACGTCACGGGGTGGTGCGCATTGTATGGCTGTGTGTTACATTACATTCACTAGTAGGAGTGAGAAAAACATCACAGGGTGGTGCGCATTGTATGGGTGTGTGTTACATTACATTCACTAGTAGCAGTGAGAAAAACATCACGGGGTGGTTCGCATTGTATGGGTGTGTGTTACATTACATTCACTAGTAGGAGTGAGAAAAACATCACCGGGTGGTGCGCATTGTAAGGGTGTGTGTTACATTACATTCACTACTAGGAGTGAGAAAAACATCACGGGGTGGTGTGAATCGGAGGGTCTGAATTAGGATACGCATTGAGTGGCAATGTAGGATGGAGAAAAGCACAGCGGGGTGGTCAGCATGGGGAGGTCAGGGAACATGCAGTGGCAATGTAGAATAGGTTTCTGAAAAACATCACGGGGTGGTGCGCATTGTATGAGTGTGTGTTACGTTACATTCACTAGTAGGAGTGAGAAAAACATCACGGGGTGGTGCGCATTGTATGGGTGTGTGTTACATTACATTCACTAGTAGGAGTGAGAAAAACATAACGGGGTGGTGCGCATTGTACGGGTGTTTGTTACATTAGATTCACTAGTAGGAGTGAGAAAAACATCATGGGGTGGTGCGCATTGTATGGGTGTGTGTTACATTAGATTCACTAGTAGGAGTGAGAAAAACATCACGGGGTGGTGCGCATGGTATGGGTGTGTGTTACATTACATTCACTAGTAGCAGTGAGAAAAACGTCACGGGGTTGGGCGCATTGTATGGGTGTGTGTTACATTACATTCACTAGTAGGAGTGAGAAAAACATCACGGGGTGGTGCGCATTGTATGGGTGTGTGTTACATTACATTCACTAGTAGGAGTGAGAAAAACATCATGGGGTGGTGCGCATTGCATGGGTGTGTGTTCCATTACATTCACTAGTAGCAGTGAGAAAAACATCACGGGGTGGTGCGCATTGTATGGGTGTGTGTTACATTACATTCAATAGTAGGAGTGAGAAAAACATCACCGGGTGGTGCGCATTGTATGGGTGTGTGTTACATTACATTCACTAGTAGGAGTGAGAGAAACATCACGGGGTGGTGCGCATTGTATGGGTGTGTGTTACGTTACATTCACTAGTAGGAGTGAGAAAAACATCACGGGGTGGTGCGCATTGTATGGGTGTGTGTTACATTACATTCACTAGTAGGAGTGAGAAAAACATCACGGGGTGGGGCACATTGTATGGGTGTGTGTTACATTACATTCACTAGTAGGAGTGAGAAAAACATCACGGGGTGGGGCGCATAGTATGGGTGTGTGTTACATTACATTCACTAGTAGGAGTGAGAAAAACATCACGGGGTGGTGCGCATTCTATGGGTGTGTGTTACATTACATTCACTAGCAGGAGTGAGAAAAACATCACGGGGTGGTACGCATTGTATGGGTGTGTGTTACATTACATTCACTAGTAGGAGTGAGAAAAACATCACTGGGTGGTGCGCATTGTATGGGTGTGTGTTACATTATATTCACTAGTAGGAGTGAGAAAAATATCACGGGGTGGTGCGCATTGTATGGGTGTGTGTTACATTACATTCACTAGTAGGAGTGAGAAAAACATCACGGGGTGGTGCGCATTGTATGGGTGTGTGTTACATTACATTCACTAGTAGGAGTGAGAAAAACATCACGGGGTGGTGCGCATTGTATGGGTGTGTTGTACATTACATTCACAAGTAGAAGTGAGAAAAACATCACGGGGTGGTGCGCATTGTATGGTTGTGTGTTACATTACATTCACTAGTAGGAGTGAGAAAAACATCACGGGGTGGTGGGCATTGTATGGGTGTGTGTTACATTACATTCACTAGTAGCAGTGAGAAAAACATCACGGGGTGGTGCGCATTGTATGGGTGTGTGTTACATTACATTCACTAGTAGGAGTGAGAAAAACATCACGGGGTGGTGCGCATTGTATGGGTGTGTGTTACATTACATTCACTAGCAAGAGTGAGAAAAACATCACGGGGTGGTGCGCATTGTGTGGGTGTGTGTTACATTACATTCACTAGTAGGAGTGAGAAAAATATCACGGGGTGGTGTGCATTGTATGGGTGTGTGTTACATTACATTCACTACTAGGAGTGAGAAAAACGTCACGGGGTGGTGCGCATTGTATGGCTGTGTGTTACATTACATTCACTAGTAGGAGTGAGAAAAACATCACAGGGTGGTGCGCATTGTATGGGTGTGTGTTACATTACATTCACTAGTAGCAGTGAGAAAAACATCACGGGGTGGTGCGCATTGTATGGGTGTGTGTTACATTACATTCACTAGTAGGAGTGAGAAAAACATCACCGGGTGGTGCGCATTGTAAGGGTGTGTGTTACATTACATTCACTACTAGGAGTGAGAAAAACATCACGGGGTGGTGTGAATCGGAGGGTCTGAATTAGGATACGCATTGAGTGGCAATGTAGGATGGAGAAAAGCACAGCGGGGTGGTCAGCATGGGGAGGTCAGGGAACATGCAGTGGCAATGTAGAATAGGTTTCTGAAAAACATCACGGGGTGGTGCGCATTGTATGAGTGTGTGTTACGTTACATTCACTAGTAGGAGTGAGAAAAACATCACGGGGTGGTGCGCATTGTATGGGTGTGTGTTACATTACATTCACTAGTAGGAGTGAGAAAAACATAACGGGGTGGTGCGCATTGTACGGGTGTTTGTTACATTAGATTCACTAGTAGGAGTGAGAAAAACATCATGGGGTGGTGCGCATTGTGTGGGTGTGTGTTACATTAGATTCACTATTAGGAGTGAGAAAAACATCACGGGGTGGTGCGCATGGTATGGGTGTGTGTTACATTACATTCACTAGTAGCAGTGAGAAAAACGTCACGGGGTTGGGCGCATTGTATGGGTGTGTGTTACATTACATTCACTAGTAGGAGTGAGAAAAACATCACGGGGTGGTGCGCATTGTATGGGTGTGTGTTACATTACATTCACTAGTAGGAGTGAGAAAAACATCATGGGGTGGTGCGCATTGCATGGGTGTGTGTTCCATTACATTCACTAGTAGCAGTGAGAAAAACATCACGGGGTGGTGCGCATTGTATGGGTGTGTGTTACATTACATTCACTAGTAGGAGTGAGAAAAACATCACGGGGTGGTTCGCATTGTATGGGTGTGTGTTACATTACATTCACTAGTAGGAGTGAGAAAAACATCACGGGGTGGTGCGCATTGTATGGGTGTGTGTTAAATTACATTCACTACTAGGAGTGAGAAAAACATCACGGGGTGGTGCGCATTGTATGGGTGTGTGTTACATTACATTCACTAGCAGGAGTGAGAAAAACATCACGGGGTGGTGCGCATTCTATGGGTGTGTGTTACATTACATTCACTAGCAGGAGTGAGAAAAACATCACGGGGTGGTACGCATTGTATGGGTGTGTGTTACATTACATTCACTAGTAGGAGTGAGAAAAACATCACTGGGTGGTGCGCATTGTATGGGTGTGTGTTACATTATATTCACTAGTAGGAGTGAGAAAAACATCACGGGGTGGTGCGCATTGTATGGGTGTGTGTTACATTACATTCACTATTAGGAGTGAGAAAAACATCACGGGGTGGTGCGCATTGTATGGGTGTGTGTTACATTACATTCACTAGTCGGAGTGAGAAAAACATCACGGGGTGATGCGCATTGTATGGGTGTGTGGTAGATTACATTCACTAGTAGGAGTGAGAAAAACATCACGGGGTGGTGCGCATTGTATGGTTGTGTGTTACATTACATTCACTAGTAGCAGTGAGAAAAACATCACGGGGTGGTGCGCATTGTATGGGTGTGTGTTACATTACATTCACTAGCAGGAGTGAGAAAAACATCACGGGGTTGTGCGCATTGTATGGGTGTGTGTTACATTACATTCACTAGTAGGCGTGAGAAGAACATCACGGGGTGGTACGCATTGTATGGGTGTGTGTTACATTACATTCACTAGTAGGAGTGAGAAGAACATCACGGGGTGGTGCGCATTGTATGGGTGTGTGTTACATTACATTCACTAGCAAGAGTGAGAAAAACATCACGGGGTGGTGCGCATTGTATCGGTGTGTGTTACAGTACATTCACTAGCAGCAGTGAAAAAAACATCACGGGGTGGTGCGAATTGTATGGGTGTGTGTTACATTACATTCACTAGTAGGAGTGAAAAAACATCACTGGGTGGTGCGCATTGTATGGGTGTGTGTTACATTACATTCACTAGTAGGAGTGACAAAAACATCACGGGGTGGTGCACATTGTATGGGTGTGTGTTACATTACATTCACTAGCAGGAGTGAGAAAAACATCACGGGGTGGTGCGCATTGTATGGGTGTCTGTTACATTACATTCACTAGTAGGAGTGAGAAAAACATCACGGGGTGGTGCGCATTGTATGGGTGTGTGTTACATTAGATTCACTAGTAGGAGTGAGAAAAACATCACGGGGTGGTGCGCATTGTATGGGAGTGTGTTACATTACATTCACTAGTAGGAGTGAGAAAAACATCACGGGGTGGTGCGCATTGTATGGGTGTGTGTTACATTACATTCACTAGTAGGAGTGAGAAAAACATCACGGGGTGGTGCGCATTGTATGGGTGTGTGTTACATTACATTCACTACTAGGAGTGAGAAAAACATCACGGGGTGGTGTGAATCGGAGGGTCTGAATTAGGATACGCATTGAGTGGCAATGTAGGATGGAGAAAAGCACAGCGGGGTGGTCAGCATGGGGAGGTCAGGGAACATGCAGTGGCAATGTAGAATAGGTTTCTGAAAAACATCACGGGGTGGTGCGCATTGTATGGGTGTGTGTTACGTTACATTCAGTAGTACGAGTGAGAAAAACATCACGGGGTGGTGCGCATTGTATGGGTGTGTGTTACATTACATTCACTAGTAGGAGTGAGAAAAACATAACGGGGTGGTGCGCATTGTACGGGTGTTTGTTACATTAGATTCACTAGTAGGAGTGAGAAAAACATCATGGGGTGGTGCGCATTGTATGGGTGTGTGTTACATTAGATTCACTAGTAGGAGTGAGAAAAACATCACGGGGTGGTTCGCATGGTATGGGTGTGTGTTACATTACATTCACTAGTAGCAGTGAGAAAAACGTCACGGGGTTGGGCGCATTGTATGGGTGTGTGTTACATTACATTCACTAGTAGGAGTGAGAAAAACCTCACGGGGTGGTGCGCATTGTATGGGTGTGTGTTACATTACATTCACTAGTAGGAGTGAGAAAAACATCATGGGGTGGTGCGCATTGTATGGGTGTGTGTTCCATTACATTCACTAGTAGCAGTGAGAAAAACATCACGGGGTGGTGCGCATTGTATGGGTGTGTGTTACATTACATTCACTAGTAGGAGTGAGAAAAACATCACGGGGTGGTTCGCATTGTATGGGTGTGTGTTACATTACATTCACTAGTAGGAGTGAGAAAAACATCACGGGGTGGTGCGCATTGTATGGGTGTGTGTTAAATTACATTCACTACTAGGAGTGAGAAAAACATCACGGGGTGGTGCGCATTGTATGGGTGTGTGTTACATTACATTCACTAGCAGGAGTGAGAAAAACATCACGGGGTGGTGCGCATTCTATGGGTGTGTGTTACATTACATTCACTAGCAGGAGTGAGAAAAACATCACGGGGTGGTACGCATTGTATGGGTGTGTGTTACATTACATTCACTAGTAGGAGTGAGAAAAACATCACTGGGTGGTGCGCATTGTATGGGTGTGTGTTACATTATATTCACTAGTAGGAGTGAGAAAATCATCACGGGGTGGTGCGCATTGTATGGGTGTGTGTTACATTACATTCACTATTAGGAATGAGAAAAACATCACGGGGTGGTGCGCATTGTATGGGTGTGTGTTACATTACATTCACTAGTCGGAGTGAGAAAAACATCACGGGGTGGTGCGCATTGTATGGGTGTGTGGTAGATTACATTCACTAGTAGGAGTGAGAAAAACATCACGGGGTGGTGCGCATTGTATGGTTGTGTGTTACATTACATTCACTAGTAGCAGTGAGAAAAACATCACGGGGTGGTGCGCATTGTATGGGTGTGTGTTACATTACATTCACTAGCAGGAGTGAGAAAAACATCACGGGGTTGTGCGCATTGTATGGGTGTGTGTTACATTACATTCACTAGTAGGCGTGAGAAGAACATCACGGGGTGGTACGCATTGTATGGGTGTGTGTTACATTACATTCACTAGTAGGAGTGAGAAGAACATCACGGGGTGGTGCGCATTGTATGGGTGTGTGTTACATTACATTCACTAGCAAGAGTGAGAAAAACATCACGGGGTGGTGCGCATTGTATCGGTGTGTGTTACAGTACATTCACTAGCAGCAGTGAAAAAAACATCACGGGGTGGTGCGAATTGTATGGGTGTGTGTTACATTACATTCACTAGTAGGAGTGAAAAAACATCACTGGGTGGTGCGCATTGTATGGGTGTGTGTTACATTACATTCACTAGTAGGAGTGACAAAAACATCACGGGGTGGTGCACATTGTATGGGTGTGTGTTACATTACATTCACTAGCAGGAGTGAGAAAAACATCACGGGGTGGTGCGCATTGTATGGGTGTCTGTTACATTACATTCACTAGTAGGAGTGAGAAAAACATCACGGGGTGGTGCGCATTGTATGGGTGTGTGTTACATTAGATTCACTAGTAGGAGTGAGAAAAACATCACGGGGTGGTGCGCATTGTATGGGAGTGTGTTACATTACATTCACTAGTAGGAGTGAGAAAAACATCACGGGGTGGTGCGCATTGTATGGGTGTGTGTTACATTACATTCACTAGTAGGAGTGAGAAAAACATCACGGGGTGGTGCGCATTGTATGGGTGTGTGTTACATTACATTCACTACTAGGAGTGAGAAAAACATCACGGGGTGGTGTGAATCGGAGGGTCTGAATTAGGATACGCATTGAGTGGCAATGTAGGATGGAGAAAAGCACAGCGGGGTGGTCAGCATGGGGAGGTCAGGGAGCATGCAGTGGCAATGTAGAATAGGTTTCTGAAAAACATCACGGGGTGGTGCGCATTGTATGGGTGTGTGTTACGTTACATTCAGTAGTACGAGTGAGAAAAACATCACGGGGTGGTGCGCATTGTATGGGTGTGTGTTACATTACATTCACTAGTAGGAGTGAGAAAAACATAACGGGGTGGTGCGCATTGTACGGGTGTTTGTTACATTAGATTCACTAGTAGGAGTGAGAAAAACATCATGGGGTGGTGCGCATTGTATGGGTGTGTGTTACATTAGATTCACTAGTAGGAGTGAGAAAAACATCACGGGGTGGTTCGCATGGTATGGGTGTGTGTTACATTACATTCACTAGTAGCAGTGAGAAAAACGTCACGGGGTTGGGCGCATTGTATGGGTGTGTGTTACATTACATTCACTAGTAGGAGTGAGAAAAACCTCACGGGGTGGTGCGCATTGTATGGGTGTGTGTTACATTACATTCACTAGTAGGAGTGAGAAAAACATCATGGGGTGGTGCGCATTGTATGGGTGTGTGTTCCATTACATTCACTAGTAGCAGTGAGAAAAACATCACGGGGTGGTGCGCATTGTATGGGTGTGTGTTACATTACATTCACTAGTAGGAGTGAGAAAAACATCACGGGGTGGTTCGCATTGTATGGGTGTGTGTTACATTACATTCACTAGTAGGAGTGAGAAAAACATCACGGGGTGGTGCGCATTGTATGGGTGTGTGTTAAATTACATTCACTACTAGGAGTGAGAAAAACATCACGGGGTGGTGCGCATTGTATGGGTGTGTGTTACATTACATTCACTAGCAGGAGTGAGAAAAACATCACGGGGTGGTGCGCATTGTATGGTTGTGTGTTACATTACATTCACTAGTAGCAGTGAGAAAAACATCACGGGGTGGTGCGCATTGTATGGGTGTGTGTTACATTACATTCACTAGCAGGAGTGAGAAAAACATCACGGGGTTGTGCGCATTGTATGGGTGTGTGTTACATTACATTCACTAGTAGGCGTGAGAAAAACATCACGGGGTGGTACGCATTGTATGGGTGTGTGTTACATTACATTCACTAGTAGGAGTGAGAAAAACATCACGGGGTGGTGCGCATTGTATGGGTGTGTGTTACATTACATTCACTAGCACGAGTGAGAAAAACATCACGGGGTGGTGCGCATTGTATCGGTGTGTGTTACAGTACATTCACTAGCAGCAGTGAGAAAAACATCACGGGGTGGTGCGAATTGTATGGGTGTTTGTTACATTACATTCACTAGTAGGAGTGAAAAAAACATCACTGGGTGGTGCGCATTGTATGGGTGTGTGTTACATTACATTCACTAGTAGGAGTGAGAAAAATATCACGGGGTGGTGCTTATTGTATGGGTGTGTGTTACATTACATTCACTAGTAGGAGCGAGAAAAACATCACGGGGTGGTGCGCATTGTATGGGTGTGTGTTACATTACGTTCACTAGCAGGAGTGAGAAAAACATCACGGGGTGGTGCACATTGTATGGGTGTGTGTTACATTACATTCACTAGCAGGAGTGAGAAAAACATCACGGGGTGGTGCGCATTGTATGGGTGTCTGTTACATTACATTCACTAGTAGGAGTGAGAAAAACATCACTGGGTGGTGCGCATTGTATGGGTGTGTGTTACATTAGATTCACTAGTAGGAGTGAGAAAAACATCACGGGGTGGTGCGCATTGTATGCGTGTGTGTTACATTACATTCACTAGTAGGAGTGAGAAAAACATCACGGGGTGGTGCGCATTGTATGGGTGTGTGTTACATTACATTCACTAGTAGGAGTGAGAAAAACATCACGGGGTGGTGCGCATTGTATGGGTGTGTGTTACATTACATTCACTAGTAGGAGTGAGAAAAACATCACGGGGTGGTGCGCATTGTATGGGTGTGTGTTACATTACATTCACTAGTAGGAGTGAGAAAAACATCACGGGGTGGTACGCATTGTATGGGTGTGTGTTACATTACATTCACTAGTAGCAGTGAGAAAAACATCACGGGGTGGTGCGCATTGTATGGGTGTGTGTTACATTACATTCACTAGCAGGAGTGAGAAAAACATCACGGGGTGGTGCGCATTGTATCTGTGTGTGTTACAGTACATTCACTAGCAGCAGTGAGAAAAACATCACGGGGTGGTGCGCATTGTATGGGTGTGTGTTACATTACATTCACTAGTAGGAGTGAGAAAATCATCACTGGGTGGTGCGCATTGTATGGGTGTGTGTTACATTACATTCACTAGTAGGAGTGAGAAAATATCACGGCGTGGTGCGCATTGTATGGGTGTGTGTTACATTACATTCACTAGTAGGAGCGAGAAAAACATCACGGGGTGGGGCGCATTGTATGGGTGTGTGTTACATTACATTCACTAGTAGCAGTGAGAAAAACATCACGGGGTGGTGCGCATTGTATGGGTGTGTGTTACACTACATTCACTAGTAGGAGTGAGAAAAACATCACCGGGTGGTGCGCATTGTAAGGGTGTGTGTTACATTACATTCACTACTAGGAGTGAGAAAAACATCACGGGGTGGTGTGAATTGAGGGTCTGAATTAGGATACGCATTGAGTGGCAATGTAGGATGGAGAAAAGCACAGCGGGGTGGTCAGCATGGGGAGTTCAGGGAACATGCAGTGGCAATGTAGGATAGGTTTCTGAAAAACATCACGGGGTGGTGCGCATTGTATGGGTGTGTGTTACGTTACATTCACTAGTAGGAGTGAGAAAAACATCACGGGGTGGTTCGCATTGTATAGGTGTGTGTTACATTACATTCACTAGTAGGAGTGAGAAAAACATCACGGGGTGGTGCGCATTGTATGGGTGTGTGTTAAATTACATTCACTACTAGGAGTGAGAAAAAGATCACGGGGTGGTGCGCATTGTATGGGTGTGTGTTACATTACATTCACTAGCAGGAGTGAGAAAAACATCACGGGGTGGTGCGCATTCTATGGGTGTGTGTTACATTACATTCACTAGCAGGAGTGAGAAAAACATCACGGGGTGGTACGCATTGTATGGGTGTGTGTTACATTACATTCACTAGTAGGAGTGAGAAAAACATCACTGGGTGGTGCGCATTGTATGGGTGTGTGTTACATTATATTCACTAGTAGGAGTGAGAAAAACATCACGGGGTGGTGCGCATTGTATGGGTGTGTGTTACATTACATTCACTATTAGGAGTGAGAAAAACATCACGGGGTGGTGCGCATTGTATGGGTGTGTGTTACATTACATTCACTAGTAGGAGTGAGAAAAACATCACGGGGTGGTGCGCATTGTATGGGTGTGTTACATTACATTCACTAGTAGCAGTGAGAAAAACATCACAGGGTGGTGCGCATTGTATGGGTGTGTGTTACATTAGATTCACTAGTAGGAGTGAGAAAAACATCACGGGGTGGTGCGCATTGTATCAGTGTTTGTTACATTACATTCACTAGTAGGAGTGAGAAAAACATCACGGGGTGGGGCGCATTGTATGGGTGTGTGTTACATTACATTCACTAGTAGCAGTGAGAAAAACATCACGTGGTGGTCCGCATTGTATGGGTGTGTGTTACATTACATTCACTAGTAGGAGTGAGAAAAACATCACGGGGTGGTGCGCATTGTATGGGTGTGTGTTACATTACATTCACTAGCAGGAGTGAGAAAAACATCACGGAGTGGTGCGCATTCTATGGGTGTGTGTTACATTACATTCACTAGCAGGAGTGAGAAAAACATCACGGGGTGGTACGCATTGTATGGGTGTGTGTTACATTACATTCACTAGTAGGAGTGAGAAAAACATCACGGGGTGGTGCGCATTGTATGGGTGTGTGTTACATTACATTCACTAGTAGCAGTGAGAAAAACATCACGGTGTGGTGCGCATTGTTTGGGTGTGTGTTACATTACATTCACTAGTAGGAGTGAGAAAAACATCACGGGGTGGTAAGCAATGTATGGGTGTGTGTTACATTACATTCACTACTAGGAGTGAGAAAAACATCATGGGGTGGTGCGCATTGTATGGCTGTGTGTTACATTACATTCACTAGTAGGAGTGAGAAAAACATCACGGGGTGGTGCGCATTGTATGGGTGTGTGTTACATTACATTCACTAGTAGGAGTGAGAAAAACATCACGGGTTGGTGCGCATTGTATGGGTGTGTGTTACATTACATTCATTAGTAGGAGTGAGAAAAACATCACGGAGTGGTGCGCATTGTATGGGTGTGTGTTACATTACATTCACTAGTAGTAGTGAGAAAAACATCACGGGGTGGTGCGCATTGTATGGGTGTGTGTTACATTACATTCACTAGTAGTAGTGAGAAAAACATCACGGGGTGGTGCGCATTGTATGGGTGTGTGTTACATTACATTCACTAGTAGGAGCGAGAAAAACATCACGGGGTGGTGCGCATTGTATGGGTGTGTGTTACATTACATTCACTAGTAGGAGTGAGAAAAACATCACGGGGTGGTGCGCATTGTATGGGTGTGTGTTACATTACATTCACGAGTAGGAGTGAGAAAAACATCACGGGTTGGTGCGTATTGTATGGGTGTGTGTTACAGTACATTCACTAGTAGGAGTGAGAAAAACATCACGGGGTGGTGCGCATTGTATGGGTGTGTGTTACATTACATTCACGAGTAGGAGTGAGAAAAACATCACGGGTTGGTGCGTATTGTATGGGTGTGTGTTACATTACATTCACTAGTAGGAGTGAGAAAAACATCACGGGGTGGTGCGCATTGTATGGGTGTGTGTTACATTACATTCACTAGTAGGAGTGAGAAAAGCCTCACGAGGTGGTGCGCATTGTATGGGTGTGTGTTACATTACATTCACTAGTAGGAGTGAGAAAAACATCATGGGGTGGTGCGCATTGTATGGGTGTGTGTTACATTACATTCACGAGTAGGAGTGAGAAAAACATCACGGGTTGGTGCGTATTGTATGGGTGTGTGTTACAGTACATTCACTAGTAGGAGTGAGAAAAACATCACGGTGTGGTGCGCATTGTATGGGTGTGTGTTACATTACATTCACTACTAGGAGTGAGAAAAACATCACGGGGTGGTGTGAATCGGAGGGTCTGAATTAGGATAGGCAGTGAGTGGCAATGTAGGATGGAGAAAAGCACCGCGGGGTGGTCAGCATGGGGAAGTCAGGGAACATGGTGTGGCAATGTAGGATAGATTTCCGAAAAATATCGCGGGGTGATGCGCATTGTAGGGGTGTGTGTTACATTACATTCACTAGTAGGAGTGAGAAAAACATCACGGGGTGGTGCGCATTGTATGGGTGTGTGTTACATTACATTCACTAGTAGGAGCGAGAAAAACATCACGGGGCGGTGCGCATTGTATGGGTGTGTGTTACATTACATTCACGAGTAGGAGTGAGAAAAACATCACGGGTTGGTGCGTATTGTATGGGTGTGTGTTACAGTACATTCACTAGTAGGAGTGAGAAAAACATCACGGTGTGGTGCGCATTGTATGGGTGTGTGTTACAGTACATTCACTACTAGGAGTGAGAAAAACATCACGGGGTGGTGTGAATCGGAGGGTCTGAATTAGGATAGGCAGTGAGTGGCAATGTAGGATGGAGAAAAGCACCGCGGGGTGGTCAGCATGGGGAAGTCAGGGAACATGGTGTGGCAATGTAGGATAGATTTCCGAAAAATATCGCGGGGTGATGCGCATTGTAGGGGTGTGTGTTACATTACATTCACTAGTAGGAGTGAGAAAAACATCACGGGGTGGTGCGCATTGTATGGGTGTGTGTTACATTACATTCACTAGTAGGAGTGAGAAAAACATCACGGGGTGGTGCGCATTGTATGGGTGTGTGTTACATTACATTCACTAGTAGGAGTGAGAAAAACATCACGGGGTGGTGCGCATTGTATGGGTGTGTGTTACATTACATTCACGAGTAGGAGTGAGAAAAACATCACGGGTTGGTGCGTATTGTATGGGTGTGTGTTACAGTACATTCACTAGTAGGAGTGAGAAAAACATCACGGGGTGGTGCGCATTGTATGGGTGTGTGTTACATTACATTCACGAGTAGGAGTGAGAAAAACATCACGGGTTGGTGCGTATTGTATGGGTGTGTGCTACATTACATTCACTAGTAGGAGTGAGAAAAACATCACGGGTTGGTGCGCATTGTATGGGTGTGTGTTACATTACATTCACTAGTAGGAGTGAGAAAAGCCTCACGAGGTGGTGCGCATTGTATGGGTGTGTGTTACATTACATTCACTAGTAGGAGTGAGAAAAACATCATGGGGTGGTGCGCATTGTATGGGTGTGTGTTACATTACATTCACGAGTAGGAGTGAGAAAAACATCACGGGTTGGTGCGTATTGTATGGGTGTGTGTTACAGTACATTCACTAGTAGGAGTGAGAAAAACATCACGGTGTGGTGCGCATTGTATGGGTGTGTGTTACATTACATTCACTACTAGGAGTGAGAAAAACATCACGGGGTGGTGTGAATCGGAGGGTCTGAATTAGGATAGGCAGTGAGTGGCAATGTAGGATGGAGAAAAGCACCGCGGGGTGGTCAGCATGGGGAAGTCAGGGAACATGGTGTGGCAATGTAGGATAGATTTCCGAAAAATATCGCGGGGTGATGCGCATTGTAGGGGTGTGTGTTACATTACATTCACTAGTAGGAGTGAGAAAAACATCACGGGGTGGTGCGCATTGTATGGGTGTGTGTTACATTACATTCATTAGTAGGAGTGAGAAAAACATCACGGGGAGGTGCGCATTGTATGGGTGTGTGTTACATTACATTCACTAGTAGGAGTGAGAAAAACATCACGGGGTCGTGCGCATTGTATGGTTTGTGTTACATTACATTCACTAGTAGGAGTGAGAAAAACATGACGGGGTGGTGTGAACCGGAGGGTCTGAATTAGGATAGGCAGTGATTGGCAATGTAGGATGGAGAAAAGCACCGGGGGTGGTCAGCATGGGGAGGTCAGGGAACATGCAGTGGCAATGTAGGATAGGTTTCTGAAAAACATCGCGGGGTGGTGCGAATTGTATCGGTGTGTGTTACATTAGATTCACTAGTAGGAGTGAGAAAAACATCACGGGGTGGTGCGCATTGTATGGGTGTGTGTTACATTACATTCACTAGTAGGAGTGAGAAAAACATCACGGGGTGGTGCGCATTGTATGGGTGTGTGTTACATTACATTCACTAGTAGGAGTGAGAAAAACATCACGGGGTGGTGCGCATTGTATGGGTGTGTGTTACATTACATTCACTAGTAGGAGTGAGAAAAACATCACGGGGTGGTGCGCATTGTATGGGTGTGTGTTACATTACATTCACTAGTAGCAGTGAGAAAAACATCACGGGGTGGTGCGCATTGTATGGGTGTGTGTTACATTACATTCACTAGTAGCAGTGAGAAAAACATCACGTGGTGGTGCGCATTTTATGGGTGTGTGTTACATTGCATTCACTAGTAGGAGTGAGAAAAACATCACGGGGTGGTGCGCATTGTATGGGTGTGTGTTACATTACATTCACTAGTAGCAGTGAGAAAAACATCACGGGGTGGTGCGCATTGTTTGGGTGTGTGTTACATTAGATTCACTAGTAGGAGTGAGAAAAACATCACGGGGTGGTACGCAATGTATGGGTGTGTGTTACAGTACATTCACTAGTAGGAGTGAGAAAAACATCACGGGGTGGTGCGCATTGTATGGGTGTGTGTTACATTACATTCACTAGTAGGAGTGAGAAAAACATCACGGGGTGGTGCGCATTGTATGGGTGTGTGTTACATTACATTCACTAGTAGGAGTGAGAAAAACATCACGTGGTGGTGCGCAATGTATGGGTGTGTGTTACATTACATTCTCTAGTAGGAGTGAGAAAAACATCACGGAGTGGTGCGCATTGAATGGGTGTGTGTTACATTACATTCACTAGTAGGAGTGAGAAAAACATCATGGGGTGGTGCGCATTGTATGGGAGTGTGTTACATTACATTCACTAGTAGGAGTGAGAAAAACATCACGGGGTGGTGCGCATTGTATGGGTGTGTGTTACATTACATTCACTAGTAGGAGTGAGAAAAACATCACGGGGGGGTGCGCATTGTATGGGTGTGTGTTACATTACATTCACTAGTAGGAGTGAGAAAAACATCACGGGGTGGTGCGCATTGTATGGGTGTGTGTTACATTACATTCACTAGTAGGAGTGAGAAAAACATCACGTGGTGGTGCGCATTATATGGGTGTGTATTACATTACATTCACAAGTAGGAGTGAGAAAAACATCACGGGGTGGTGCGCATTGTATGGGTGTGTGTTACATTACATTCACTAGTAGGAGTGAGAAAATCATCAAGGGGTGGTGCGCATTGTATGGGTGTGTGTTACATTACATTAAATAGTAGGAGTGAGAAAAACATCTCGGGGTGGTGCGCATTGTATGGGTGTGTGTTACATTACATTCACTAGTAGGAGTGAGAAAAACATCAGGGGGTGGTGCGCATTGTATGGGTGTGTGTTACATTACATTCACTAGTAGGAGTGAGAAAAACATCACGGGGTGGTGCGCATTGTATGGGTGTGTGTTACATTATATTCACTAGCAGGAGTGAGAAAAACATCACGGGGTGGTGCGCATTGTATGGGTGTGTGTTACATTACATTCACTAGTAGGAGTGAGACAAACATCAAGGGGTGGTGCGTATTGTATGGGTGTGTGTTACAGTACATTCACTAGTAGGAGTGAGAAAAACATCAAGGGGTGGTGCGCATTGTATGGGTGTGTGTTACATTACATTCACTACTAGGAGTGAGAAAAACATCACGGGGTGGTGTGAATCGGAGGGTCTGAATTAGGATAGGCAGTGAGTGGCAATGTAGGATGGAGAAAAGCACCATGGGGTGGTCAGCATGGGGAAGTCAGGGAACATGCTGTGGCAATGTAGGATAGGTTTCTGAAAAATATCGCGAGGTGGTGCGCATTGTATGGGTGTGTGTTACATTACATTCACTAGTAGGAGTGAGAAAAACATCACGGGCTGGTGCGCATTGTATGGGTGTGTGTTACATTACATTCACTAGTAGGAGTGAGAAAAACATCACGGGGAGGTGCGCATTGTATGGGTGTGTGTTACATTACATTCACTAGTAGGAGTGAGAAAAACATCACGGGGTGGTGCGTATTGTATGGGTGTGTGTTACATTACATTCACTAGTAGGAGTGAGAAAATCATCAAGGGGTGGTTCGCATTGTATGGGTGTGTGTTACATTACATTAAATAGTAGGAGTGAGAAAAACATCATGGGGTGGTGCGCATTGTATGGGTGTGTGTTACATTACATTCACTAGTAGGAGTGAGAAAAACATCACGGGGTGGTGCGCATTGTATGGGTGTGTGTTACATTACATTCACTAGTAGGAGTGAGAAAAACCTCACAGGGTGGTGCGCATTGTATGGGTGTGTGTTACATTACATTCACTAGTAGGAGTGAGAAAGACATCACGGGGCGGTGCGCATTGTATGGGTGTGTGTTACATTACATTCACTAGTAGGAGTGAGAAAAACATCACGGGTTGGTGCGTATTGTATGGGTGTGTGTTACAGTACGTTCACTAGTAGGAGTGAGAAAAACATCACTGGGTGGTGCGCATTGTATGGGTGTGTGTTACATTACATTCACTACTAGGAGTGAGAAAATCATCACGGGGTGGTGTGAATCGGAGGGTCTGAATTAGGATAGGCAGTGAGTGGCAATGTAGGATGGAGAGAAGCACCGCGGGGTGGTCAGCATGGGGAAGTCAGGGAACATGCTGTGGCAATGTAGGATAGGTTTCTGAAAAACATCGCGGGGTGGTGCGAATTGTAGGGGTGTGTGTTACATTACATTCACTAGTAGGAGTGAGAAAAACATCACGGGGAGGTGCGCATTGTATGGGTGTGTGTTACATTACATTCACTAGTAGGAGTGAGAAAAACATCACGGGGTGGTGGGCATTGTATGGGTGTGTGTTACATTACATTCACTAGTAGGAGTGAGAAAAACATCACGGTGTGGTGCGCATTGTATGGGTTTGTGTTACATTACATTCACTAGTAGGAGTGAGAAAAACATGACGGGGTGGTGTGAACCGGAGGGTCTGAATTAGGATAGGCAGTGATTGGCAATGTAGGATGGAGAAAAGCACCGCGGGTGGTCAGCATGGGGAGGTCAGGGAACATGCAGTGGCAATGTAGGATAGGTTTCTGAAAAACATCGCGGGGTGGTGCGAATTGTATCGGTGTGTGTTACATTTGATTCACTAGTAGGAGTGAGAAAAACATCACGGGGTGGTGCGCATTGTATGGGTGTGTGTTACATTACATTCACTAGTAGGAGTGAGAAAAACATCACGGGGTGGTGCGCATTGTATGGGTGTGCGTTACATTACATTCACTAGTAGGAGTGAGAAAAACATCACGGGGTGGTGCGCATTGTATGGGTGTGTGTTACATTACATTCACTAGTAGGAGTGAGAAAAACATCACGGGGTGGTGCGCATTGTATTGGTGTGTGTTACATTACATTCACTAGTAGGAGTGAGAAAAACATCACGGTGTGGTGCGCATTGTATGGGTGTGTGTTACATTACATTCACTAGTAGGAGTGAGAAAAACATCACGGGGTGGTGCGCATTGTATGGGTGTGTGTTACATTACATTCACTAGTAGGAGTGAGAAAAACATCACAGGGTGGTGCGCATTGTATGGGTGTTTGTTACATTACATTCACTAGTAGGAGTGAGAAAAACATCACGGGGTGGTGCGCATTGTATGGGTGTGTGTTACATTACATTCACTAGTAGGAGTGAGAAAAACATCACGGGGTGGTGCGCATTGTATGGGTGTGTGTTACATTGCATACACTAGTAGGAGTGAGAAAAACATCACGGGGTGGTGCGCATTGTATGGGTGTGTGTTACATTAGATTCACTAATAGGAGTGAGAAAAACATCACGGGGTGGTGCGCATTGTATGGGTGTGTGTTACATTAGATTCACTAGTAGGAGTGAGAAAAACATCACGGGGTGGTGCGCATTGTATGGGTGTGTGTTACACTACATTCACTAGTAGGAGTGAGAAAAACATCACCGGGTGGTGCGCATTGTAAGGGTGTGTGTTACATTACATTCAATACTAGGAGTGAGAAAAACATCACGGGGTGGTGTGAATTGAGGGTCTGAATTAGGATACGCATTGAGTGGCAATGTAGGATGGAGAAAAGCACAGCAGGGTGGTCAGCATGGGGAGGTCAGGGAACATGCAGTGGCAATGTAGGATAGGTTTCTGAAAAACATCACGGGGTGGTGCGCATTGTATGGGTGTGTGTTACGTTACATTCACTAGTAGGAGTGAGAAAAACATCACGGGGTGGTTCGCATTGTATGGGTGTGTGTTACATTACATTCACTAGTAGGAGTGAGAAAAACATCACGGGGTGGTGCGCATTGTATGGGTGTGTGTTAAATTACATTCACTACTAGGAGTGAGAAAAACATCACGGGGTGGTGCGCATTGTATGGGTGTGTGTTACATTACATTCACTAGTAGGAGTGAGAAAAACATCACGGGGTGGTGCGCATTGTATGGGTGTGTTACATTACATTCACTAGTAGCAGTGAGAAAAACATCACAGGGTGGTGCGCATTGTATGGGTGTGTGTTACATTAGATTCACTAGTAGGAGTGAGAAAAACATCACGGGGTGGTGCGGATTGTATCAGTGTTTGTTACATTACATTCACTAGTAGGAGTGAGAAAAACATCACGGGGTGGGGCGCATTGTATGGGTGTGTGTTACATTACATTCACTAGTAGCAGTGAGAAAAACATCACGTGGTGGTCCGCATTGTATGGGTGTGTGTTACATTACATTCACTAGTAGGAGTGAGAAAAACATCACGGGGTGGTGCGCATTGTATGGGTGTGTGTTACATTACATTCACTAGTAGCAGTGAGAAAAACATCACGTGGTGGTGCGCATTGTATGGGTGTGTGTTACATTACATTCACTAGTAGGATTGAGAAAAACATCACGGGGTGGTGCGCATTGTATGGGTGTGTGTTACATTACATTCACTAGTAGCAGTGAGAAAAACATCACGGTGTGGTGCGCATTGTTTGGGTGTGTGTTACATTACATTCACTAGTAGGAGTGAGAAAAACATCACGGGGTGGTAAGCAATGTATGGGTGTGTGTTACATTACATTCACTACTAGGAGTGAGAAAAACATCACGGGGTGGTGCGCATTGTATGGCTTTGTGTTACATTACATTCACTAGTAGGAGTGAGAAAAACATCACGGGGTGGTGCGCATTGTATGGGTGTGTGTTACATTACATTCACTATTAGGAGTGAGAAAAACATCACGGGGTGGTGCGCATTGTATGGGTGTGTGTTACATTTCATTCACTAGTAGGAGTGAGAAAAACATCACGGGGTGGTGCGCATTGTATGGGTGTGTTACATTACATTCACTAGTAGCAGTGAGAAAAACATCACAGGGTGGTGCGCATTGTATGGGTGTGTGTTACATTAGATTCACTAGTAGGAGTGAGAAAAACATCACGGGGTGGTGCGGATTGTATCAGTGTTTGTTACATTACATTCACTAGTAGGAGTGAGAAAAACATCACGGGGTGGGGCGCATTGTATGGGTGTGTGTTACATTACATTCACTAGTAGCAGTGAGAAAAACATCACGTGGTGGTCCGCATTGTATGGGTGTGTGTTACATTACATTCACTAGTAGGAGTGAGAAAAACATCACGGGGTGGTGCGCATTGTATGGGTGTGTGTTACATTACATTCACTAGTAGCAGTGAGAAAAACATCACGTGGTGGTGCGCATTGTATGGGTGTGTGTTACATTACATTCACTAGTAGGATTGAGAAAAACATCACGGGGTGGTGCGCATTGTATGGGTGTGTGTTACATTGCATTCACTAGTAGCAGTGAGAAAAACATCACGGTGTGGTGCGCATTGTTTGGGTGTGTGTTACATTACATTCACTAGTAGGAGTGAGAAAAACATCACGGGGTGGTAAGCAATGTATGGGTGTGTGTTACATTACATTCACTACTAGGAGTGAGAAAAACATCACGGGGTGGTGCGCATTGTATGGCTTTGTGTTACATTACATTCACTAGTAGGAGTGAGAAAAACATCACGGGGTGGTGCGCATTGTATGGGTGTGTGTTACATTACATTCACTACTAGGAGTGAGAAAAACATCACGGGTTGGTGTGCATTGTATGGGTGTGTGTTACATTACATTCACTAGTAGGAGTGAGAAAAACATCACGGGGTGGTGCGCATTGTATGGGTGTGTGTTACATTACATTCACTAGTAGCAGTGAGAAAAACATCACGGGGTGGTGCGCATTGTTTGGGTGTGTGTTACATTACATTCACTAGTAGGAGTGAGAAAAACATCACGGGGTGGTAAGCAATGTATGGGTGTGTGTTACATTACATTCACTACTAGGAGTGAGAAAAACATCACGGGGTGGTGCGCATTGTATGGCTTTGTGTTACATTACATTCACTAGTAGGAGTGAGAAAAACATCACGGGGTGGTGCGCATTGTATGGGTGTGTGTTACATTACATTCACTAGTAGGAGTGAGAAAAACATCACGGGTTGGTGTGCATTGTATGGGTGTGTGTTACATTACATTCACTAGTAGGAGTGAGAAAAACATCACGGGGTGGTGCGCATTGTATGGGTGTGTGTTACATTACATTCACTAGTAGTAGTGAGAAAAACATCACGGGGTGGTGCGCATTGTATGGGTGTGTGTTACATTACATTCACTAGTAGTAGTGAGAAAAACATCACGGGGTGGTGCGCATTGTATGGGTGTGTGTTACATTACATTCACTAGTAGGAGTGAGAAAAACATCACGGGGTGGTGCGCATTGTATGGGTGTGTGTTACATTACATTCACTAGTAGGAGTGAGAAAAACATCACGGGGTGGTGCGCATTGTATGGGTGTGTGTTACATTACATTCAAGAGTAGGAGTGAGAAAAACATCACGGGTTGGTGCGTATTGTATGGGTGTGTGTTACAGTACATTCACTAGTAGGAGTGAAAAAAACATCACGGGGTGCTGCGCATTGTATGGGTGTGTGTTACATTACATTCACTAGTAGGAGTGAGAAAAACATCACGGGTTGGTGCGTATTGTATGGGTGTGTGTTACATTACATTCACTAGTAGGAGTGAGAAAAACATCACGGGGTGGTGCGCATTGTATGGGTGTGTGTTACATTACATTCACTAGTAGGAGTGAGTAAAGCCTCACGGGGTGGTGCGCATTGTATGGGTGTGTGTTACATTACATTCACTAGTAGGAGTGAGAAAAACATCATGGGGTGGTGCGCATTGTATGGGTGTGTGTTACATTACATTCACGAGTAGGAGTGAGAAAAACATCACGGGTTGGTGCGTATTGTATGGGTGTGTGTTACAGTACATTCACTAGTAGGGGTGAGAAAAACATCACGGGGTGGTGCGCATTGTATGGGTGTGTGTTACATTACATTCACTACTAGGAGTGAGAAAAACATCACGGGGTGGTGTGAATCGGAGGGTCTGAATTAGGATAGGCAGTGAGTGGCAATGTAGGATGGAGAAAAGCACCGCGGGGTGGTCAGCATGGGGAAGTCAGGGAACATGCTGTGGCAATGTAGGATAGATTTCCGAAAAATATCGCGGGGTGATGCGCATTGTATGGGTGTGTGTTACATTACATTCACTAGTAGCAGTGAGAAAAACATCACGGGGTGGTGCACATTGTATGGGTGTGTGTTACATTACATTCACTAGTAGCAGTGAGAAAAACATCACGTGGTGGTGTGCATTTTATGGGTGTGTGTTACATTGCATTCACTAGTAGGAGTGAGAAAAACATCACGGGGTGGTGCGCATTGTATGGGTGTGTGTTACATTACATTCACTAGTAGGAGTGAGAAAAACATCACGGGGTGGTGCGCATTGTATGGGTGTGTGTTACATTACATTCACTAGAAGGAGTGAGAAAAACATCACGGGGTGGTGCGCATTGTATGGGTGTGTGTTACATTACATTCACTAGTAGGAGTGAGAAAAACATCACGTGGTGGTGCGCAATGTATGGGTGTGTGTTACATTACATTCTCTAGTAGGAGTGAGAAAAACATCACGGAGTGGTGCGCATTGTATGGGTGTGTGTTACATTACATTCACTAGTAGGAGTGAGAAAAACATCACGGGGTGGTGCGCATTGTATGGAAGTGTGTTACATTACAGTCACTAGTAGGAGTGAGAAAAACATCACGGGGTGGTGCGCATTGTATGGGTGTGTGTTACATTACATTCACTAGTAGGAGTGAGAAAAACATCACGGGGGGGTGGGCATTGTATGGGTGTGTGTTACATTACATTCACTAGTAGCAGTGAGAAAAACATCACGGTGTGGTGCGCATTGTTTGGGTGTGTGTTACATTACATTCACTAGTAGGAGTGAGAAAAACATCACGGGGTGGTAAGCAATGTATGGGTGTGTGTTACATTACATTCACTACTAGGAGTGAGAAAAACATCACGGGGTGGTGCGCATTGTATGGCTTTGTGTTACATTACATTCACTAGTAGGAGTGAGAAAAACATCACGGGGTGGTGCGCATTGTATGGGTGTGTGTTACATTACATTCACTAGTAGGAGTGAGAAAAACATCACGGGTTGGTGCGCATTGTATGGGTGTGTGTTACATTACATTCACTAGTAGGAGTGAGAAAAACATCACGGGGTGGTGCGCATTGTATGGGTGTGTGATACATTACATTCACTAGTAGTAGTGAGAAAAACATCACGGGGTGGTGCGCATTGTATGGGTGTGTGTTACATTACATTCACTAGTAGTAGTGAGAAAAACATCATGGGGTGGTGCGCATTGTATGGGTGTGTGTTACATTACATTCACTAGTAGGAGTGAGAAAAACATCACGGGGTGGTGCGCATTGTATGGGTGTGTGTTACATTACATTCACTAGTAGGAGTGAGAAAAACATCACGGGGTGGTGCGCATTGTATGGGTGTGTGTTACATTACATTCAAGAGTAGGAGTGAGAAAAACATCACGGGTTGGTGCGTATTGTATGGGTGTGTGTTACAGTACATTCACTAGTAGGAGTGAGAAAAACATCACGGGGTGCTGCGCATTGTATGGGTGTGTGTTACATTACATTCACGAGACGGAGTGAGAAAAACATCACGGGTTGGTGCGTATTGTATGGGTGTGTGTTACATTACATTCACTAGTAGGAGTGAGAAAAACATCATGGGGTGGTGCGCATTGTATGGGTGTGTGTTACATTACATTCACTAGTAGGAGTGAGTAAAGCCTCACGGGGTGGAGCGCATTGTATGGGTGTGTGTTACATTACATTCACTAGTAGGAGTGAGAAAAACATCACGGGGTGGTGCGCATTGTATGGGTGTGTGTTACATTACATTCACGAGTAGGAGTGAGAAAAACATCACGGGTTGGTGCGTATTGTATGGGTGTATGTTACAGTACATTCACTAGTAGGAGTGAGAAAAACATCACGGGGTGGTGCGCATTGTATGGGTGTGTGTTACATTACATTCACTACTAGGACTGAGAAAAACATCACGGGGTGGTGTGAATCGGAGGGTCTGCATTAGGATAGGCAGTGAGTGGCAATGTAGGATGGAGAAAAGCACCGCGGGGTGGTCAGCATGGGGAAGTCAGGGAACATGCTGTGGCAATGTAGGATAGATTTCCGAAAAATATCGCGGGGTGATGCGCATTGTAGGGGTGTGTGTTACATTACATTCACTAGTAGGAGTGAGAAAAACATCACGGGGTGGTGCGCATTGTATGGGTGTGTGTTACATTACATTCACTAGTAGGAGTGAGAAAAACATCACGGGGAGGTGCGCATTGTATGGGTGTGTGTTACATTACATTCACTAGTAGGAGTGAGAAAAACATCACGGGGTCGTGCGCATTGTATGGTTTGTGTTACATTACATTCACTAGTAGGAGTGAGAAAAACATGACGGGGTGGTGTGAACCGGAGGGTCTGAATTAGGATAGGCAGTGATTGGCAATGTAGGATGGAGAAAAGCACCGGGGGTGGTCAGCATGGGGAGGTCAGGGAACATGCAGTGGCAATGTAGGATAGGTTTCTGAAAAACATCGCGGGGTGGTGCGCATTGTATGGGTGTGTGTTACATTACATTCACTAGTAGGAGTGAGAAAAACATCACGGGGAGGTGCGCATTGTATGGGTGTGTGTTACATTACATTCACTAGTAGGAGTGAGAAAAACATCACGGGGTGGTGCGCATTGTATGGGTGTGAGTTACATTAGATTCACTAGTAGGAGTGAGAAAAACATCACGGGGTGGTGCGCATTGTATGGGTGTGTGTTACATTACATTCACTAGTAGGAGTGAGAAAAACATCACGGGGTGGTGCGCATTGTATGGGTGTGTGTTACATTACATTCACTAGTAGGAGTGAGAAAAACATCACGGGGTGGTGCGCATTGTATGGGTGTGTGTTACATTACATTCACTAGTAGCAGTGAGAAAAACATCACGGGGTGGTGCACATTGTATGGGTGTGTGTTACATTACATTCACTAGTAGCAGTGAGAAAAACATCACGTGGTGGTGCGCATTTTATGGGTGTGTGTTACATTGCATTCACTAGTAGGAGTGAGAAAAACATCACGGGGTGGTGCGCATTGTATGGGTGTGTGTTACATTACATTCACTAGTAGGAGTGAGAAAAACATCACGGGGTGGTGCGCATTGTATGGGTGTGTGTTACATTACATTCACTAGAAGGAGTGAGAAAAACATCACGGGGTGGTGCGCATTGTATGGGTGTGTGTTACATTACATTCACTAGTAGGAGTGAGAAAAACATCACGTGGTGGTGCGCAATGTATGGGTGTGTGTTACATTACATTCTCTAGTAGGAGTGAGAAAAACATCACGGAGTGGTGCGCATTGTATGGGTGTGTGTTACATTACATTCACTAGTAGGAGTGAGAAAAACATCACGGGGTGGTGCGCATTGTATGGGAGTGTGTTACATTACAGTCACTAGTAGGAGTGAGAAAAACATCACGGGGTGGTGCGCATTGTATGGGTGTGTGTTACATTACATTCACTAGTAGGAGTGAGAAAAACATCAAGGGGGGTTGCGCATTGTATGGGTGTGTGTTACATTACATTCACTAGTAGGAGTGAGAAAAACATCACGGGGTGGTGCGCATTGTATGGGTGTGTGTTACATTACATTCACTAGTAGGAGTGAGAAAAACATCACGTGGTGGTGCGCATTATATGGGTGTATATTACATTACATTCACAAGTAGGAGTGAGAAAAACATCACGGGGTGGTGCGCATTGTATGGGTGTGTGTTACATTACATTAACTAGTAGGAGTGAGAAAATCATCAAGGGGTGGTGCGCATTGTATGGGTGTGTGTTACATTACATTAAATAGGAGTGAGAAAAACATCTCGGGGTGGTGCGCATTGTATGGGTGTGTGTTACATTACATTCACTAGTAGGAGTGAGAAAAACATCACGGGGTGGTGCGCATTGTATGGGTGTGTGTTACATTACATTCACTAGTAGGAGTGAGAAAAACATCACGGGGTGGTGCGCATTGTATGGGTGTGTGTTACATTACATTCACTAGCAGGAGTGAGAAAAACATCACGGGGTGGTGCGCATTGTATGGGTGTGTGTTACATTACATTCACTAGTAGGAGTGAGACAAACATCACGGGGTGGTGCGTATTTTATGGGTGTGTGTTACAGTACATTCACTAGTAGGAGTGAGAAAAACATCAAGGGGTGGTGCGCATTGTATGGGTGTGTGTTACATTACATTCACTACTAGGAGTGAGAAAAACATCACGGGGTGGTGTGAATCGGAGGGTCTGAATTAGGATAGGCAGTGAGTGGCAATGTAGGATGGAGAAAAGCACCACGGGGTGGTCAGCATGGGGAAGTCAGGGAACATGCTGTGGCAATGTAGGATAGGTTTCTGAAAAATATCGCGAGGTGGTGCGCATTGTATGGGTGTGTGTTACATTACATTCACTAGTAGGAGTGAGAAAAACATCACGGGCTGGTGCGCATTGTATGGGTGTGTGTTACATTAGATTCACTAGTAGGAGTGAGAAAAACATCACGGGGAGGTGCGCATTTTATGGGTGTGTGTTACATTACATTCACTAGTAGGAGTGAGAAAAACATCACGGGGTGGTGCGCATTGTATGGGTGTGTGTTACATTACATTTACTAGTAGGAGTGAGAAAATCATCAAGGGGTGGTTCGCATTGTATGGGTGTGTGTTACATTACATTAAATAGTAGGAGTGAGAAAAACATCATGGGGTGGTGCGCATTGTATGGGTGTGTGTTACATTACATTCACTAGTAGGAGTGAGAAAAACATCACGGGGTGGTGCGCATTGTATGGGTGTGTGTTACATTACATTCACTAGTAGGAGTGAGAAAAACCTCACAGGGTGGTGCGCATTGTATGGGTGTGTGTTACATTACATTCACTAGTAGGAGTGAGAAAGACATCACGGGGCTGTGCGCATTGTATGGGTGTGTGTTACATTACATTCACTAGTAGGAGTGAGAAAAACATCACGGGTTGGTGCGTATTGTATGGGTGTGTGTTACAGTACGTTCACTAGTAGGAGTGAGAAAAACATCACTGGGTGGTGCGCATTGTATGGGTGTGTGTTACATTACATTCACTACTAGGAGTGAGAAAATCATTACGGGGTGGTGTGAATCGGAGTGTCTGAATTAGGATAGGCTGTGAGTGGCAATGTAGGATGGAGAAAAGCACAGCGGGGTGGTCAGCATGGGGAAGTCAGGGAACATGCTGTGGCAATGTAGGATAGGTTTCTGAAAAACATCGCGGGGTGGTGCGAATTGTAGGGGTGTGTGTTACATTACATTCACTAGTAGGAGTGAGAAAAACATCACGGGGAGGTGCGCATTGTATGGGTGTGTGTTACATTACATTCATTGGTAGGAGTGAGAAAAACATCACGGGGTGGTGGGCATTGTATGGGTGTGTGTTACATTACATTCACTAGTAGGAGTGAGAAAAACATGACGGGGTGGTGTGAACCGGAGGGTCTGAATTAGGATAGGCAGTGATTGGCAATGTAGGATGGAGAAAAGCACCGCGGGTGGTCAGCATGGGGAGGTCAGGGAACATGCAGTGGCAATGTAGGATAGGTTTCTGAAAAATATCGCGGGGTGGTGCGAATTGTATCGGTGTGTGTTACATTTGATTCACTAGTAGGAGTGAGAAAAACATCACGGGGTGGTGCGCATTGTATGGGTGTGTGTTACATTACATTCACTAGTAGGAGTGAGAAAAACATCACGGGGTGGTGCGCATTGTATGGGTGTGCGTTACATTACATTCACTAGTAGGAGTGAGAAAAACATCACGGGGTGGTGCGCATTGTATGGGTGTGTGTTACATTACATTCACTAGTAGGAGTGAGAAAAACATCACAGGGTGGTGCGCATTGTATTGGTGTGTGTTACATTACATTCACTAGTAGGAGTGAGAAAAACATCACGGTGTGGTGCGCATTGTATGGGTGTGTGTTACATTACATTCACTAGTAGGAGTGAGAAAAACATCACGGGGTGGTGCGCATTGTATGGGTGTGTGTTACATTACATTCACTAGTAGGAGTGAGAAAAACGTCACGGGGTGGTGCGCATTGTATGGGTGTGTGTTACATTACATTCACTAGTAGGAGTGAGAAAAACATCACGGGGTGGTGCGAATTGTATGGGTGTGTGTTACATTACATTCACTAGTAGGAGTGAGAAAAACATCACGGGGTGGTGCGCATTGTATGGGTGTGTGTTACATTGCATACACTAGTAGGAGTGAGAAAAACATCACGGGGTGGTGCGCATTGTATGGGTGTGTGTTACATTAGATTCACTAGTAGGAGTGAGAAAAACATCACGGGGTGGTACGCATTGTATGGGTGTGTGTTACATTAGATTCACTAGTAGGAGTGAGAAAAACATCACGGGGTGGTGCGCATTGTATGGGTGTGTGTTACATTAGATTCACTAGTAGGAGTGAGAAAAACATCACGGGGTGGTGCGCATTGTATGGGTGTGTGTTACATTACATTCACTAGTAGGAGTGAGAAAAACATCACGGGGTGGTGCGCATTGTATGGGTGTGTTACATTACATTCACTAGTAGCAGTGAGAAAAACATCACGGGGTGGTGCGCATTGTATGGGTGTGTGTTACATTACATTCACTAGTAGGAGTGAGAAAAACATCACGGGGTGGTGCGCATTGTATTGGTGTGTGTTACATTACATTCACTAGTAGGAGTGAGAAAAACATCACGGTGTGGTGCGCATTGTATGGGTGTGTGTTACATTACATTCACTAGTAGGAGTGAGAAAAACATCACGGGGTGGTGCGCATTGTATGGGTGTGTGTTACATTACATTCACTAGTAGGAGTGAGAAAAACATCACAGGGTGGTGCGCATTGTATGGGTGTGTGTTACATTACATTCACTAGTAGGAGTGAGAAAAACATCACGGGGTGGTGCGCATTGTATGGGTGTGTGTTACATTACATTCACTAGTAGGAGTGAGAAAAACATCACGGGGTGGTGCGCATTGTATGGGTGTGTGTTACATTGCATACACTAGTAGGAGTGAGAAAAACATCACGGGGTGGTGCGCATTGTATGGGTGTGTGTTACATTAGATTCACTAATAGGAGTGAGAAAAACATCACGGGGTGGTGCGCATTGTATGGGTGTGTGTTACATTAGATTCACTAGTAGGAGTGAGAAAAACATCACGGGGTGGTGCGCATTGTATGGGTGTGT
Source organism: Cavia porcellus (assembly GCF_034190915.1). Lineage (NCBI taxonomy): Eukaryota > Metazoa > Chordata > Mammalia > Rodentia > Caviidae > Cavia > Cavia porcellus. The sequence goes on along the minus strand of NW_026947700.1, from coordinate 104,113 downwards.
GTTACACTACATTCACTAGTAGGAGTGAGAAAAACATCACCGGGTGGTGCGCATTGTAAGGGTGTGTGTTACATTACATTCAATACTAGGAGTGAGAAAAACATCACGGGGTGGTGTGAATTGAGGGTCTGAATTAGGATACGCATTGAGTGGCAATGTAGGATGGAGAAAAGCACAGCAGGGTGGTCAGCATGGGGAGGTCAGGGAACATGCAGTGGCAATGTAGGATAGGTTTCTGAAAAACATCACGGGGTGGTGCGCATTGTATGGGTGTGTGTGACGTTACATTCACTAGTAGGAGTGAGAAAAACATCACGGGGTGGTTCGCATTGTATGGGTGTGTGTTACATTACATTCACTAGTAGGAGTGAGAAAAACATCACGGGGTGGTGCGCATTGTATGGGTGTGTGTTAAATTACATTCACTACTAGGAGTGAGAAAAACATCACGGGGTGGTGCGCATTGTATGGGTGTGTGTTACATTACATTCACTAGCAGGAGTGAGAAAAACATCACGGGGTGGTGCGCATTCTATGGGTGTGTGTTACATTACATTCACTAGCAGGAGTGAGAAAAACATCACGGGGTGGTACACATTGTATGGGTGTGTGTTACATTACATTCACTAGTAGGAGTGAGAAAAACATCACTGGGTGGTGCGCATTGTATGGGTGTGTGTTACATTATATTCACTAGTAGGAGTGAGAAAAACATCACAGGGTGGTGCGCATTGTATGGGTGTGTGTTACATTACATTCACTATTAGGAGTGAGAAAAACATCACGGGGTGGTGCGCATTGTATGGGTGTGTGTTACATTACATTCACTAGTAGGAGTGAGAAAAACATCACGGGGTGGTGCGCATTGTATGGGTGTGTTACATTACATTCACTAGTAGCAGTGAGAAAAACATCACAGGGTGGTGCGCATTGTATGGGTGTGTGTTACATTAGATTCACTAGTAGGAGTGAGAAAAACATCACGGGGTGGTGCGGATTGTATCAGTGTTTGTTACATTACATTCACTAGTAGGAGTGAGAAAAACATCACGGGGTGGGGCGCATTGTATGGGTGTGTGTTACATTACATTCACTAGTAGCAGTGAGAAAAACATCACGTGGTGGTCCGCATTGTATGGGTGTGTGTTACATTACATTCACTAGTAGGAGTGAGAAAAACATCACGGGGTGGTGCGCATTGTATGGGTGTGTGTTACATTACATTCACTAGTAGCAGTGAGAAAAACATCACGTGGTGGTGCGCATTGTATGGGTGTGTGTTACATTACATTCACTAGTAGGATTGAGAAAAACATCACGGGGTGGTGCGCATTGTATGGGTGTGTGTTACATTACATTCACTAGTAGCAGTGAGAAAAACATCACGGTGTGGTGCGCATTGTTTGGGTGTGTGTTACATTACATTCACTAGTAGGAGTGAGAAAAACATCACGGGGTGGTAAGCAATGTATGGGTGTGTGTTACATTACATTCACTACTAGGAGTGAGAAAAACATCACGGGGTGGTGCGCATTGTATGGCTTTGTGTTACATTACATTCACTAGTAGGAGTGAGAAAAACATCACGGGGTGGTGCGCATTGTATGGGTGTGTGTTACATTACATTCACTAGTAGGAGTGAGAAAAACATCACGGGTTGGTGTGCATTGTATGGGTGTGTGTTACATTACATTCACTAGTAGGAGTGAGAAAAACATCACGGGGTGGTGCGCATTGTATGGGTGTGTGTTACATTACATTCACTAGTAGCAGTGAGAAAAACATCACGGGGTGGTGCGCATTGTTTGGGTGTGTGTTACATTACATTCACTAGTAGGAGTGAGAAAAACATCACGGGGTGGTAAGCAATGTATGGGTGTGTGTTACATTACATTCACTACTAGGAGTGAGAAAAACATCACGGGGTGGTGCGCATTGTATGGCTTTGTGTTACATTACATTCACTAGTAGGAGTGAGAAAAACATCACGGGGTGGTGCGCATTGTATGGGTGTGTGTTACATTACATTCACTAGTAGGAGTGAGAAAAACATCACGGGTTGGTGTGCATTGTATGGGTGTGTGTTACATTACATTCACTAGTAGGAGTGAGAAAAACATCACGGGGTGGTGCGCATTGTATGGGTGTGTGTTACATTACATTCACTAGTAGTAGTGAGAAAAACATCACGGGGTGGTGCGCATTGTATGGGTGTGTGTTACATTACATTCACTAGTAGTAGTGAGAAAAACATCACGGGGTGGTGCGCATTGTATGGGTGTGTGTTACATTACATTCACTAGTAGGAGTGAGAAAAACATCACGGGGTGGTGCGCATTGTATGGGTGTGTGTTACATTACATTCACTAGTAGGAGTGAGAAAAACATCACGGGGTGGTGCGCATTGTATGGGTGTGTGTTACATTACATTCAAGAGTAGGAGTGAGAAAAACATCACGGGTTGGTGCGTATTGTATGGGTGTGTGTTACAGTACATTCACTAGTAGGAGTGAGAAAAACATCACGGGGTGCTGCGCATTGTATGGGTGTGTGTTACATTACATTCACTAGTAGGAGTGAGAAAAACATCACGGGTTGGTGCGTATTGTATGGGTGTGTGTTACATTACATTCACTAGTAGGAGTGAGAAAAACATCACGGGGTGGTGCGCATTGTATGGGTGTGTGTTACATTACATTCACTAGTAGGAGTGAGTAAAGCCTCACGGGGTGGTGCGCATTGTATGGGTGTGTGTTACATTACATTCACTAGTAGGAGTGAGAAAAACATCATGGGGTGGTGCGCATTGTATGGGTGTGTGTTACATTACATTCACGAGTAGGAGTGAGAAAAACATCACGGGTTGGTGCGTATTGTATGGGTGTGTGTTACAGTACATTCACTAGTAGGAGTGAGAAAAACATCACGGGGTGGTGCGCATTGTATGGGTGTGTGTTACATTACATTCACTACTAGGAGTGAGAAAAACATCACGGGGTGGTGTGAATCGGAGGGTCTGAATTAGGATAGGCAGTGAGTGGCAATGTAGGATGGAGAAAAGCACCGCGGGGTGGTCAGCATGGGGAAGTCAGGGAACATGCTGTGGCAATGTAGGATAGATTTCCGAAAAATATCGCGGGGTGATGCGCATTGTATGGGTGTGTGTTACATTACATTCACTAGTAGCAGTGAGAAAAACATCACGGGGTGGTGCACATTGTATGGGTGTGTGTTACATTACATTCACTAGTAGCAGTGAGAAAAACATCACGTGGTGGTGCGCATTTTATGGGTGTGTGTTACATTGCATTCACTAGTAGGAGTGAGAAAAACATCACGGGGTGGTGCGCATTGTATGGGTGTGTGTTACATTACATTCACTAGTAGGAGTGAGAAAAACATCACGGGGTGGTGCGCATTGTATGGGTGTGTGTTACATTACATTCACTAGAAGGAGTGAGAAAAACATCACGGGGTGGTGCGCATTGTATGGGTGTGTGTTACATTACATTCACTAGTAGGAGTGAGAAAAACATCACGTGGTGGTGCGCAATGTATGGGTGTGTGTTACATTACATTCTCTAGTAGGAGTGAGAAAAACATCACGGAGTGGTGCGCATTGTATGGGTGTGTGTTACATTACATTCACTAGTAGGAGTGAGAAAAACATCACGGAGTGGTGCGCATTGTATGGAAGTGTGTTACATTACAGTCACTAGTAGGAGTGAGAAAAACATCACGGGGTGGTGCGCATTGTATGGGTGTGTGTTACATTACATTCACTAGTAGGAGTGAGAAAAACATCACGGGGGGGTGGGCATTGTATGGGTGTGTGTTACATTACATTCACTAGTAGCAGTGAGAAAAACATCACGGTGTGGTGCGCATTGTTTGGGTGTGTGTTACATTACATTCACTAGTAGGAGTGAGAAAAACATCACGGGGTGGTAAGCAATGTATGGGTGTGTGTTACATTACATTCACTACTAGGAGTGAGAAAAACATCACGGGGTGGTGCGCATTGTATGGCTTTGTGTTACATTACATTCACTAGTAGGAGTGAGAAAAACATCACGGGGTGGTGCGCATTGTATGGGTGTGTGTTACATTACATTCACTAGTAGGAGTGAGAAAAACATCACGGGTTGGTGCGCATTGTATGGGTGTGTGTTACATTACATTCACTAGTAGGAGTGAGAAAAACATCACGGGGTGGTGCGCATTGTATGGGTGTGTGTTACATTACATTCACTAGTAGTAGTGAGAAAAACATCACGGGGTGGTGCGCATTGTATGGGTGTGTGTTACATTACATTCACTAGTAGTAGTGAGAAAAACATCATGGGGTGGTGCGCATTGTATGGGTGTGTGTTACATTACATTCACTAGTAGGAGTGAGAAAAACATCACGGGGTGGTGCGCATTGTATGGGTGTGTGTTACATTACATTCACTAGTAGGAGTGAGAAAAACATCACGGGGTGGTGCGCATTGTATGGGTGTGTGTTACATTACATTCACTAGTAGCAGTGAGAAAAACATCACGTGGTGGTGCGCATTGTATGGGTGTGTGTTACATTACATTCACTAGTAGGATTGAGAAAAACATCACGGGGTGGTGCGCATTGTATGGGTGTGTGTTACATTACATTCACTAGTAGCAGTGAGAAAAACATCACGGTGTGGTGCGCATTGTTTGGGTGTGTGTTACATTACATTCACTAGTAGGAGTGAGAAAAACATCACGGGGTGGTAAGCAATGTATGGGTGTGTGTTACATTACATTCACTACTAGGAGTGAGAAAAACATCACGGGGTGGTGCGCATTGTATGGCTTTGTGTTACATTACATTCACTAGTAGGAGTGAGAAAAACATCACGGGGTGGTGCGCATTGTATGGGTGTGTGTTACATTACATTCACTAGTAGGAGTGAGAAAAACATCACGGGTTGGTGTGCATTGTATGGGTGTGTGTTACATTACATTCACTAGTAGGAGTGAGAAAAACATCACGGGGTGGTGCGCATTGTATGGGTGTGTGTTACATTACATTCACTAGTAGCAGTGAGAAAAACATCACGGGGTGGTGCGCATTGTTTGGGTGTGTGTTACATTACATTCACTAGTAGGAGTGAGAAAAACATCACGGGGTGGTAAGCAATGTATGGGTGTGTGTTACATTACATTCACTACTAGGAGTGAGAAAAACATCACGGGGTGGTGCGCATTGTATGGCTTTGTGTTACATTACATTCACTAGTAGGAGTGAGAAAAACATCACGGGGTGGTGCGCATTGTATGGGTGTGTGTTACATTACATTCACTAGTAGGAGTGAGAAAAACATCACGGGTTGGTGTGCATTGTATGGGTGTGTGTTACATTACATTCACTAGTAGGAGTGAGAAAAACATCACGGGGTGGTGCGCATTGTATGGGTGTGTGTTACATTACATTCACTAGTAGTAGTGAGAAAAACATCACGGGGTGGTGCGCATTGTATGGGTGTGTGTTACATTACATTCACTAGTAGTAGTGAGAAAAACATCACGGGGTGGTGCGCATTGTATGGGTGTGTGTTACATTACATTCACTAGTAGGAGTGAGAAAAACATCACGGGGTGGTGCGCATTGTATGGGTGTGTGTTACATTACATTCACTAGTAGGAGTGAGAAAAACATCACGGGGTGGTGCGCATTGTATGGGTGTGTGTTACATTACATTCAAGAGTAGGAGTGAGAAAAACATCACGGGTTGGTGCGTATTGTATGGGTGTGTGTTACAGTACATTCACTAGTAGGAGTGAGAAAAACATCACGGGGTGCTGCGCATTGTATGGGTGTGTGTTACATTACATTCACTAGTAGGAGTGAGAAAAACATCACGGGTTGGTGCGTATTGTATGGGTGTGTGTTACATTACATTCACTAGTAGGAGTGAGAAAAACATCACGGGGTGGTGCGCATTGTATGGGTGTGTGTTACATTACATTCACTAGTAGGAGTGAGTAAAGCCTCACGGGGTGGTGCGCATTGTATGGGTGTGTGTTACATTACATTCACTAGTAGGAGTGAGAAAAACATCATGGGGTGGTGCGCATTGTATGGGTGTGTGTTACATTACATTCACGAGTAGGAGTGAGAAAAACATCACGGGTTGGTGCGTATTGTATGGGTGTGTGTTACAGTACATTCACTAGTAGGAGTGAGAAAAACATCACGGGGTGGTGCGCATTGTATGGGTGTGTGTTACATTACATTCACTACTAGGAGTGAGAAAAACATCACGGGGTGGTGTGAATCGGAGGGTCTGAATTAGGATAGGCAGTGAGTGGCAATGTAGGATGGAGAAAAGCACCGCGGGGTGGTCAGCATGGGGAAGTCAGGGAACATGCTGTGGCAATGTAGGATAGATTTCCGAAAAATATCGCGGGGTGATGCGCATTGTATGGGTGTGTGTTACATTACATTCACTAGTAGCAGTGAGAAAAACATCACGGGGTGGTGCACATTGTATGGGTGTGTGTTACATTACATTCACTAGTAGCAGTGAGAAAAACATCACGTGGTGGTGCGCATTTTATGGGTGTGTGTTACATTGCATTCACTAGTAGGAGTGAGAAAAACATCACGGGGTGGTGCGCATTGTATGGGTGTGTGTTACATTACATTCACTAGTAGGAGTGAGAAAAACATCACGGGGTGGTGCGCATTGTATGGGTGTGTGTTACATTACATTCACTAGAAGGAGTGAGAAAAACATCACGGGGTGGTGCGCATTGTATGGGTGTGTGTTACATTACATTCACTAGTAGGAGTGAGAAAAACATCACGTGGTGGTGCGCAATGTATGGGTGTGTGTTACATTACATTCTCTAGTAGGAGTGAGAAAAACATCACGGAGTGGTGCGCATTGTATGGGTGTGTGTTACATTACATTCACTAGTAGGAGTGAGAAAAACATCACGGAGTGGTGCGCATTGTATGGAAGTGTGTTACATTACAGTCACTAGTAGGAGTGAGAAAAACATCACGGGGTGGTGCGCATTGTATGGGTGTGTGTTACATTACATTCACTAGTAGGAGTGAGAAAAACATCACGGGGGGGTGGGCATTGTATGGGTGTGTGTTACATTACATTCACTAGTAGCAGTGAGAAAAACATCACGGTGTGGTGCGCATTGTTTGGGTGTGTGTTACATTACATTCACTAGTAGGAGTGAGAAAAACATCACGGGGTGGTAAGCAATGTATGGGTGTGTGTTACATTACATTCACTACTAGGAGTGAGAAAAACATCACGGGGTGGTGCGCATTGTATGGCTTTGTGTTACATTACATTCACTAGTAGGAGTGAGAAAAACATCACGGGGTGGTGCGCATTGTATGGGTGTGTGTTACATTACATTCACTAGTAGGAGTGAGAAAAACATCACGGGTTGGTGCGCATTGTATGGGTGTGTGTTACATTACATTCACTAGTAGGAGTGAGAAAAACATCACGGGGTGGTGCGCATTGTATGGGTGTGTGTTACATTACATTCACTAGTAGTAGTGAGAAAAACATCACGGGGTGGTGCGCATTGTATGGGTGTGTGTTACATTACATTCACTAGTAGTAGTGAGAAAAACATCATGGGGTGGTGCGCATTGTATGGGTGTGTGTTACATTACATTCACTAGTAGGAGTGAGAAAAACATCACGGGGTGGTGCGCATTGTATGGGTGTGTGTTACATTACATTCACTAGTAGGAGTGAGAAAAACATCACGGGGTGGTGCGCATTGTATGGGTGTGTGTTACATTACATTCAAGAGTAGGAGTGAGAAAAACATCACGGGTTGGTGCGTATTGTATGGGTGTGTGTTACAGTACATTCACTAGTAGGAGTGAGAAAAACATCACGGGGTGCTGCGCATTGTATGGGTGTGTGTTACATTACATTCACGAGTAGGAGTGAGAAAAACATCACGGGTTGGTGCGTATTGTATGGGTGTGTGTTACATTACATTCACTAGTAGGAGTGAGAAAAACATCATGGGGTGGTGCGCATTGTATGGGTGTGTGTTACATTACATTCACTAGTAGGAGTGAGTAAAGCCTCACGGGGTGGAGCGCATTGTATGGGTGTGTGTTACATTACATTCACTAGTAGGAGTGAGAAAAACATCACGGGGTGGTGCGCATTGTATGGGTGTGTGTTACATTACATTCACGAGTAGGAGTGAGAAAAACATCACGGGTTGGTGCGTATTGTATGGGTGTATGTTACAGTACATTCACTAGTAGGAGTGAGAAAAACATCACGGGGTGGTGCGCATTGTATGGGTGTGTGTTACATTACATTCACTACTAGGACTGAGAAAAACATCACGGGGTGGTGTGAATCGGAGGGTCTGAATTAGGATAGGCAGTGAGTGGCAATGTAGGATGGAGAAAAGCACCGCGGGGTGGTCAGCATGGGGAAGTCAGGGAACATGCTGTGGCAATGTAGGATAGATTTCCGAAAAATATCGCGGGGTGATGCGCATTGTAGCGGTGTGTGTTACATTACATTCACTAGTAGGAGTGAGAAAAACATCACGGGGTGGTGCGCATTGTATGGGTGTGTGTTACATTACATTCACTAGTAGGAGTGAGAAAAACATCACGGGGAGGTGCGCATTGTATGGGTGTGTGTTACATTACATTCACTAGTAGGAGTGAGAAAAACATCACGGGGTCGTGCGCATTGTATGGTTTGTGTTACATTACATTCACTAGTAGGAGTGAGAAAAACATGACGGGGTGGTGTGAACCGGAGGGTCTGAATTAGGATAGGCAGTGATTGGCAATGTAGGATGGAGAAAAGCACCGGGGGTGGTCAGCATGGGGAGGTCAGGGAACATGCAGTGGCAATGTAGGATAGGTTTCTGAAAAACATCGCGGGGTGGTGCGCATTGTATGGGTGTGTGTTACATTACATTCACTAGTAGGAGTGAGAAAAACATCACGGGGAGGTGCGCATTGTATGGGTGTGTGTTACATTACATTCACTAGTAGGAGTGAGAAAAACATCACGGGGTGGTGCGCATTGTATGGGTGTGAGTTACATTAGATTCACTAGTAGGAGTGAGAAAAACATCACGGGGTGGTGCGCATTGTATGGGTGTGTGTTACATTACATTCACTAGTAGGAGTGAGAAAAACATCACGGGGTGGTGCGCATTGTATGGGTGTGTGTTACATTACATTCACTAGTAGGAGTGAGAAAAACATCACGGGGTGGTGCGCATTGTATGGGTGTGTGTTACATTACATTCACTAGTAGCAGTGAGAAAAACATCACGGGGTGGTGCACATTGTATGGGTGTGTGTTACATTACATTCACTAGTAGCAGTGAGAAAAACATCACGTGGTGGTGCGCATTTTATGGGTGTGTGTTACATTGCATTCACTAGTAGGAGTGAGAAAAACATCACGGGGTGGTGCGCATTGTATGGGTGTGTGTTACATTACATTCACTAGAAGGAGTGAGAAAAACATCACGGGGTGGTGCGCATTGTATGGGTGTGTGTTACATTACATTCACTAGTAGGAGTGAGAAAAACATCACGTGGTGGTGCGCAATGTATGGGTGTGTGTTACATTACATTCTCTAGTAGGAGTGAGAAAAACATCACGGAGTGGTGCGCATTGTATGGGTGTGTGTTACATTACATTCACTAGTAGGAGTGAGAAAAACATCACGGGGTGGTGCGCATTGTATGGGAGTGTGTTACATTACAGTCACTAGTAGGAGTGAGAAAAACATCACGGGGTGGTGCGCATTGTATGGGTGTGTGTTACATTACATTCACTAGTAGGAGTGAGAAAAACATCACGGGGGGGTGCGCATTGTATGGGTGTGTGTTACATTACATTCACTAGTAGGAGTGAGAAAAACATCACGGGGTGGTGCGCATTGTATGGGTGTGTGTTACATTACATTCACTAGTAGGAGTGAGAAAAACATCACGTGGTGGTGCGCATTATATGGGTGTGTATTACATTACATTCACAAGTAGGAGTGAGAAAAACATCACGGGGTGGTGCGCATTGTATGGGTGTGTGTTACATTACATTAACTAGTAGGAGTGAGAAAATCATCAAGGGGTGGTGCGCATTGTATGGGTGTGTGTTACATTACATTAAATAGTAGGAGTGAGAAAAACATCTCGGGGTGGTGCGCATTGTATGGGTGTGTGTTACATTACATTCACTAGTAGGAGTGAGAAAAACATCAGGGGGTGGTGCGCATTGTATGGGTGTGTGTTACATTACATTCACTAGTAGGAGTGAGAAAAACATCACGGGGTGGTGCGCATTGTATGGGTGTGTGTTACATTACATTCACTAGCAGGAGTGAGAAAAACATCACGGGGTGGTGCGCATTGTATGGGTGTGTGTTACATTACATTCACTAGTAGGAGTGAGACAAACATCACGGGGTGGTGTGTATTGTATGGGTGTGTGTTACAGTACATTCACTAGTAGGAGTGAGAAAAACATCAAGGGGTGGTGCGCATTGTATGGGTGTGTGTTACATTACATTCACTACTAGGAGTGAGAAAAACATCACGGGGTGGTGTGAATCGGAGGGTCTGAATTAGGATAGGCAGTGAGTGGCAATGTAGGATGGAGAAAAGCACCACGGGGTGGTCAGCATGGGGAAGTCAGGGAACATGCTGTGGCAATGTAGGATAGGTTTCTGAAAAATATCGCGAGGTGGTGCGCATTGTATGGGTGTGTGTTACATTACATTCACTAGTAGGTGTGAGAAAAACATCACGGGCTGGTGCGCATTGTATGGGTGTGTGTTACATTAGATTCACTAGTAGGAGTGAGAAAAACATCACGGGGAGGTGCGCATTTTATGGGTGTGTGTTACATTACATTCACTAGTAGGAGTGAGAAAAACATCACGGGGTGGTGCGCATTGTATGGGTGTGTGTTACATTACATTTACTAGTAGGAGTGAGAAAATCATCAAGGGGTGGTTCGCATTGTATGGGTGTGTGTTACATTACATTAAATAGTAGGAGTGAGAAAAACATCATGGGGTGGTGCGCATTGTATGGGTGTGTGTTACATTACATTCACTAGTAGGAGTGAGAAAAACATCACGGGGTGGTGCGCATTGTATGGGTGTGTGTTACATTACATTCACTAGTAGGAGTGAGAAAAACCTCACAGGGTGGTGCGCATTGTATGGGTGTGTGTTACATTACATTCACTAGTAGGAGTGAGAAAGACATCACGGGGCGGTGCGCATTGTATGGGTGTGTGTTACATTACATTCACTAGTAGGAGTGAGAAAAACATCACGGGTTGGTGCGTATTGTATGGGTGTGTGTTACAGTACGTTCACTAGTAGGAGTGAGAAAAACATCACTGGGTGGTGCGAATTGTATGGGTGTGTGTTACATTACATTCACTACTAGGAGTGAGAAAATCATTACGGGGTGGTGTGAATCGGAGTGTCTGAATTAGGATAGGCTGTGAGTGGCAATGTAGGATGGAGAAAAGCACCGCGGGGTGGTCAGCATGGGGAAGTCAGGGAACATGCTGTGGCAATGTAGGATAGGTTTCTGAAAAACATCGCGGGGTGGTGCGAATTGTAGGGGTGTGTGTTACATTACATTCACTAGTAGGAGTGAGAAAAACATCACGGGGAGGTGCGCATTGTATGGGTGTGTGTTACATTACATTCATTGGTAGGAGTGAGAAAAACATCACGGGGTGGTGGGCATTGTATGGGTGTGTGTTACATTACATTCACTAGTAGGAGTGAGAAAAACATGACGGGGTGGTGTGAACCGGAGGGTCTGAATTAGGATAGGCAGTGATTGGCAATGTAGGATGGAGAAAAGCACCGCGGGTGGTCAGCATGGGGAGGTCAGGGAACATGCAGTGGCAATGTAGGATAGGTTTCTGAAAAACATCGCGGGGTGGTGCGAATTGTATCGGTGTGTGTTACATTTGATTCACTAGTAGGAGTGAGAAAAACATCACGGGGTGGTGCGCATTGTATGGGTGTGCGTTACATTACATTCACTAGTAGGAGTGAGAAAAACATCACGGGGTGGTGCGCATTGTATGGGTGTGCGTTACATTACATTCACTAGTAGGAGTGAGAAAAACATCACGGGGTGGTGCGCATTGTATGGGTGTGTGTTACATTACATTCACTAGTAGGAGTGAGAAAAACATCACAGGGTGGTGCGCATTGTATTGGTGTGTGTTACATTACATTCACTAGTAGGAGTGAGAAAAACATCACGGTGTGGTGCGCATTGTATGGGTGTGTGTTACATTACATTCACTAGTAGGAGTGAGAAAAACATCACGGGGTGGTGCGCATTGTATGGGTGTGTGTTACATTACATTCACTAGTAGGAGTGAGAAAAACATCACGGGGTCGTGCGCATTGTATGGGTGTGTGTTACATTACATTCACTAGTAGGAGTGAGAAAAACATCACGGGGTGGTGCGAATTGTATGGGTGTGTGTTACATTACATTCACTAGTAGGAGTGAGAAAAACATCACGGGGTGGTGCGCATTGTATGGGTGTGTGTTACATTGCATACACTAGTAGGAGTGAGAAAAACATCACGGGGTGGTGCGCATTGTATGGGTGTGTGTTACATTAGATTCACTAGTAGGAGTGAGAAAAACATCACGGGGTGGTGCGCATTGTATGGGTGTGTGTTACATTAGATTCACTAGTAGGAGTGAGAAAAACATCACGGGGTGGTGCGCATTGTATGGGTGTGTGTTACATTAGATTCACTAGTAGGAGTGAGAAAAACATCACGGGGTGGTGCGCATTGTATGGGTGTGTGTTACATTACATTCACTAGTAGGAGTGAGAAAAACATCACGGGGTGGTGCGCATTGTATGGGTGTGTTACATTACATTCACTAGTAGCAGTGAGAAAAACATCACAGGGTGGTGCGCATTGTATGGGTGTGTGTTACATTAGATTCACTAGTAGGAGTGAGAAAAACATTACGGGGTGGTGCGCATTGTATCAGTGTTTGTTACATTACATTCACTAGTAGGAGTGAGAAAAACATCACGGGGTGGGGCGCATTGTATGGGTGTGTGTTACATTACATTCACTAGTAGCAGTGAGAAAAACATCACGTGGTGGTCCGCATTGTATGGGTGTGTGTTACATTACATTCACTAGTAGGAGTGAGAAAAACATCACGGGGTGGTGCGCATTGTATGGGTGTGTGTTACATTACATTCACTAGTAGCAGTGAGAAAAACATCACGTGGTGGTGCGCATTGTATGGGTGTGTGTTACATTACATTCACTAGTAGGAGTGAGAAAAACATCACGGGGTGGGGCACATTGTATGGGTGTGTGTTACATTACATTCACTAGTAGGAGTGAGAAAAACATCACGGGGTGGGGCGCATAGTATGGGTGTGTGTTACATTACATTCACTAGTAGGAGTGAGAAAAACATCACGGGGTGGTGCGCATTCTATGGGTGTGTGTTACATTACATTCACTAGCAGGAGTGAGAAAAACATCACGGGGTGGTACGCATTGTATGGGTGTGTGTTACATTACATTCACTAGTAGGAGTGAGAAAAACATCACTGGGTGATGCGCATTGTATGGGTGTGTGTTACATTATATTCACTAGTAGGAGTGAGAAAAACATCACGGGGTGGTGCGCATTGTATGGGTGTGTGTTACATTACATTCACTAGTAGGAGTGAGAAAAACATCACGGGGTGGTGCGCATTGTATGGGTGTGTGTTACATTACATTCACTAGTAGGAGTGAGAAAAACATCACGGGGTGGTGCGCATTGTATGGGTGTGTTGTACATTACATTCACTAGTAGGAGTGAGAAAAACATCACGGGGTGGTGCGCATTGTATGGTTGTGTGTTACATTACATTCACTAGTAGGAGTGAGAAAAACATCACGGGGTGGTGCGCATTGTATGGGTGTGTGTTACATTACATTCACTAGTAGCAGTGAGAAAAACATCACGGGGTGGTGCGCATTGTATGGGTGTGTGTTACATTACATTCACTAGTAGCAGTGAGAAAAACATCACGGGGTGGTGCGCATTGTATGGGTGTGTGTTACATTACATTCACTAGCAAGAGTGAGAAAAACATCACGGGGTGGTGCGCATTGTATGGGTGTGTGTTACATTACATTCACTAGCAAGAGTGAGAAAAACATCACGGGGTGGTGCGCATTGTGTGGGTGTGTGTTACATTACATTCACTAGTAGGAGTGAGAAAAACATCACGGGGTGGTGCGCATTGTATGGGTGTGTGTTACATTACATTCACTAGTAGCAGTGAGAAAAACATCACGGGGTGGTGCGCATTGTATGGGTGTGTGTTACATTACATTCACTAGCAAGAGTGAGAAAAACATCACGGGGTGGTGCGCATTGTATGGCTGTGTGTTACATTACATTCACTAGTAGGAGTGAGAAAAACATCACAGGGTGGTGCGCATTGTATGGGTGTGTGTTACATTACATTCACTAGTAGCAGTGAGAAAAACATCACGGGGTGGTGCGCATTGTATGGGTGTGTGTTACATTACATTCACTAGTAGGAGTGAGAAAAACATCACCGGGTGGTGCGCATTGTAAGGGTGTGTGTTACATTACATTCACTACTAGGAGTGAGAAAAACATCACGGGGTGGTGTGAATCGGAGGGTCTGAATTAGGATACGCATTGAGTGGCAATGTAGGATGGAGAAAAGCACAGCGGGGTGGTCAGCATGGGGAGGTCAGGGAACATGCAGTGGCAATGTAGAAGAGGTTTCTGAAAAACATCACGGGGTGGTGCGCATTGTATGGGTGTGTGTTACGTTACATTCACTAGTACGAGTGAGAAAAACATCACGGGGTGGTGCGCATTGTATGGGTGTGTGTTACATTACATTCACTAGTAGGAGTGAGAAAAACATAACGGGGTGGTGCGCATTGTACGGGTGTTTGTTACATTAGATTCACTAGTAGGAGTGAGAAAAACATCATGGGGTGGTGCGCATTGTATGGGTGTGTGTTACATTAGATTCACTAGTAGGAGTGAGAAAAACATCACGGGGTGGTGCGCATGGTATGGGTGTGTGTTACATTACATTCACTAGTAGCAGTGAGAAAAACGTCACGGGGTTGGGCGCATTGTATGGGTGTGTGTTACATTACATTCACTAGTAGGAGTGAGAAAAACATCACGGGGTGGTGCGCATTGTATGGGTGTGTGTTACATTACATTCACTAGTAGGAGTGAGAAAAACATCATGGGGTGGTGCGCATTGTATGGGTGTGTGTTCCATTACATTCACTAGTAGCAGTGAGAAAAACATCACGGGGTGGTGCGCATTGTATGGGTGTGTGTTACATTACATTCACTAGTAGGAGTGAGAAAAACATCACGGGGTGGTTCGCATTGTATGGGTGTGTGTTACATTACATTCACTAGTAGGAGTGAGAAAAACATCACGGGGTGGTGCGCATTGTATGGGTGTGTGTTAAATTACATTCACTACTAGGAGTGAGAAAAACATCACGGGGTGGTGCGCATTGTATGGGTGTGTGTTACATTACATTCACTAGCAGGAGTGAGAAAAACATCACGGGGTGGTACGCATTGTATGGCTGTGTGTTACATTACATTCACTAGTAGGAGTGAGAAAAACATCACTGGGTGGTGCGCATTGTATGGGTGTGTGTTACATTATATTCACTAGTAGGAGTGAGAAAAACATCACGGGGTGGTGCGCATTGTATGGGTGTGTGTTACATTACATTCACTATTAGGAGTGAGAAAAACATCACGGGGTGGTGCGCATTGTATGGGTGTGTGTTACATTACATTCACTAGTAGGAGTGAGAAAAACATCACGGGGTGGTGCGCATTGTATGGGAGTGTGTTACATTACAGTCACTAGTAGGAGTGAGAAAAACATCACGGGGTGGTGCGCATTGTATGGGTGTGTGTTACATTACATTCACTAGTAGGAGTGAGAAAAACATCACGGGGGGGTGCGCATTGTATGGGTGTGTGTTACATTACATTCACTAGTAGGAGTGAGAAAAACATCACGGGGTGGTGCGCATTGTATGGGTGTGTGTTACATTACATTCACTAGTAGGAGTGAGAAAAACATCACGTGGTGGTGCGCATTATATGGGTGTGTATTACATTACATTCACAAGTAGGAGTGAGAAAAACATCACGGGGTGGTGCGCATTGTATGGGTGTGTGTTACATTACATTCACTAGTAGGAGTGAGAAAATCATCAAGGGGTGGTGCGCATTGTATGGGTGTGTGTTACATTACATTAAATAGTAGGAGTGAGAAAAACATCTCGGGGTGGTGCGCATTGTATGGGTGTGTGTTACATTACATTCACTAGTAGGAGTGAGAAAAACATCAGGGGGTGGTGCGCATTGTATGGGTGTGTGTTACATTACATTCACTAGTAGGAGTGAGAAAAACATCACGGGGTGGTGCGCATTGTATGGGTGTGTGTTACATTACATTCACTAGCAGGAGTGAGAAAAACATCACGGGGTGGTGCGCATTGTATGGGTGTGTGTTACATTACATTCACTAGTAGGAGTGAGACAAACATCACGGGGTGGTGCGTATTGTATGGGTGTGTGTTACAGTACATTCACTAGTAGGAGTGAGAAAAACATCAAGGGGTGGTGCGCATTGTATGGGTGAGTATTACATTACATTCACTACTAGGAGTGAGAAAAACATCACGGGGTGGTGTGAATCGGAGGGTCTGAATTAGGATAGGCAGTGAGTGGCAATGTAGGATGGAGAAAAGCACCACGGGGTGGTCAGCATGGGGAAGTCAGGGAACATGCTGTGGCAATGTAGGATAGGTTTCTGAAAAATATCGCGAGGTGGTGCGCATTGTATGGGTGTGTGTTACATTACATTCACTAGTAGGAGTGAGAAAAACATCACGGGCTGGTGCGCATTGTATGGGTGTGTGTTACATTACATTCACTAGTAGGAGTGAGAAAAACATCACGGGGAGGTGCGCATTTTATGGGTGTGTGTTACATTACATTCACTAGTAGGAGTGAGAAAAACATCACGGGGTGGTGCGCATTGTATGGGTGTGTGTTACATTACATTCACTAGTAGGAGTGAGAAAATCATCAAGGGGTGGTTCGCATTGTATGGGTGTGTGTTACATTACATTAAATAGTAGGAGTGAGAAAAACATCATGGGGTGGTGCGCATTGTATGGGTGTGTGTTACATTACATTCACTAGTAGGAGTGAGAAAAACATCACGGGGTGGTGCGCATTGTATGGGTGTGTGTTACATTACATTCACTAGTAGGAGTGAGAAAAACCTCACAGGGTGGTGCGCATTGTATGGGTGTGTGTTACATTACATTCACTAGTAGGAGTGAGAAAGACATCACGGGGCGGTGCGCATTGTATGGGTGTGTGTTACATTACATTCACTAGTAGGAGTGAGAAAAACATCACGGGTTGGTGCGTATTATATGGGTGTGTGTTACAGTACGTTCACTAGTAGGAGTGAGAAAAACATCACTGGGTGGTGCGCATTGTATGGGTGTGTGTTACATTACATTCACTACTAGGAGTGAGAAAATCATTACGGGGTGGTGTGAATCGGAGGGTCTGAATTAGGATAGGCTGTGAGTGGCAATGTAGGATGGAGAAAAGCACCGCGGGGTGGTCAGCATGGGGAAGTCAGGGAACATGCTGTGGCAATGTAGGATAGATTTCCGAAAAATATCGCGGGGTGATGCGCATTGTAGCGGTGTGTGTTACATTACATTCACTAGTAGGAGTGAGAAAAACATCACGGGGTGGTGCGCATTGTATGGGTGTGTGTTACATTACATTCACTAGTAGGAGTGAGAAAAACATCACGGGGAGGTGCGCATTGTATGGGTGTGTGTTACATTACATTCACTAGTAGGAGTGAGAAAAACATCACGGGGTCGTGCGCATTGTATGGTTTGTGTTACATTACATTCACTAGTAGGAGTGAGAAAAACATGACGGGGTGGTGTGAACCGGAGGGTCTGAATTAGGATAGGCAGTGATTGGCAATTTAGGATGGAGAAAAGCACCGGGGGTGGTCAGCATGGGGAGGTCAGGGAACATGCAGTGGCAATGTAGGATAGGTTTCTGAAAAACATCGCGGGGTGGTGCGCATTGTATGGGTGTGTGTTACATTACATTCACTAGTAGGAGTGAGAAAAACATCACGGGGAGGTGCGCATTGTATGGGTGTGTGTTACATTACATTCACTAGTAGGAGTGAGAAAAACATCACGGGGTGGTGCGCATTGTATGGGTGTGAGTTACATTAGATTCACTAGTAGGAGTGAGAAAAACATCACGGGGTGGTGCGCATTGTATGGGTGTGTGTTACATTACATTCACTAGTAGGAGTGAGAAAAACATCACGGGGTGGTGCGCATTGTATGGGTGTGTGTTACATTACATTCACTAGTAGGAGTGAGAAAAACATCACGGGGTGGTGCGCATTGTATGGGTGTGTGTTACATTACATTCACTAGTAGCAGTGAGAAAAACATCACGGGGTGGTGCACATTGTATGGGTGTGTGTTACATTACATTCACTAGTAGCAGTGAGAAAAACATCACGTGGTGGTGCGCATTTTATGGGTGTGTGTTACATTGCATTCACTAGTAGGAGTGAGAAAAACATCACGGGGTGGTGCGCATTGTATGGGTGTGTGTTACATTACATTCACTAGTAGGAGTGAGAAAAACATCACGGGGTGGTGCGCATTGTATGGGTGTGTGTTACATTACATTCACTAGAAGGAGTGAGAAAAACATCACGGGGTGGTGCGCATTGTATGGGTGTGTGTTACATTACATTCACTAGTAGGAGTGAGAAAAACATCACGTGGTGGTGCGCAATGTATGGGTGTGTGTTACATTACATTCTCTAGTAGGAGTGAGAAAAACATCACGGAGTGGTGCGCATTGTATGGGTGTGTGTTACATTACATTCACTAGTAGGAGTGAGAAAAACATCACGGGGTGGTGCGCATTGTATGGGAGTGTGTTACATTACAGTCACTAGTAGGAGTGAGAAAAACATCACGGGGTGGTGCGCATTGTATGGGTGTGTGTTACATTACATTCACTAGTAGGAGTGAGAAAAACATCACGGGGGGGTGCGCATTGTATGGGTGTGTGTTACATTACATTCACTAGTAGGAGTGAGAAAAACATCACGGGGTGGTGCGCATTGTATGGGTGTGTGTTACATTACATTCACTAGTAGGAGTGAGAAAAACATCACGTGGTGGTGCGCATTATATGGGTGTGTATTACATTACATTCACAAGTAGGAGTGAGAAAAACATCACGGGGTGGTGCGCATTGTATGGGAGTGTGTTACATTACAGTCACTAGTAGGAGTGAGAAAAACATCACGGGGTGGTGCGCATTGTATGGGTGTGTGTTACATTACATTAACTAGTAGGAGTGAGAAAATCATCAAGGGGTGGTGCGCATTGTATGGGTGTGTGTTACATTACATTAAATAGTAGGAGTGAGAAAAACATCTCGGGGTGGTGCGCATTGTATGGGTGTGTGTTACATTACATTCACTAGTAGGAGTGAGAAAAACATCAGGGGGTGGTGCGCATTGTATGGGTGTGTGTTACATTACATTCACTAGTAGGAGTGAGAAAAACATCACGGGGTGGTGCGCATTGTATGGGTGTGTGTTACATTACATTCACTAGCAGGAGTGAGAAAAACATCACGGGGTGGTGCGCATTGTATGGGTGTGTGTTACATTACATTCACTAGTAGGAGTGAGACAAACATCACGGGGTGGTGTGTATTGTATGGGTGTGTGTTACAGTACATTCACTAGTAGGAGTGAGAAAAACATCAAGGGGTGGTGCGCATTGTATGGGTGTGTGTTACATTACATTCACTACTAGGAGTGAGAAAAACATCACGGGGTGGTGTGAATCGGAGGGTCTGAATTAGGATAGGCAGTGAGTGGCAATGTAGGATGGAGAAAAGCACCACGGGGTGGTCAGCATGGGGAAGTCAGGGAACATGCTGTGGCAATGTAGGATAGGTTTCTGAAAAATATCGCGAGGTGGTGCGCATTGTATGGGTGTGTGTTACATTACATTCACTAGTAGGTGTGAGAAAAACATCACGGGCTGGTGCGCATTGTATGGGTGTGTGTTACATTAGATTCACTAGTAGGAGTGAGAAAAACATCACGGGGAGGTGCGCATTTTATGGGTGTGTGTTACATTACATTCACTAGTAGGAGTGAGAAAAACATCACGGGGTGGTGCGCATTGTATGGGTGTGTGTTACATTACATTTACTAGTAGGAGTGAGAAAATCATCAAGGGGTGGTTCGCATTGTATGGGTGTGTGTTACATTACATTAAATAGTAGGAGTGAGAAAAACATCATGGGGTGGTGCGCATTGTATGGGTGTGTGTTACATTACATTCACTAGTAGGAGTGAGAAAAACATCACGGGGTGGTGCGCATTGTATGGGTGTGTGTTACATTACATTCACTAGTAGGAGTGAGAAAAACCTCACAGGGTGGTGCGCATTGTATGGGTGTGTGTTACATTACATTCACTAGTAGGAGTGAGAAAGACATCACGGGGCGGTGCGCATTGTATGGGTGTGTGTTACATTACATTCACTAGTAGGAGTGAGAAAAACATCACGGGTTG
This sequence comes from Cavia porcellus, assembly GCF_034190915.1. Lineage (NCBI taxonomy): Eukaryota > Metazoa > Chordata > Mammalia > Rodentia > Caviidae > Cavia > Cavia porcellus. The sequence continues at coordinate 83,324 of NW_026947700.1, read as the reverse complement.
GTGCGTATTGTATGGGTGTGTGTTACAGTACGTTCACTAGTAGGAGTGAGAAAAACATCACTGGGTGGTGCGAATTGTATGGGTGTGTGTTACATTACATTCACTACTAGGAGTGAGAAAATCATTACGGGGTGGTGTGAATAGGAGTGTCTGAATTAGGATAGGCTGTGAGTGGCAATGTAGGATGGAGAAAAGCACCGCGGGGTGGTCAGCATGGGGAAGTCAGGGAACATGCTGTGGCAATGTAGGATAGGTTTCTGAAAAACATCGCGGGGTGGTGCGAATTGTAGGGGTGTGTGTTACATTACATTCACTAGTAGGAGTGAGAAAAACATCACGGGGAGGTGCGCATTGTATGGGTGTGTGTTACATTACATTCATTGGTAGGAGTGAGAAAAACATCACGGGGTGGTGGGCATTGTATGGGTGTGTGTTACATTACATTCACTAGTAGGAGTGAGAAAAACATGACGGGGTGGTGTGAACCGGAGGGTCTGAATTAGGATAGGCAGTGATTGGCAATGTAGGATGGAGAAAAGCACCGCGGGTGGTCAGCATGGGGAGGTCAGGGAACATGCAGTGGCAATGTAGGATAGGTTTCTGAAAAACATCGCGGGGTGGTGCGAATTGTATCGGTGTGTGTTACATTTGATTCACTAGTAGGAGTGAGAAAAACATCACGGGGTGGTGCGCATTGTATGGGTGTGTGTTACATTACATTCACTAGTAGGAGTGAGAAAAACATCACGGGGTGGTGCGCATTGTATGGGTGTGCGTTACATTACATTCACTAGTAGGAGTGAGAAAAACATCACGGGGTGGTGCGCATTGTATGGGTGTGTGTTACATTACATTCACTAGTAGGAGTGAGAAAAACATCACAGGGTGGTGCGCATTGTATTGGTGTGTGTTACATTACATTCACTAGTAGGAGTGAGAAAAACATCACGGTGTGGTGCGCATTGTATGGGTGTGTGTTACATTACATTCACTAGTAGGAGTGAGAAAAACATCACGGGGTGGTGCGCATTGTATGGGTGTGTGTTACATTACATTCACTAGTAGGAGTGAGAAAAACATCACGGGGTCGTGCGCATTGTATGGGTGTGTGTTACATTACATTCACTAGTAGGAGTGAGAAAAACATCACGGGGTGGTGCGAATTGTATGGGTGTGTGTTACATTACATTCACTAGTAGGAGTGAGAAAAACATCACGGGGTGGTGCGCATTGTATGGGTGTGTGTTACATTGCATACACTAGTAGGAGTGAGAAAAACATCACGGGGTGGTGCGCATTGTATGGGTGTGTGTTACATTAGATTCACTAGTAGGAGTGAGAAAAACATCACGGGGTGGTGCGCATTGTATGGGTGTGTGTTACATTAGATTCACTAGTAGGAGTGAGAAAAACATCACGGGGTGGTGCGCATTGTATGGGTGTGTGTTACATTAGATTCACTAGTAGGAGTGAGAAAAACATCACGGGGTGGTGCGCATTGTATGGGTGTGTGTTACATTACATTCACTAGTAGGAGTGAGAAAAACATCACGGGGTGGTGCGCATTGTATGGGTGTGTTACATTACATTCACTAGTAGCAGTGAGAAAAACATCACAGGGTGGTGCGCATTGTATGGGTGTGTGTTACATTAGATTCACTAGTAGGAGTGAGAAAAACATTACGGGGTGGTGCGCATTGTATCAGTGTTTGTTACATTACATTCACTAGTAGGAGTGAGAAAAACATCACGGGGTGGGGCGCATTGTATGGGTGTGTGTTACATTACATTCACTAGTAGCAGTGAGAAAAACATCACGTGGTGGTCCGCATTGTATGGGTGTGTGTTACATTACATTCACTAGTAGGAGTGAGAAAAACATCACGGGGTGGTGCGCATTGTATGGGTGTGTGTTACATTACATTCACTAGTAGCAGTGAGAAAAACATCACGTGGTGGTGCGCATTGTATGGGTGTGTGTTACATTACATTCACTAGTAGGAGTGAGAAAAACATCACGGGGTGGGGCACATTGTATGGGTGTGTGTTACATTACATTCACTAGTAGGAGTGAGAAAAACATCACGGGGTGGGGCGCATAGTATGGGTGTGTGTTACATTACATTCACTAGTAGGAGTGAGAAAAACATCACGGGGTGGTGCGCATTCTATGGGTGTGTGTTACATTACATTCACTAGCAGGAGTGAGAAAAACATCACGGGGTGGTACGCATTGTATGGGTGTGTGTTACATTACATTCACTAGTAGGAGTGAGAAAAACATCACTGGGTGATGCGCATTGTATGGGTGTGTGTTACATTACATTCACTAGTAGGAGTGAGAAAAACATCACGGGGTGGTGCGCATTGTATGGGTGTGTGTTACATTACATTCACTAGTAGGAGTGAGAAAAACATCACGGGGTGGTGCGCATTGTATGGGTGTGTGTTACATTACATTCACTAGTAGGAGTGAGAAAAACATCACGGGGTGGTGCGCATTGTATGGGTGTGTTGTACATTACATTCACTAGTAGGAGTGAGAAAAACATCACGGGGTGGTGCGCATTGTATGGTTGTGTGTTACATTACATTCACTAGTAGGAGTGAGAAAAACATCACGGGGTGGTGCGCATTGTATGGGTGTGTGTTACATTACATTCACTAGTAGCAGTGAGAAAAACATCACGGGGTGGTGCGCATTGTATGGGTGTGTGTTACATTACATTCACTAGTAGCAGTGAGAAAAACATCACGGGGTGGTGCGCATTGTATGGGTGTGTGTTACATTACATTCACTAGCAAGAGTGAGAAAAACATCACGGGGTGGTGCGCATTGTATGGGTGTGTGTTACATTACATTCACTAGCAAGAGTGAGAAAAACATCACGGGGTGGTGCGCATTGTGTGGGTGTGTGTTACATTACATTCACTAGTAGGAGTGAGAAAAACATCACGGGGTGGTGCGCATTGTATGGGTGTGTGTTACATTACATTCACTAGTAGCAGTGAGAAAAACATCACGGGGTGGTGCGCATTGTATGGGTGTGTGTTACATTACATTCACTAGCAAGAGTGAGAAAAACATCACGGGGTGGTGCGCATTGTATGGCTGTGTGTTACATTACATTCACTAGTAGGAGTGAGAAAAACATCACAGGGTGGTGCGCATTGTATGGGTGTGTGTTACATTACATTCACTAGTAGCAGTGAGAAAAACATCACGGGGTGGTGCGCATTGTATGGGTGTGTGTTACATTACATTCACTAGTAGGAGTGAGAAAAACATCACCGGGTGGTGCGCATTGTAAGGGTGTGTGTTACATTACATTCACTACTAGGAGTGAGAAAAACATCACGGGGTGGTGTGAATCGGAGGGTCTGAATTAGGATACGCATTGAGTGGCAATGTAGGATGGAGAAAAGCACAGCGGGGTGGTCAGCATGGGGAGGTCAGGGAACATGCAGTGGCAATGTAGAAGAGGTTTCTGAAAAACATCACGGGGTGGTGCGCATTGTATGGGTGTGTGTTACGTTACATTCACTAGTACGAGTGAGAAAAACATCACGGGGTGGTGCGCATTGTATGGGTGTGTGTTACATTACATTCACTAGTAGGAGTGAGAAAAACATAACGGGGTGGTGCGCATTGTACGGGTGTTTGTTACATTAGATTCACTAGTAGGAGTGAGAAAAACATCATGGGGTGGTGCGCATTGTATGGGTGTGTGTTACATTAGATTCACTAGTAGGAGTGAGAAAAACATCACGGGGTGGTGCGCATGGTATGGGTGTGTGTTACATTACATTCACTAGTAGCAGTGAGAAAAACGTCACGGGGTTGGGCGCATTGTATGGGTGTGTGTTACATTACATTCACTAGTAGGAGTGAGAAAAACATCACGGGGTGGTGCGCATTGTATGGGTGTGTGTTACATTACATTCACTAGTAGGAGTGAGAAAAACATCATGGGGTGGTGCGCATTGTATGGGTGTGTGTTCCATTACATTCACTAGTAGCAGTGAGAAAAACATCACGGGGTGGTGCGCATTGTATGGGTGTGTGTTACATTACATTCACTAGTAGGAGTGAGAAAAACATCACGGGGTGGTTCGCATTGTATGGGTGTGTGTTACATTACATTCACTAGTAGGAGTGAGAAAAACATCACGGGGTGGTGCGCATTGTATGGGTGTGTGTTAAATTACATTCACTACTAGGAGTGAGAAAAACATCACGGGGTGGTGCGCATTGTATGGGTGTGTGTTACATTACATTCACTAGCAGGAGTGAGAAAAACATCACGGGGTGGTACGCATTGTATGGCTGTGTGTTACATTACATTCACTAGTAGGAGTGAGAAAAACATCACTGGGTGGTGCGCATTGTATGGGTGTGTGTTACATTATATTCACTAGTAGGAGTGAGAAAAACATCACGGGGTGGTGCGCATTGTATGGGTGTGTGTTACATTACATTCACTATTAGGAGTGAGAAAAACATCACGGGGTGGTGCGCATTGTATGGGTGTGTGTTACATTACATTCACTAGTAGGAGTGAGAAAAACATCACGGGGTGGTGCGCATTGTATGGGAGTGTGTTACATTACAGTCACTAGTAGGAGTGAGAAAAACATCACGGGGTGGTGCGCATTGTATGGGTGTGTGTTACATTACATTCACTAGTAGGAGTGAGAAAAACATCACGGGGGGGTGCGCATTGTATGGGTGTGTGTTACATTACATTCACTAGTAGGAGTGAGAAAAACATCACGGGGTGGTGCGCATTGTATGGGTGTGTGTTACATTACATTCACTAGTAGGAGTGAGAAAAACATCACGTGGTGGTGCGCATTATATGGGTGTGTATTACATTACATTCACAAGTAGGAGTGAGAAAAACATCACGGGGTGGTGCGCATTGTATGGGTGTGTGTTACATTACATTCACTAGTAGGAGTGAGAAAATCATCAAGGGGTGGTGCGCATTGTATGGGTGTGTGTTACATTACATTAAATAGTAGGAGTGAGAAAAACATCTCGGGGTGGTGCGCATTGTATGGGTGTGTGTTACATTACATTCACTAGTAGGAGTGAGAAAAACATCAGGGGGTGGTGCGCATTGTATGGGTGTGTGTTACATTACATTCACTAGTAGGAGTGAGAAAAACATCACGGGGTGGTGCGCATTGTATGGGTGTGTGTTACATTACATTCACTAGCAGGAGTGAGAAAAACATCACGGGGTGGTGCGCATTGTATGGGTGTGTGTTACATTACATTCACTAGTAGGAGTGAGACAAACATCACGGGGTGGTGCGTATTGTATGGGTGTGTGTTACAGTACATTCACTAGTAGGAGTGAGAAAAACATCAAGGGGTGGTGCGCATTGTATGGGTGAGTATTACATTACATTCACTACTAGGAGTGAGAAAAACATCACGGGGTGGTGTGAATCGGAGGGTCTGAATTAGGATAGGCAGTGAGTGGCAATGTAGGATGGAGAAAAGCACCACGGGGTGGTCAGCATGGGGAAGTCAGGGAACATGCTGTGGCAATGTAGGATAGGTTTCTGAAAAATATCGCGAGGTGGTGCGCATTGTATGGGTGTGTGTTACATTACATTCACTAGTAGGAGTGAGAAAAACATCACGGGCTGGTGCGCATTGTATGGGTGTGTGTTACATTACATTCACTAGTAGGAGTGAGAAAAACATCACGGGGAGGTGCGCATTTTATGGGTGTGTGTTACATTACATTCACTAGTAGGAGTGAGAAAAACATCACGGGGTGGTGCGCATTGTATGGGTGTGTGTTACATTACATTCACTAGTAGGAGTGAGAAAATCATCAAGGGGTGGTTCGCATTGTATGGGTGTGTGTTACATTACATTAAATAGTAGGAGTGAGAAAAACATCATGGGGTGGTGCGCATTGTATGGGTGTGTGTTACATTACATTCACTAGTAGGAGTGAGAAAAACATCACGGGGTGGTGCGCATTGTATGGGTGTGTGTTACATTACATTCACTAGTAGGAGTGAGAAAAACCTCACAGGGTGGTGCGCATTGTATGGGTGTGTGTTACATTACATTCACTAGTAGGAGTGAGAAAGACATCACGGGGCGGTGCGCATTGTATGGGTGTGTGTTACATTACATTCACTAGTAGGAGTGAGAAAAACATCACGGGTTGGTGCGTATTATATGGGTGTGTGTTACAGTACGTTCACTAGTAGGAGTGAGAAAAACATCACTGGGTGGTGCGCATTGTATGGGTGTGTGTTACATTACATTCACTACTAGGAGTGAGAAAATCATTACGGGGTGGTGTGAATCGGAGGGTCTGAATTAGGATAGGCTGTGAGTGGCAATGTAGGATGGAGAAAAGCACCGCGGGGTGGTCAGCATGGGGAAGTCAGGGAACATGCTGTGGCAATGTAGGATAGGTTTCTGAAAAACATCGCGGGGTGGTGCGAATTGTAGGGGTGTGTGTTACATTACATTCACTAGTAGGAGTGAGAAAAACATCACGGGGAGGTGCGCATTGTATGGGTGTGTGTTACATTACATTCACTAGTAGGAGTGAGAAAAACATCACGGGGTGGTGGGCATTGTATGGGTGTGTGTTACATTACATTCACTAGTAGGAGTGAGAAAAACATCACGGGGTGGTGCGCATTGTATGGGTGTGTGTTACATTACATTCACTAGCAGGAGTGAGAAAAACATCACGGGGTGGTGCGCATTGTATGGGTGTGTGTTACATTACATTCACTAGTAGGAGTGAGACAAACATCACGGGGTGGTGCGTATTGTATGGGTGTGTGTTACAGTACATTCACTAGTAGGAGTGAGAAAAACATCAAGGGGTGGTGCGCATTGTATGGGTGAGTATTACATTACATTCACTACTAGGAGTGAGAAAAACATCACGGGGTGGTGTGAATCGGAGGGTCTGAATTAGGATAGGCAGTGAGTGGCAATGTAGGATGGAGAAAAGCACCACGGGGTGGTCAGCATGGGGAAGTCAGGGAACATGCTGTGGCAATGTAGGATAGGTTTCTGAAAAATATCGCGAGGTGGTGCGCATTGTATGGGTGTGTGTTACATTACATTCACTAGTAGGAGTGAGAAAAACATCACGGGCTGGTGCGCATTGTATGGGTGTGTGTTACATTACATTCACTAGTAGGAGTGAGAAAAACATCACGGGGAGGTGCGCATTTTATGGGTGTGTGTTACATTACATTCACTAGTAGGAGTGAGAAAAACATCACGGGGTGGTGCGCATTGTATGGGTGTGTGTTACATTACATTCACTAGTAGGAGTGAGAAAATCATCAAGGGGTGGTTCGCATTGTATGGGTGTGTGTTACATTACATTAAATAGTAGGAGTGAGAAAAACATCATGGGGTGGTGCGCATTGTATGGGTGTGTGTTACATTACATTCACTAGTAGGAGTGAGAAAAACATCACGGGGTGGTGCGCATTGTATGGGTGTGTGTTACATTACATTCACTAGTAGGAGTGAGAAAAACCTCAGAGGGTGGTGCGCATTGTATGGGTGTGTGTTACATTACATTCACTAGTAGGAGTGAGAAAGACATCACGGGGCAGTGCGCATTGTATGGGTGTGTGTTACATTACATTCACTAGTAGGAGTGAGAAAAACATCACGGGTTGGTGCGTATTATATGGGTGTGTGTTACAGTACGTTCACTAGTAGGAGTGAGAAAAACATCACTGGGTGGTGCGCATTGTATGGCTGTGTGTTACATTACATTCACTACTAGGAGTGAGAAAATCATTACGGGGTGGTGTGAATCGGAGGGTCTGAATTAGGATAGGCTGTCAGTGGCAATGTAGGATGGAGAAAAGCACCGCGGGGTGGTCAGCATGGGGAAGTCAGGGAACATGCTGTGGCAATGTAGGATAGGTTTCTGAAAAACATCGCGGGGTGGTGCGAATTGTAGGGGTGTGTGTTACATTACATTCACTAGTAGGAGTGAGAAAAACATCACGGGGAGGTGCGCATTGTATGGGTGTGTGTTACATTACATTCACTAGTAGGAGTGAGAAAAACATCACGGGGTGGTGGGCATTGTATGGGTTTGTGTTACATTACATTCACTAGTAGGAGTGAGAAAAACATGACGGGGTGGTGTGAACCGGAGGGTCTGAATTAGGATAGGCAGTGATTGGCAATGTAGGATGGAGAAAAGCACCGCGGGTGGTCAGCATGGGGAGGTCAGGGAACATGCAGTGGCAATGTAGGATAGGTTTCTGAAAAACATCGCGGGGTGGTGCGAATTGTATCGGTGTGTGTTACATTTGATTCACTAGTAGGAGTGAGAAAAACATCACGGGGTGGTGCGCATTGTATGGGTGTGTGTTACATTACATTCACTTGTAGGAGTGAGAAAAACATCACGGGGTGGTGCGCACTGTATGGGTGTGCGTTACATTACATTCACTAGTAGGAGTGAGAAAAACATCACGGGGTGGTGCGCATTGTATGGGTGTGTGTTACATTACATTCACTAGTAGGAGTGAGAAAAACATCACAGGGTGGTGCGCATTGTATTGGTGTGTGTTACATTACATTCACTAGTAGGAGTGAGAAAAACATCACGGTGTGGTGCGCATTGTATGGGTGTGTGTTACATTACATTCACTAGTAGGAGTGAGAAAAACATCACGGGGTGGTGCGCATTGTATGGGTGTGTGTTACATTACATTCACTAGTAGGAGTGAGAAAAACATCACGGGGTGGTGCGCATTGTATGGGTGTGTGTTACATTACATTCACTAGTAGGAGTGAGAAAAACATCACAGGGTGGTGCGAATTGTATGGGTGTGTGTTACATTACATTCACTAGTAGGAGTGAGAAAAACATCACGGGGTGGTGCGCATTGTATGGGTGTGTGTTACATTGCATACACTAGTAGGAGTGAGAAAAACATCACGGGGTGGTGCGCATTGTATGGGTGTGTGTTACATTAGATTCACTAGTAGGAGTGAGAAAAACATCACGGGGTGGTGCGCATTGTATGGGTGTGTGTTACATTAGATTCACTAGTAGGAGTGAGAAAAACATCACGGGGTGGTGCGCATTGTATGGGTGTGTGTTACATTAGATTCACTAGTAGGAGTGAGAAAAACATCACGGGGTGGTGCGCATTGTATGGGTGTGTGTTACATTACATTCACTAGTAGGAGTGAGAAAAACATCACGGGGTGGTGCGCATTGTATGGGTGTGTTACATTACATTCACTAGTAGCAGTGAGAAAAACATCACAGGGTGGTGCGCATTGTATGGGTGTGTGTTACATTAGATTCACTAGTAGGAGTGAGAAAAACATCACGGGGTGGTGCGCATTGTATCAGTGTTTGTTACATTACATTCACTAGTAGGAGTGAGAAAAACATCACGGGGTGGGGCGCATTGTATGGGTGTGTGTTACATTACATTCACTAGTAGCAGTGAGAAAAACATCACGTGGTGGTCCGCATTGTATGGGTGTGTGTTACATTACATTCACTAGTAGGAGTGAGAAAAACATCACGGGGTGGTGCGCATTGTATGGGTTTGTGTTACATTACATTCACTAGTAGGAGTGAGAAAAACATGACGGGGTGGTGTGAACCGGAGGGTCTGAATTAGGATAGGCAGTGATTGGCAATGTAGGATGGAGAAAAGCACCGCGGGTGGTCAGCATGGGGAGGTCAGGGAACATGCAGTGGCAATGTAGGATAGGTTTCTGAAAAACATCGCGGGGTGGTGCGAATTGTATCGGTGTGTGTTACATTTGATTCACTAGTAGGAGTGAGAAAAACATCACGGGGTGGTGCGCATTGTATGGGTGTGTGTTACATTACATTCACTAGTAGGAGTGAGAAAAACATCACGGGGTGGTGCGCACTGTATGGGTGTGCGTTACATTACATTCACTAGTAGGAGTGAGAAAAACATCACGGGGTGGTGCGCATTGTATGGGTGTGTGTTACATTACATTCACTAGTAGGAGTGAGACAAACATCACGGGGTGGTGCGTATTGTATGGGTGTGTGTTACAGTACATTCACTAGTAGGAGTGAGAAAAACATCAAGGGGTGGTGCGCATTGTATGGGTGAGTATTACATTACATTCACTACTAGGAGTGAGAAAAACATCACGGGGTGGTGTGAATCGGAGGGTCTGAATTAGGATAGGCAGTGAGTGGCAATGTAGGATGGAGAAAAGCACCACGGGGTGGTCAGCATGGGGAAGTCAGGGAACATGCTGTGGCAATGTAGGATAGGTTTCTGAAAAATATCGCGAGGTGGTGCGCATTGTATGGGTGTGTGTTACATTACATTCACTAGTAGGAGTGAGAAAAACATCACGGGCTGGTGCGCATTGTATGGGTGTGTGTTACATTACATTCACTAGTAGGAGTGAGAAAAACATCACGGGGAGGTGCGCATTTTATGGGTGTGTGTTACATTACATTCACTAGTAGGAGTGAGAAAAACATCACGGGGTGGTGCGCATTGTATGGGTGTGTGTTACATTACATTCACTAGTAGGAGTGAGAAAATCATCAAGGGGTGGTTCGCATTGTATGGGTGTGTGTTACATTACATTAAATAGTAGGAGTGAGAAAAACATCATGGGGTGGTGCGCATTGTATGGGTGTGTGTTACATTACATTCACTAGTAGGAGTGAGAAAAACATCACGGGGTGGTGCGCATTGTATGGGTGTGTGTTACATTACATTCACTAGTAGGAGTGAGAAAAACCTCAGAGGGTGGTGCGCATTGTATGGGTGTGTGTTACATTACATTCACTAGTAGGAGTGAGAAAGACATCACGGGGCAGTGCGCATTGTATGGGTGTGTGTTACATTACATTCACTAGTAGGAGTGAGAAAAACATCACGGGTTGGTGCGTATTATATGGGTGTGTGTTACAGTACGTTCACTAGTAGGAGTGAGAAAAACATCACTGGGTGGTGCGCATTGTATGGGTGTGTGTTACATTACATTCACTACTAGGAGTGAGAAAATCATTACGGGGTGGTGTGAATCGGAGGGTCTGAATTAGGATAGGCTGTGAGTGGCAATGTAGGATGGAGAAAAGCACCGCGGGGTGGTCAGCATGGGGAAGTCAGGGAACATGCTGTGGCAATGTAGGATAGGTTTCTGAAAAACATCGCGGGGTGGTGCGAATTGTAGGGGTGTGTGTTACATTACATTCACTAGTAGGAGTGAGAAAAACATCACGGGGAGGTGCGCATTGTATGGGTGTGTGTTACATTACATTCACTAGTAGGAATGAGAAAAACATCACGGGGTGGTGGGCATTGTATGGGTTTGTGTTACATTATATTCACTAGTAGGAGTGAGAAAAACATGACGGGGTGGTGTGAACCGGAGGGTCTGAATTAGGATAGGCAGTGATTGGCAATGTAGGATGGAGAAAAGCACCGCGGGTGGTCAGCATGGGGAGGTCAGGGAACATGCAGTGGCAATGTAGGATAGGTTTCTGAAAAACATCGCGGGGTGGTGCGAATTGTATCGGTGTGTGTTACATTTGATTCACTAGTAGGAGTGAGAAAAACATCACGGGGTGGTGCGCATTGTATGGGTGTGTGTTACATTACATTCACTAGTAGGAGTGAGAAAAACATCACGGGGTGGTGCGCACTGTATGGGTGTGCGTTACATTACATTCACTAGTAGGAGTGAGAAAAACATCACGGGGTGGTGCGCATTGTATGGGTGTGTGTTACATTACATTCACTAGTAGGAGTGAGAAAAACATCACAGGGTGGTGCGCATTGTATTGGTGTGTGTTACATTACATTCACTAGTAGGAGTGAGAAAAACATCACGGTGTGGTGCGCATTGTATGGGTGTGTGTTACATTACATTCACTAGTAGGAGTGAGAAAAACATCACGGGGTGGTGCGCATTGTATGGGTGTGTGTTACATTACATTCACTAGTAGGAGTGAGAAAAACATCACGGGATGGTGCGCATTGTATGGGTGTGTGTTACATTACATTCACTAGTAGGAGTGAGAAAAACATCACGGGGTGGTGCGAATTGTATGGGTGTGTGTTACATTACATTCACTAGTAGGAGTGAGAAAAACATCACGGGGTGGTGCGCATTGTATGGGTGTGTGTTACATTGCATACACTAGTAGGAGTGAGAAAAACATCACGGGGTGGTGCGCATTGTATGGGTGTGTGTTACATTAGATTCACTAGTAGGAGTGAGAAAAACATCACGGGGTGGTGCGCATTGTATGGGTGTGTGTTACATTAGATTCACTAGTAGGAGTGAGAAAAACATCACGGGGTGGTGCGCATTGTATGGGTGTGTGTTACATTAGATTCACTAGTAGGAGTGAGAAAAACATCACGGGGTGGTGCGCATTGTATGGGTGTGTGTTACATTACATTCACTAGTAGGAGTGAGAAAAACATCACGGGGTGGTGCGCATTGTATGGGTGTGTTACATTACATTCACTAGTAGCAGTGAGAAAAACATCACAGGGTGGTGCGCATTGTATGGGTGTGTGTTACATTAGATTCACTAGTAGGAGTGAGAAAAACATCACGGGGTGGTGCGCATTGTATCAGTGTTTGTTACATTACATTCACTAGTAGGAGTGAGAAAAACATCACGGGGTGGGGCGCATTGTATGGGTGTGTGTTACATTACATTCACTAGTAGCAGTGAGAAAAACATCACGTGGTGGTCCGCATTGTATGGGTGTGTGTTACATTACATTCACTAGTAGGAGTAAGAAAAACATCACGGGGTGGTGCGCATTGTATGGGTTTGTGTTACATTACATTCACTAGTAGGAGTGAGAAAAACATGACGGGGTGGTGTGAACCGGAGGGTCTGAATTAGGATAGGCAGTGATTGGCAATGTAGGATGGAGAAAAGCACCGCGGGTGGTCAGCATGGGGAGGTCAGGGAACATGCAGTGGCAATGTAGGATAGGTTTCTGAAAAACATCGCGGGGTGGTGCGAATTGTATCGGTGTGTGTTACATTTGATTCACTAGTAGGAGTGAGAAAAACATCACGGGGTGGTGCGCATTGTATGGGTGTGTGTTACATTACATTCACTAGTAGGAGTGAGAAAAACATCACGGGGTGGTGCGCATTGTATGGGTGTGTGTTACATTACATTCACTAGTAGGAGTGAGAAAAACATCACGGGGTGGTGCGAATTGTATGGGTGTGTGTTACATTACATTCACTAGTAGGAGTGAGAAAAACATCACGGGGTGGTGCGCATTGTATGGGTGTGTGTTACATTGCATACACTAGTAGGAGTGAGAAAAACATCACGGGGAGGTGCGCATTGTATGGGTGTGTGTTACATTACATTCACTAGTAGGAGTGAGAAAAACATCACGGGGTGGTGGGCATTGTATGGGTTTGTGTTACATTACATTCACTAGTAGGAGTGAGAAAAACATGACGGGGTGGTGTGAACCGGAGGGTCTGAATTAGGATAGGCAGTGATTGGCAATGTAGGATGGAGAAAAGCACCGCGGGTGGTCAGCATGGGGAGGTCAGGGAACATGCAGTGGCAATGTAGGATAGGTTTCTGAAAAACATCGCGGGGTGGTGCGAATTGTATCGGTGTGTGTTACATTTGATTCACTAGTAGGAGTGAGAAAAACATCACGGGGTGGTGCGCATTGTATGGGTGTGTGTTACATTACATTCACTAGTAGGAGTGAGAAAAACATCACGGGGTGGTGCGCACTGTATGGGTGTGCGTTACATTACATTCACTAGTAGGAGTGAGAAAAACATCACGGGGTGGTGCGCATTGTATGGGTGTGTGTTACATTACATTCACTAGTAGGAGTGAGAAAAACATCACAGGGTGGTGCGCATTGTATTGGTGTGTGTTACATTACATTCACTAGTAGGAGTGAGAAAAACATCACGGTGTGGTGCGCATTGTATGGGTGTGTGTTACATTACATTCACTAGTAGGAGTGAGAAAAACATCACGGGGTGGTGCGCATTGTATGGGTGTGTGTTACATTACATTCACTAGTAGGAGTGAGAAAAACATCACGGGGTGGTGCGCATTGTATGGGTGTGTGTTACATTACATTTACTAGTAGGAGTGAGAAAAACATCACGGGGTGGTGCGAATTGTATGGGTGTGTGTTACATTACATTCACTAGTAGGAGTGAGAAAAACATCACGGGGTGGTGCGCATTGTATGGGTGTGTGTTACATTGCATACACTAGTAGGAGTGAGAAAAACATCACGGGGTGGTGGGCATTGTATGGGTGTGTGTTACATTACATTCACTAGTAGGAGTGAGAAAAACATCACGGGGTGGTGCGCATTGTATGGGTGTGTGTTACATTACATTCACTAGCAGGAGTGAGAAAAACATCACGGGGTGGTGCGCATTGTACGGGTGTGTGTTACATTACATTCACTAGTAGGAGTGAGACAAACATCACGGGGTGGTGCGTATTGTATGGGTGTGTGTTACAGTACATTCACTAGTAGGAGTGAGAAAAACATCAAGGGGTGGTGCGCATTGTATGGGTGAGTATTACATTACATTCACTACTAGGAGTGAGAAAAACATCACGGGGTGGTGTGAATCGGAGGGTCTGAATTAGGATAGGCAGTGAGTGGCAATGTAGGATGGAGAAAAGCACCACGGGGTGGTCAGCATGGGGAAGTCAGGGAACATGCTGTGGCAATGTAGGATAGGTTTCTGAAAAATATCGCGAGGTGGTGCGCATTGTATGGGTGTGTGTTACATTACATTCACTAGTAGGAGTGACAAAAACATCACGGGCTGGTGCGCATTGTATGGGTGTGTGTTACATTACATTCACTAGTAGGAGTGAGAAAAACATCACGGGGAGGTGCGCATTTTATGGGTGTGTGTTACATTACATTCACTAGTAGGAGTGAGAAAAACATCACGGGGTGGTGCGCATTGTATGGGTGTGTGTTACATTACATTCACTAGTAGGAGTGAGAAAAACATGACGGGGTGGTGTGAACCGGAGGGTCTGAATTAGGAAAGGCAGTGATTGGCAATGTAGGATGGAGAAAAGCACCGCGGGGTGGTCAGCATGGGGAAGTCAGGGAACATGCTGTGGCAATGTAGGATAGGTTTCTGAAAAACATCGCGGGGTGGTGCGAATTGTAGGGGTGTGTGTTACATTACATTCACTAGTAGGAGTGAGAAAAACATCACGGGGAGGTGCGCATTGTATGGGTGTGTGTTACATTACATTCACTAGTAGGAGTGAGAAAAACATCACGGGGTGGTGGGCATTGTATGGGTTTGTGTTACATTACATTCACTAGTAGGAGTGAGAAAAACATGACGGGGTGGTGTGAACCGGAGGGTCTGAATTAGGATAGGCAGTGATTGGCAATGTAGGATGGAGAAAAGCACCGCGGGTGGTCAGCATGGGGAGGTCAGGGAACATGCAGTGGCAATGTAGGATAGGTTTCTGAAAAACATCGCGGGGTGGTGCGAATTGTATCGGTGTGTATTACATTTGATTCACTAGTAGGAGTGAGAAAAACATCACGGGGTGGTGCGCATTGTATGGGTGTGTGTTACATTACATTCACTAGTAGGAGTGAGAAAAACATCACGGGGTGGTGCGCACTGTATGGGTGTGCGTTACATTACATTCACTAGTAGGAGTGAGAAAAACATCACGGGGTGGTGCGCATTGTATGGGTGTGTGTTACATTACATTCAATAGTAGGAGTGAGAAAAACATCACAGGGTGGTGCGCATTGTATTGGTGTGTGTTACATTACATTCACTAGTAGGAGTGAGAAAAACATCACGGTGTGGTGCGCATTGTATGGGTGTGTGTTACATTACATTCACTAGTAGGAGTGAGAAAAACATCACGGGGTGGTGCGCATTGTATGGGTGTGTGTTACATTACATTCACTAGTAGGAGTGAGAAAAACATCACGGGGTGGTGCGCATTGTATGGGTGTGTGTTACATTACATTCACTAGTAGGAGTGAGAAAAACATCACGGGGTGGTGCGAATTGTATGGGTGTGTGTTACATTACATTCACTAGTAGGAGTGAGAAAAACATCACGGGGTGGTGCGCACTGTATGGGTGTGTGTTACATTGCATACACTAGTAGGAGTGAGAAAAACATCACGGGGTGGTGCGCATTGTATGGGTGTGTGTTACATTAGATTCACTAGTAGGAGTGAGAAAAACATTACGGGGTGGTGCGCATTGTATGGGTGTGTGTTACATTAGATTCACTAGTAGGAGTGAGAAAAACATCACGGGGTGGTGCGCATTGTATGGGTGTGTGTTACATTAGATTCACTAGTAGGAGTGAGAAAAACATCACGGGGTGGTGCGCATTGTATGGGTGTGTGTTACATTACATTCACTAGTAGGAGTGAGAAAAACATCACGGGGTGGTGCGCATTGTATGGGTGTGTTACATTACATTCACTAGTAGCAGTGAGAAAAACATCACAGGGTGGTGCGCATTGTATGGGTGTGTGTTACATTAGATTCACTAGTAGGAGTGAGAAAAACATCACGGGGTGGTGCGCATTGTATCAGTGTTTGTTACATTACATTCACTAGTAGGAGTGAGAAAAACATCACGGGGTGGGGCGCATTGTATGGGTGTGTGTTACATTACATTCACTAGTAGCAGTGAGAAAAACATCACGTGGTGGTCCGCATTGTATGGGTGTGTGTTACATTACATTCACTAGTAGGAGTGAGAAAAACATCACGGGGTGGTGCGCATTGTATGGGTGTGTGTTACATTACATTCACTAGTAGCAGTGAGAAAAACATCACGTGGTGGTGCGCATTGTATGGGTGTGTGTTACATTACATTCACTAGTAGGAGTGAGAAAAACATCACGGGGTGGGGCACATTGTATGGGTGTGTGTTACATTACATTCACTAGTAGGAGTGAGAAAAACATCACGGGGTGGGGCGCATAGTATGGGTGTGTGTTACATTACATTCACTAGTAGGAGTGAGAAAAACATCACGGGGTGGTGCGCATTCTATGGGTGTGTGTTACATTACATTCACTAGCCGGAGTGAGAAAAACATCACGGTGTGGTACGCATTGTATGGGTGTGTGTTACATTACATTCACTAGTAGGAGTGAGAAAAACATCACTGGGTGATGCGCATTGTATGGGTGTGTGTTACATTATATTCACTAGTAGGAGTGAGAAAAACATCACGGGGTGGTGCGCATTGTATGGGTGTGTGTTACATTACATTCACTAGTAGGAGTGAGAAAAACATCACGGGGTGGTGCGCATTGTATGGGTGTGTGTTACATTACATTCACTAGTAGGAGTGAGAAAAACATCACGGGGTGGTGCGCATTGTATGGGTGTGTTGTACATTACATTCACTAGTAGGAGTGAGAAAAACATCACGGGGTGGTGCGCATTGTATGGTTGTGTGTTACATTACATTCACTAGTAGGAGTGAGAAAAACATCACGGGGTGGTGCGCATTGTTGGGTGTGTGTTACATTACATTCACTAGTAGCAGTGAGAAAAACATCACGGGGTGGTGCGAATTGTATGGGTGTGTGTTACATTACATTCACTAGTAGGAGTGAGAAAAACATCACGGGGTGGTGCGCATTGTATGGGTGTGTGTTACATTACATTCACTAGCAAGAGTGAGAAAAACATCACGGGGTGGTGCGCATTGTGTGGGTGTGTGTTACATTACATTCACTAGTAGGAGTGAGAAAAACATCACGGGGTGGTGCGCATTGTATGGGTGTGTGTTACATTACATTCACTACTAGGAGTGAGAAAAACATCACGGGGTGGTGCGCATTGTATGGCTGTGTGTTACATTACATTCACTAGTAGGAGTGAGAAAAACATCACAGGGTGGTGCGCATTGTATGGGTGTGTGTTACATTACATTCACTAGTAGCAGTGAGAAAAACATCACGGGGTGGTGCGCATTGTATGGGTGTGTGTTACATTACATTCACTAGTAGGAGTGAGAAAAACATCACCGGGTGGTGCGCATTGTAAGGGTGTGTGTTACATTACATTCACTACTAGGAGTGAGAAAAACATCACGGGGTGGTGTGAATCGGAGGGTCTGAATTAGGATACGCATTGAGTGGCAATGTAGGATGGAGAAAAGCACAGCGGGGTGGTCAGCATGGGGAGGTCAGGGAACATGCAGTGGCAATGTAGAATAGGTTTCTGAAAAACATCACGGGGTGGTGCGCATTGTATGGATGTGTGTTACGTTACATTCACTAGTACGAGTGAGAAAAACATCACGGGGTGGTGCGCATTGTATGGGTGTGTGTTACATTACATTCACTAGTAGGAGTGAGAAAAACATAACGGGGTGGTGCGCATTGTACGGGTGTTTGTTACATTAGATTCACTAGTAGGAGTGAGAAAAACATCATGGGGTGGTGCGCATTGTATGGGTGTGTGTTACATTAGATTCACTAGTAGGAGTGAGAAAAACATCACGGGGTGGTGCGCATGGTATGGGTGTGTGTTACATTACATTCACTAGTAGCAGTGAGAAAAACGTCACGGGGTTGGGCGCATTGTATGGGTGTGTGTTACATTACATTCACTAGTAGGAGTGAGAAAAACATCACGGGGTGGTGCGCATTGTATGGGTGTGTGTTACATTACATTCACTAGTAGGAGTGAGAAAAACATCATGGGGTGGTGCGCATTGTATGGGTGTGTGTTCCATTACATTCACTAGTAGCAGTGAGAAAAACATCACTGGGTGGTGCGCATTGTATGGGTGTGTGTTACATTACATTCACTAGTAGGAGTGAGAAAAACATCACGGGGTGGTGCGCATTGTATGGGTGTGTGTTACATTACATTCACTAGTAGGAGTGAGAAAAACATCACGGGGTGGTGCGCATTGTATGGGTGTGTTGTACATTACATTCACTAGTAGGAGTGAGAAAAACATCACGGGGTGGTGCGCATTGTATGGTTGTGTGTTACATTACATTCACTAGTAGGAGTGAGAAAAACATCACGGGGTGGTGCGCATTGTATGGGTGTGTGTTACATTACATTCACTAGTAGCAGTGAGAAAAACATCACGGGGTGGTGCGCATTGTATGGGTGTGTGTTACATTACATTCACTAGTAGGAGTGAGAAAAACATCACGGGGTGGTGCGCATTGTATGGGTGTGTGTTACATTACATTCACTAGCAAGAGTGAGAAAAACATCACGGGGTGGTGCCCATTGTGTGGGTGTGTGTTACATTACATTCACTAGTAGGAGTGAGAAAAACATCACGGGGTTGTGCGCATTGTATGGGTGTGTGTTACATTACATTCACTACTAGGAGTGAGAAAAACGTCACGGGGTGGTGCGCATTGTATGGCTGTGTGTTACATTACATTCACTAGTAGGAGTGAGAAAAACATCACAGGGTGGTGCGCATTGTATGGGTGTGTGTTACATTACATTCACTAGTAGCAGTGAGAAAAACATCACGGGGTGGTGCGCATTGTATGGGTGTGTGTTACATTACATTCACTAGTAGGAGTGAGAAAAACATCACCGGGTGGTGCGCATTGTAAGGGTGTGTGTTACATTACATTCACTACTCGGAGTGAGAAAAACATCACGGGGTGGTGTGAATCGGAGGGTCTGAATTAGGATACGCATTGAGTGGCAATGTAGGATGGAGAAAAGCACAGCGGGGTGGTCAGCATGGGGAGGTCAGGGAACATGCAGTGGCAATGTAGAATAGGTTTCTGAAAAACATCACGGGGTGGTGCGCATTGTATGGGTGTGTGTTACGTTACATTCACTAGTAGGAGTGAGAAAAACATCACGGGGTGGTGCGCATGGTATGGGTGTGTGTTACATTACATTCACTAGTAGCAGTGAGAAAAACGTCACGGGGTTGGGCGCATTGTATGGGTGTGTGTTACATTACATTCACTAGTAGGAGTGAGAAAAACATCACGGGGTGGTGCGCATTGTATGGGTGTGTGTTACATTACATTCACTAGTAGGAGTGAGAAAAACATCATGGGGTGGTGCGCATTGTATGGGTGTGTGTTCCATTACATTCACTAGTAGCAGTGAGAAAAACATCACGGGGTGGTGCGCATTGTATGGGTGTGTGTTACATTACATTCACTAGTAGGAGTGAGAAAAACATCACGGGGTGGTTCGCATTGTATGGGTGTGTGTTACATTACATTCACTAGTAGGAGTGAGAAAAACATCACTGGGTGGTGCGCATTGTATGGGTGTGTGTTACATTATATTCACTAGTAGGAGTGAGAAAAACATCACGGGCTGGTGCGCATTGTATGGGTGTGTGTTACATTACATTCACTATTAGGAGTGAGAAAAACATCACGGGGTGGTGCGCATTTTATGGGTGTGTGTTACATTACATTCACTAGTCGGAGTGAGAAAAACATCACGGGGTGGTGCGCATTGTATGGGTGTGTGGTAGATTACATTCACTAGTAGCAGTGAGAAAAACATCACGTGGTGGTCCGCATTGTATGGGTGTGTGTTACATTACATTCACTAGTAGGAGTGAGAAAAACATCACGGGGTGGTGCGCATTGTATGGGTGTGTGTTACATTACATTCACTAGTAGCAGTGAGAAAAACATCACGTGGTGGTGCGCATTGTATGGGTGTGTGTTACATTACATTCACTAGTAGGAGTGAGAAAAACATCACGGGGTGGGGCACATTGTATGGGTGTGTGTTACATTACATTCACTAGTAGGAGTGAGAAAAACATCACGGGGTGGGGCGCATAGTATGGGTGTGTGTTACATTACATTCACTAGTAGGAGTGAGAAAAACATCACGGGGTGGTGCGCATTCTATGGGTGTGTGTTACATTACATTCACGAGCAGGAGTGAGAAAAACATCACGGGGTGGTACGCATTGTATGGGTGTGTGTTACATTACATTCACTAGTAGGAGTGAGAAAAACATCACTGGGTGATGCGCATTGTATGGGTGTGTGTTACATTATATTCACTAGTAGGAGTGAGAAAAACATCACGGGGTGGTGCGCATTGTATGGGTGTGTGTTACATTACATTCACTAGTAGGAGTGAGAAAAACATCACGGGGTGGTGCGCATTGTATGGGTGTGTGTTACATTACATTCACTAGTAGGAGTGAGAAAAACATCACGGGGTGGTGCGCATTGTATGGGTGTGTTGTACATTACATTCACTAGTAGGAGTGAGAAAAACATCACGGGGTGGTGCGCATTGTATGGTTGTGTGTTACATTACATTCACTAGTAGGAGTGAGAAAAACATCACGGGGTGGTGCGCATTGTATGGGTGTGTGTTACATTACATTCACTAGTAGCAGTGAGAAAAACATCACGGGGTGGTGCGCATTGTATGGGTGTGTGTTACATTACATTCACTAGTAGGAGTGAGAAAAACATCACGGGGTGGTGCGCATTGTATGGGTGTGTGTTACATTACATTCACTAGCAAGAGTGAGAAAAACATCACGGGGTGGTGCGCATTGTGTGGGTGTGTGTTACATTACATTCACTAGTAGGAGTGAGAAAAACATCACGGGGTGGTGCGCATTGTATGGGTGTGTGTTACATTACATTCACTACTAGGAGTGAGAAAAACGTCACGGGGTGGTGCGCATTGTATGGCTGTGTGTTACATTACATTCACTAGTAGGAGTGAGAAAAACATCACAGGGTGGTGCGCATTGTATGGGTGTGTGTTACATTACATTCACTAGTAGCAGTGAGAAAAACATCACGGGGTCGTGCGCATTTTATGGGTGTGTGTTACATTACATTCACTAGTAGGAGTGAGAAAAACATCACCGGGTGGTGCGCATTGTAAGGGTGTGTGTTACATTACATTCACTACTAGGAGTGAGAAAAACATCACGGGGTGGTGTGAATCGGAGGGTCTGAATTAGGATACGCATTGAGTGGCAATGTAGGATAGAGAAAAGCACAGCGGGGTGGTCAGCATGGGGAGGTCAGGGAACATGCAGTGGCAATGTAGAATAGGTTTCTGAAAAACGTCACGGGGTGGTGCGCATTGTATGGGTGTGTGTTACGTTACATTCACTAGTACGAGTGAGAAAAACATCACGGGGTGGTGCGCATTGTATGGGTGTGTGTTACATTACATTCACTAGTAGGAGTGAGAAAAACATAACGGGGTGGTGCGCATTGTACGGGTGTTTGTTACATTAGATTCACTAGTAGGAGTGAGAAAAACATCATGGGGTGGTGCGCATTGTATGGGTGTGTGTTACATTAGATTCACTAGTAGGAGTGAGAAAAACATCACGGGGTGGTGCGCATGGTATGGGTGTGTGTTACATTACATTCACTAGTAGCAGTGAGAAAAACGTCACGGGGTTGGGCGCATTGTATGGGTGTGTGTTACATTACATTCACTAGTAGGAGTGAGAAAAACATCACGGGGTGGTGCGCATTGTATGGGTGTGTGTTACATTACATTCACTAGTAGGAGTGAGAAAAACATCATGGGGTGGTGCGCATTGTATGGGTGTGTGTTCCATTACATTCACTAGTAGCAGTGAGAAAAACATCACGGGGTGGTGCGCATTGTATGGGTGTGTGTTACATTACATTCACTAGTAGGAGTGAGAAAAACATCACGGGGTGGTGCGCATTGTATGGGTGTGTGTTACATTACATTCACTAGTAGGAGTGAGAAAAACATCACGGGGTGGTGCGCATTGTATGGGTGTGTTGTACATTACATTCACTAGTAGGAGTGAGAAAAACATCACGGGGTGGTGCGCATTGTATGGTTGTGTGTTACATTACATTCACTAGTAGGAGTGAGAAAAACATCACGGGGTGGTGCGCATTGTATGGGTGTGTGTTACATTACATTCACTAGTAGCAGTGAGAAAAACATCACGGGGTGGTGCGCATTGTATGGGTGTGTGTTACATTACATTCACTAGTAGGAGTGAGAAAAACATCACGGGGTGGTGCGCATTGTATGGGTGTGTGTTACATTACATTCACTAGCAAGAGTGAGAAAAACATCACGGGGTGGTGCGCATTGTGTGGGTGTGTGTTACATTACATTCACTAGTAGGAGTGAGAAAAACATCACGGGGTGGTGCGCATTGTATGGGTGTGTGTTACATTACATTCACTACTAGGAGTGAGAAAAACGTCACGGGGTGGTGCGCATTGTATGGCTGTGTGTTACATTACATTCACTAGTAGGAGTGAGAAAAACATCACAGGGTGGTGCGCATTGTATGGGTGTGTGTTACATTACATTCACTAGTAGCAGTGAGAAAAACATCACGGGGTGGTGCGCATTGTATGGGTGTGTGTTACATTACATTCACTAGTAGGAGTGAGAAAAACATCACCGGGTGGTGCGCATTGTAAGGGTGTGTGTTACATTACATTCACTACTAGGAGTGAGAAAAACATTACGGGGTGGTGTGAATCGGAGGGTCTGAATTAGGATACGCATTGAGTGGCAATGTAGGATAGAGAAAAGCACAGCGGGGTGGTCAGCATGGGGAGGTCAGGGAACATGCAGTGGCAATGTAGAATAGGTTTCTGAAAAACGTCACGGGGTGGTGCGCATTGTATGGGTGTGTGTTACGTTACATTCACTAGTACGAGTGAGAAAAACATCACGGGGTGGTGCGCATTGTATGGGTGTGTGTTACATTACATTCACTAGTAGGAGTGAGAAAAACATAACGGGGTGGTGCGCATTGTACGGGTGTTTGTTACATTAGATTCACTAGTAGGAGTGAGAAAAACATCATGGGGTGGTGCGCATTGTATGGGTGTGTGTGACATTAGATTCACTAGTAGGAGTGAGAAAAACATCACGGGGTGGTGCGCATGGTATGGGTGTGTGTTACATTACATTCACTAGTAGCAGTGAGAAAAACGTCACGGGGTTGGGCGCATTGTATGGGTGTGTGTTACATTACATTCACTAGTAGGAGTGAGAAAAACATCACGGGGTGGTGCGCATTGTATGGGTGTGTGTTACATTACATTCACTAGTAGGAGTGAGAAAAACATCATGGGGTGGTGCGCATTGTATGGGTGTGTGTTCCATTACATTCACTACTAGCAGTGAGAAAAACATCACGGGGTGGTGCGCATTGTATGGGTGTGTGTTACATTACATTCACTAGTAGGAGTGAGAAAAACATCACGGGGTGGTGCGCATTGTATGGGTGTGTGTTACATTACATTCACTAGTAGGAGTGAGAAAAACATCACGGGGTGGTGCGCATTGTATGGGTGTGTTGTACATTACATTCACTAGTAGGAGTGAGAAAAACATCACGGGGTGGTGCGCATTGTATGGTTGTGTGTTACATTACATTCACTAGTAGGAGTGAGAAAAACATCACGGGGTGGTGCGCATTGTATGGGTGTGTGTTACATTACATTCACTAGTAGCAGTGAGAAAAACATCACGGGGTGGTGCGCATTGTATGGGTGTGTGTTACATTACATTCACTAGTAGGAGTGAGAAAAACATCACGGGGTGGTGCGCATTGTATGGGTGTGTGTTACATTACATTCACTAGCAAGAGTGAGAAAAACATCACGGGGTGGTGCGCATTGTGTGGGTGTGTGTTACATTACATTCACTAGTAGGAGTGAGAAAAACATCACGGGGTGGTGCGCATTGTATGGGTGTGTGTTACATTACATTCACTACTAGGAGTGAGAAAAACGTCACGGGGTGGTGCGCATTGTATGGCTGTGTGTTACATTACATTCACTAGTAGGAGTGAGAAAAACGTCACAGGGTGGTGCACATTGTATGGGTGTGTGTTACATTACATTCACTAGTAGCAGTGAGAAAAACATCACGGGGTGGTGCGCATTGTATGGGTGTGTGTTACATTACATTCACTAGTAGGAGTGAGAAAAACATCACCTGGTGGTGCGCATTGTAAGGGTGTGTGTTACATTACATTCACTACTAGGAGTGAGAAAAACATCACGGGGTGGTGTGAATCGGAGGGTCTGAATTAGGATACGCATTGAGTGGCAATGTAGGATGGAGAAAAGCACAGCGGGGTGGTCAGCATGGGGAGGTCAGGGAACATGCAGTGGCAATGTAGAATAGGTTTCTGAAAAACATCACGGGGTGTGCGCATTGTATGGGTGTGTGTTACGTTACATTCACTAGTACGAGTGAGAAAAACATCACGGGGTGATGCGCATTGTATGGGTGTGTGTTACATTACATTCACTAGTAGGAGTGAGAAAAACATAACGGGGTGGTGCGCATTGTACGGGTGTTTGTTACATTAGATTCACTAGTAGGAGTGAGAAAAACATCATGGGGTGGTGCGCATTGTATGGGTGTGTGTTACATTAGATTCACTAGTAGGAGTGAGAAAAACATCACGGGGTGGTGCGCATGGTATGGGTGTGTGTTACATTACATTCACTAGTAGCAGTGAGAAAAACGTCACGGGGTTGGGCGCATTGTATGGGTGTGTGTTACATTACATTCACTAGTAGGAGTGAGAAAAACATCACGGGGTGGTGCGCATTGTATGGGTGAGTATTACATTACATTCACTACTAGGAGTGAGAAAAACATCACGGGGTGGTGTGAATCGGAGGGTCTGAATTAGGATAGGCAGTGAGTGGCAATGTAGGATGGAGAAAAGCACCACGGGGTGGTCAGCATGGGGAAGTCAGGGAACATGCTGTGGCAATGTAGGATAGGTTTCTGAAAAATATCGCGAGGTGGTGCGCATTGTATGGGTGTGTGTTACATTACATTCACTAGTAGGAGTGACAAAAACATCACGGGCTGGTGCGCATTGTATGGGTGTGTGTTACATTACATTCACTAGTAGGAGTGAGAAAAACATCACGGGGAGGTGCGCATTTTATGGGTGTGTGTTACATTACATTCACTAGTAGGAGTGAGAAAAACATCACGGGGTGGTGCGCATTGTATGGGTGTGTGTTACATTACATTCACTAGTAGGAGTGAGAAAAACATGACGGGGTGGTGTGAACCGGAGGGTCTGAATTAGGAAAGGCAGTGATTGGCAATGTAGGATGGAGAAAAGCACCGCGGGGTGGTCAGCATGGGGAAGTCAGGGAACATGCTGTGGCAATGTAGGATAGGTTTCTGAAAAACATCGCGGGGTGGTGCGAATTGTAGGGGTGTGTGTTACATTACATTCACTAGTAGGAGTGAGAAAAACATCACGGGGAGGTGCGCATTGTATGGGTGTGTGTTACATTACATTCACTAGTAGGAGTGAGAAAAACATCACGGGGTGGTGGGCATTGTATGGGTTTGTGTTACATTACATTCACTAGTAGGAGTGAGAAAAACATGACGGGGTGGTGTGAACCGGAGGGTCTGAATTAGGATAGGCAGTGATTGGCAATGTAGGATGGAGAAAAGCACCGCGGGTGGTCAGCATGGGGAGGTCAGGGAACATGCAGTGGCAATGTAGGATAGGTTTCTGAAAAACATCGCGGGGTGGTGCGAATTGTATCGGTGTGTATTACATTTGATTCACTAGTAGGAGTGAGAAAAACATCACGGGGTGGTGCGCATTGTATGGGTGTGTGTTACATTACATTCACTAGTAGGAGTGAGAAAAACATCACGGGGTGGTGCGCACTGTATGGGTGTGCGTTACATTACATTCACTAGTAGGAGTGAGAAAAACATCACGGGGTGGTGCGCATTGTATGGGTGTGTGTTACATTACATTCAATAGTAGGAGTGAGAAAAACATCACAGGGTGGTGCGCATTGTATTGGTGTGTGTTACATTACATTCACTAGTAGGAGTGAGAAAAACATCACGGTGTGGTGCGCATTGTATGGGTGTGTGTTACATTACATTCACTAGTAGGAGTGAGAAAAACATCACGGGGTGGTGCGCATTGTATGGGTGTGTGTTACATTACATTCACTAGTAGGAGTGAGAAAAACATCACGGGGTGGTGCGCATTGTATGGGTGTGTGTTACATTACATTCACTAGTAGGAGTGAGAAAAACATCACGGGGTGGTGCGAATTGTATGGGTGTGTGTTACATTACATTCACTAGTAGGAGTGAGAAAAACATCACGGGGTGGTGCGCATTGTATGGGTGTGTGTTACATTGCATACACTAGTAGGAGTGAGAAAAACATCACGGGGTGGTGCGCATTGTATGGGTGTGTGTTACATTAGATTCACTAGTAGGAGTGAGAAAAACATCACGGGGTGGTGCGCATTGTATGGGTGTGTGTTACATTAGATTCACTAGTAGGAGTGAGAAAAACATCACGGGGTGGTGCGCATTGTATGGGTGTGTGTTACATTAGATTCACTAGTAGGAGTGAGAAAAACATCACGGGGTGGTGCGCATTGTATGGGTGTGTGTTACATTACATTCACTAGTAGGAGTGAGAAAAACATCACGGGGTGGTGCGCATTGTATGGGTGTGTTACATTACATTCACTAGTAGCAGTGAGAAAAACATCACAGGGTGGTGCGCATTGTATGGGTGTGTGTTACATTAGATTCACTAGTAGGAGTGAGAAAAACATCACGGGGTGGTGCGCATTGTATCAGTGTTTGTTACATTACATTCACTAGTAGGAGTGAGAAAAACATCACGGGGTGGGGCGCATTGTATGGGTGTGTGTTACATTACATTCACTAGTAGCAGTGAGAAAAACATCACGTGGTGGTCCGCATTGTATGGGTGTGTGTTACATTACATTCACTAGTAGGAGTGAGAAAAACATCACGGGGTGGTGCGCATTGTATGGGTGTGTGTTACATTACATTCACTAGTAGCAGTGAGAAAAACATCACGTGGTGGTGCGCATTGTATGGGTGTGTGTTACATTACATTCACTAGTAGGAGTGAGAAAAACATCACGGGGTAGGGCACATTGTATGGGTGTGTGTTACATTACATTCACTAGTAGGAGTGAGAAAAACATCACGGGGTGGGGCGCATAGTATGGGTGTGTGTTACATTACATTCACTAGTAGGAGTGCGAAAAACATCACGGGGTGGTGCGCATTCTATGGGTGTGTGTTACATTACATTCACTAGCAGGAGTGAGAAAAACATCACGGTGTGGTACGCATTGTATGGGTGTGTGTTACATTACATTCACTAGTAGGAGTGAGAAAAACATCACTGGGTGATGCGCATTGTATGGGTGTGTGTTACATTATATTCACTAGTAGGAGTGAGAAAAACATCACGGGGTGGTGCGCATTGTATGGGTGTGTGTTACATTACATTCACTAGTAGGAGTGAGAAAAACATCACGGGGTGGTGCGCATTGTATGGGTGTGTGTTACATTACATTCACTAGTAGGAGTGAGAAAAACATCACGGGGTGGTGCGCATTGTATGGGTGTGTTGTACATTACATTCACTAGTAGGAGTGAGAAAAACATCACGGGGTGGTGCGCATTGTATGGTTGTGTGTTACATTACATTCACTAGTAGGAGTGAGAAAAACATCACGGGGTGGTGCGCATTGTTGGGTGTGTGTTACATTACATTCACTAGTAGCAGTGAGAAAAACATCACGGGGTGGTGCGCATTGTATGGGTGTGTGTTACATTACATTCACTAGTAGGAGTGAGAAAAACATCACGGGGTGGTGCGCATTGTATGGGTGTGTGTTACATTACATTCACTAGCAAGAGTGAGAAAAACATCACGGGGTGGTGCGCATTGTGTGGGTGTGTGTTACATTACATTCACTAGTAGGAGTGAGAAAAACATCACGGGGTGGTGCGCATTGTATGGGTGTGTGTTACATTACATTCACTACTAGGAGTGAGAAAAACATCACGGGGTGGTGCGCATTGTATGGCTGTGTGTTACATTACATTCACTAGTAGGAGTGAGAAAAACATCACAGGGTGGTGCGCATTGTATGGGTGTGTGTTACATTACATTCACTAGTAGCAGTGAGAAAAACATCACGGGGTGGTGCGCATTGTATGGGTGTGTGTTACATTACATTCACTAGTAGGAGTGAGAAAAACATCACCGGGTGGTGCGCATTGTAAGGGTGTGTGTTACATTACATTCACTACTAGGAGTGAGAAAAACATCACGGGGTGGTGTGAATCGGAGGGTCTGAATTAGGATACGCATTGAGTGGCAATGTAGGATGGAGAAAAGCACAGCGGGGTGGTCAGCATGGGGAGGTCAGGGAACATGCAGTGGCAATGTAGAATAGGTTTCTGAAAAACATCACGGGGTGGTGCGCATTGTATGGGTGTGTGTTACGTTACATTCACTAGTACGAGTGAGAAAAACATCACGGGGTGGTGCGCATTGTATGGGTGTGTGTTACATTACATTCACTAGTAGGAGTGAGAAAAACATAACGGGGTGGTGCGCATTGTACGGGTGTTTGTTACATTAGATTCACTAGTAGGAGTGAGAAAAACATCATGGGGTGGTGCGCATTGTATGGGTGTGTGTTACATTAGATTCACTAGTAGGAGTGAGAAAAACATCACGGGGTGGTGCGCATGGTATGGGTGTGTGTTACATTACATTCACTAGTAGCAGTGAGAAAAACGTCACGGGGTTGGGCGCATTGTATGGGTGTGTGTTACATTACATTCACTAGTAGGAGTGAGAAAAACATCACGGGGTGGTGCGCATTGTATGGGTGTGTGTTACATTACATTCACTAGTAGGAGTGAGAAAAACATCATGGGGTGGTGCGCATTGTATGGGTGTGTGTTCCATTACATTCACTAGTAGCAGTGAGAAAAACATCACTGGGTGGTGCGCATTGTATGGGTGTGTGTTACATTACATTCACTAGTAGGAGTGAGAAAAACATCACGGGGTGGTGCGCATTGTATGGGTGTGTGTTACATTACATTCACTAGTAGGAGTGAGAAAAACATCACGGGGTGGTGCGCATTGTATGGGTGTGTTGTACATTACATTCACTAGTAGGAGTGAGAAAAACATCACGGGGTGGTGCGCATTGTATGGTTGTGTGTTACATTACATTCACTAGTAGGAGTGAGAAAAACATCACGGGGTGGTGCGCATTGTATGGGTGTGTGTTACATTACATTCTCTAGTAGCAGTGAGAAAAACATCACGGGGTGGTGCGCATTGTATGGGTGTGTGTTACATTACATTCACTAGTAGGAGTGAGAAAAACATCACGGGGTGGTGCGCATTGTATGGGTGTGTGTTACATTACATTCACTAGCAAGAGTGAGAAAAACATCACGGGGTGGTGCGCATTGTGTGGGTGTGTGTTACATTACATTCACTAGTAGGAGTGAGAAAAACATCACGGGGTTGTGCGCATTGTATGGGTGTGTGTTACATTACATTCACTACTAGGAGTGAGAAAAACGTCACGGGGTGGTGCGCATTGTATGGCTGTGTGTTACATTACATTCACTAGTAGGAGTGAGAAAAACATCACAGGGTGGTGCGCATTGTATGGGTGTGTGTTACATTACATTCACTAGTAGCAGTGAGAAAAACATCACGGGGTGGTGCGCATTGTAAGGGTGTGTGTTACATTACATTCACTACTCGGAGTGAGAAAAACATCACGGGGTGGTGTGAATCGGAGGGTCTGAATTAGGATACGCATTGAGTGGCAATGTAGGATGGAGAAAAGCACAGCGGGGTGGTCAGCATGGGGAGGTCAGGGAACATGCAGTGGCAATGTAGAATAGGTTTCTGAAAAACATCACGGGGTGGTGCGCATTGTATGGGTGTGTGTTACGTTACATTCACTAGTACGAGTGAGAAAAATATCACGGGGTGGTGCGCATTGTACGGGTGTGTGTTACATTAGATTCACTAGTAGGAGTGAGAAAAACATCACGGGGTGGTGCGCATGGTATGGGTGTGTGTTACATTACATTCACTAGTAGAAGTGAGAAAAACGTCACGGGGTTGGGCGCATTGTATGGGTGTGTGTTACATTACATTCACTAGTAGGAGTGAGAAAAACATCACGGGGTGGTGCGCATTGTATGGGTGTGTGTTACATTACATTCACTAGTAGGAGTGAGAAAAACATCATGGGGTGGTGCGCATTGTATGGGTGTGTGTTCCATTACATTCACTAGTAGCAGTGAGAAAAACATCACGGGGTGGTGCGCATTGTATGGGTGTGTGTTACATTACATTCACTAGTAGGAGTGAGAAAAACATCACGGGGTGGTTCGCATTGTATGGGTGTGTGTTACATTACATTCACTAGTAGGAGTGAGAAAAACATCACTGGGTGGTGCGCATTGTATGGGTGTGTGTTACATTATATTCACTAGTAGGAGTGAGAAAAACATCACGGGGTGGTGCGCATTGTATGGGTGTGTGTTACATTACATTCACTATTAGGAGTGAGAAAAACATCACGGGGTGGTGCGCATTGTATGGGTGTGTGTTACATTACATTCACTAGTCGGAGTGAGAAAAACATCACGGGGTGGTGCGCATTGTATGGGTGTGTGGTAGATTACATTCACTAGTAGCAGTGAGAAAAACATCACGTGGTGGTCCGCATTGTATGGGTGTGTGTTACATTACATTCACTAGTAGGAGTGAGAAAAACATCACGGGGTGGTGCGCATTGTATGGGTGTGTGTTACATTACATTCACTAGTAGCAGTGAGAAAAACATCACGTGGTGGTGCGCATTGTATGGGTGTGTGTTACATTACATTCACTAGTAGGAGTGAGAAAAACATCACGGGGTGGGGCACATTGTATGGGTGTGTGTTACATTACATTCACTAGTATGAGTGAGAAAAACATCACGGGGTGGGGCGCATAGTATGGGTGTGTGTTACATTACATTCACTAGTAGGAGTGAGAAAAACATCACGGGGTGGTGCGCATTCTATGGGTGTGTGTTACATTACATTCACTAGCAGGAGTGAGAAAAACATCACGGGGTGGTACGCATTGTATGGGTGTGTGTTACATTACATTCACTAGTAGGAGTGAGAAAAACATCACTGGGTGATGCGCATTGTATGGGTGTGTGTTACATTATATTCACTAGTAGGAGTGAGAAAAACATCACGGGGTGGTGCGCATTGTATGGGTGTGTGTTACATTACATTCACTAGTAGGAGTGAGAAAAACATCACGGGGTGGTGCGCATTGTATGGGTGTGTGTTACATTACATTCACTAGTAGGAGTGAGAAAAACATCACGGGGTGGTGCGCATTGTATGGGTGTGTTGTACATTACATTCACTAGTAGGAGTGAGAAAAACATCACGGGGTGGTGCGCATTGTATGGTTGTGTGTTACATTACATTCACTAGTAGGAGTGAGAAAAACATCACGGGGTGGTGCGCATTGTATGGGTGTGTGTTACATTACATTCACTAGTAGCAGTGAGAAAAACATCACGGGGTGGTGCGCATTGTATGGGTGTGTGTTACATTACATTCACTAGTAGGAGTGAGAAAAACATCACGGGGTGGTGCGCATTGTATGGGTGTGTGTTACATTACATTCACTAGCAAGAGTGAGAAAAACATCACGGGGTGGTGCGCATTGTGTGGGTGTGTGTTACATTACATTCACTAGTAGGAGTGAGAAAAACATCACGGGGTGGTGCGCATTGTATGGGTGTGTGTTACATTACATTCACTACTAGGAGTGAGAAAAACGTCACGGGGTGGTGCGCATTGTATGGCTGTGTGTTACATTACATTCACTAGTAGGAGTGAGAAAAACATCACAGGGTGGTGCGCATTGTATGGGTGTGTGTTACATTACATTCACTAGTAGCAGTGAGAAAAACATCACGGGGTGGTGCGCATTTTATGGGTGTGTGTTACATTACATTCACTAGTAGGAGTGAGAAAAACATCACCGGGTGGTGCGCATTGTAAGGGTGTGTGTTACATTACATTCACTACTAGGAGTGAGAAAAACATCACGGGGTGGTGTGAATCGGAGGGTCTGAATTAGGATACGCATTGAGTGGCAATGTAGGATAGAGAAAAGCACAGCGGGGTGGTCAGCATGGGGAGGTCAGGGAACATGCAGTGGCAATGTAGAATAGGTTTCTGAAAAACGTCACGGGGTGGTGCGCATTGTATGGGTGTGTGTTACGTTACATTCACTAGTACGAGTGAGAAAAACATCACGGGGTGGTGCGCATTGTATGGGTGTGTGTTACATTACATTCACTAGTAGGAGTGAGAAAAACATAACGGGGTGGTGCGCATTGTACGGGTGTTTGTTACATTAGATTCACTAGTAGGAGTGAGAAAAACATCATGGGGTGGTGCGCATTGTATGGGTGTGTGTTACATTAGATTCACTAGTAGGAGTGAGAAAAACATCACGGGGTGGTGCGCATGGTATGGGTGTGTGTTACATTACATTCACTAGTAGCAGTGAGAAAAACGTCACGGGGTTGGGCGCATTGTATGGGTGTGTGTTACATTACATTCACTAGTAGGAGTGAGAAAAACATCACGGGGTGGTGCGCATTGTATGGGTGTGTGTTACATTACATTCACTAGTAGGAGTGAGAAAAACATCACGGGGTGGTGCGCATTGTATGGGTGTGTGTTCCATTACATTCACTAGTAGCAGTGAGAAAAACATCACGGGGTGGTGCGCATTGTATGGGTGTGTGTTACATTACATTCACTAGTAGGAGTGAGAAAAACATCACGGGGTGGTGCGCATTGTATGGGTGTGTGTTACATTACATTCACTAGTAGGAGTGAGAAAAACATCACGGGGTGGTGCGCATTGTATGGGTGTGTGTTACATTACATTCACTAGTAGGAGTGAGAAAAACATCACGGGGTGGTGCGCATTGTATGGGTGTGTGTTACATTACATTCACTAGTAGGAGTGAGAAAAACATCACGGGGTGGTGCGCATTGTATGGGTGTGTGTTACATTACATTCACTAGCAAGAGTGAGAAAAACATCACGGGGTGGTGCGCATTGTGTGGGTGTGTGTTACATTACATTCACTAGTAGGAGTGAGAAAAACATCACGGGGTGGTGCGCATTGTATGGGTGTGTGTTACATTACATTCACTACTAGGAGTGAGAAAAACGTCACGGGGTGGTGCGCATTGTATGGCTGTGTGTTACATTACATTCACTAGTAGGAGTGAGAAAAACATCACAGGGTGGTGCGCATTGTATGGGTGTGTGTTACATTACATTCACTAGTAGCAGTGAGAAAAACATCACGGGGTGGTGCGCATTGTATGGGTGTGTGTTACATTACATTCACTAGTAGGAGTGAGAAAAACATCACCGGGTGGTGCGCATTGTAAGGGTGTGTGTTACATTACATTCACTACTAGGAGTGAGAAAAACATCACGGGGTGGTGTGAATCGGAGGGTCTGAATTAGGATACGCATTGAGTGGCAATGTAGGATAGAGAAAAGCACAGCGGGGTGGTCAGCATGGGGAGGTCAGGGAACATGCAGTGGCAATGTAGAATAGGTTTCTGAAAAACGTCACGGGGTGGTGCGCATTGTATGGGTGTGTGTTACGTTACATTCACTAGTACGAGTGAGAAAAACATCACGGGGTGGTGCGCATTGTATGGGTGTGTGTTACATTACATTCACTAGTAGGAGTGAGAAAAACATAACGGGGTGGTGCGCATTGTACGGGTGTTTGTTACATTAGATTCACTAGTAGGAGTGAGAAAAACATCATGGGGTGGTGCGCATTGTATGGGTGTGTGTTACATTAGATTCACTAGTAGGAGTGAGAAAAACATCACGGGGTGGTGCGCATGGTATGGGTGTGTGTTACATTACATTCACTAGTAGCAGTGAGAAAAACGTCACGGGGTTGGGCGCATTGTATGGGTGTGTGTTACATTACATTCACTAGTAGGAGTGAGAAAAACATCACGGGGTGGTGCGCATTGTATGGGTGTGTGTTACATTACATTCACTAGTAGGAGTGAGAAAAACATCATGGGGTGGTGCGCATTGTATGGGTGTGTGTTCCATTACATTCACTACTAGCAGTGAGAAAAACATCACGGGGTGGTGCGCATTGTATGGGTGTGTGTTACATTACATTCACTAGTAGGAGTGAGAAAAACATCACGGGGTGGTGCGCATTGTATGGGTGTGTGTTACATTACATTCACTAGTAGGAGTGAGAAAAACATCACGGGGTGGTGCGCATTGTATGGGTGTGTTGTACATTACATTCACTAGTAGGAGTGAGAAAAACATCACGGGGTGGTGCGCATTGTATGGTTGTGTGTTACATTACATTCACTAGTAGGAGTGAGAAAAACATCAAGGGGTGGTGCGCATTGTATGGGTGTGTGTTACATTACATTCACTAGTAGCAGTGAGAAAAACATCACGGGGTGGTGCGCATTGTATGGGTGTGTGTTACATTACATTCACTAGTAGGAGTGAGAAAAACATCACGGGGTGGTGCGCATTGTATGGGTGTGTGTTACATTACATTCACTAGCAAGAGTGAGAAAAACATCACGGGGTGGTGCGCATTGTGTGGGTGTGTGTTACATTACATTCACTAGTAGGAGTGAGAAAAACATCACGGGGTGGTGCGCATTGTATGGGTGTGTGTTACATTACATTCACTACTAGGAGTGAGAAAAACGTCACGGGGTGGTGCGCATTGTATGGCTGTGTGTTACATTACATTCACTAGTAGGAGTGAGAAAAACATCACAGGGTGGTGCACATTGTATGGGTGTGTGTTACATTACATTCACTAGTAGCAGTGAGAAAAACATCACGGGGTGGTGCGCATTGTATGGGTGTGTGTTACATTACATTCACTAGTAGGAGTGAGAAAAACATCACCTGGTGGTGCGCATTGTAAGGGTGTGTGTTACATTACATTCACTACTAGGAGTGAGAAAAACATCACGGTGTGGTGTGAATCGGAGGGTCTGAATTAGGATACGCATTGAGTGGCAATGTAGGATGGAGAAAAGCACAGCGGGGTGGTCAGCATGGGGAGGTCAGGGAACATGCAGTGGCAATGTAGAATAGGTTTCTGAAAAACATCACGGGGTGGTGCGCATTGTATGGGTGTGTGTTACGTTACATTCACTAGTACGAGTGAGAAAAACATCACGGGGTGGTGCGCATTGTATGGGTGTGTATTACATTACATTCACTAGTAGGAGTGAGAAAAACATAACGGGGTGGTGCGCATTGTACGGGTGTTTGTTACATTAGATTCACTAGTAGGAGTGAGAAAAACATCATGGGGTGGTGCGCATTGTATGGGTGTGTGTTACATTAGATTCACTAGTAGGAGTGAGAAAAACATCACGGGGTGGTGCGCATGGTATGGGTGTGTGTTACATTACATTCACTAGTAGCAGTGAGAAAAACGTCACGGGGTTGGGCGCATTGTATGGGTGTGTGTTACATTACATTCACTAGTAGGAGTGAGAAAAACATCACGGGGTGGTGCGCATTGTATGGGTGTGTGTTACATTACATTCACTAGTAGGAGTGAGAAAAACATCATGGGGTGGTGCGCATTGTATGGGTGTGTGTTCCATTACATTCACTAGTAGGAGTGAGAAAAACATCACGGGGTGGTGCGCATTGTATGGGTGTGTGTTACATTACATTCACTAGTAGGAGTGAGAAAAACATCACGGGGTGGTTCGCATTGTATGGGTGTGTGTTACATTACATTCACTAGTAGGAGTGAGAAAAACATCACGGGGTGGTGCGCATTGTATGGGTGTGTGTTAAATTACATTCACTACTAGGAGTGAGAAAAACATCACGGGGTGGTGCGCATTGTATGGGTGTGTGTTACATTACATTCACTAGCAGGAGTGAGAAAAACATCACGGGGTGGTACGCATTGTATGGGTGTGTGTTACATTACATTCACTAGTAGGAGTGAGAAAAACATCACTGGGTGGTGCGCATTGTATGGGTGTGTGTTACATTATATTCACTAGTAGGAGTGAGAAAAACATCACGGGGTGGTGCGCATTGTATGGGTGTGTGTTACATTACATTCACTATTAGGAGTGAGAAAAACATCACGGGGTGCTGCGCATTGTATGGGTGTGTGTTACATTACATTCACTAGTCGGAGTGAGAAAAACATCACGGGGTGGTGCGCATTGTATGGGTGTGTGGTAGATTACATTCACTAGTAGCAGTGAGAAAAACATCACGTGGTGGTCCACATTGTATGGGTGTGTGTTACATTACATTCACTAGTAGGAGTGAGAAAAACATCACGGGGTGGTGCGCATTGTATGGGTGTGTGTTACATTACATTCACTAGTAGCAGTGAGAAAAACATCACGTGGTGGTGCGCATTGTATGGGTGTGTGTTACATTACATTCACTAGTAGGAGTGAGAAAAACATCACGGGGTGGGGCACATTGTATGGGTGTGTGTTACATTACATTCACTAGTAGGAGTGAGAAAAACATCACGGGGTGGGGCGCATAGTATGGGTGTGTGTTACATTACATTCACTAGTAGGAGTGAGAAAAACATCACGGGGTGGTGCGCATTCTATGGGTGTGTGTTACATTACATTCACTAGCAGGAGTGAGAAAAACATCACGGGGTGGTACGCATTGTATGGGTGTGTGTTACATTACATTCACTAGTAGGAGTGAGAAAAACATCACTGGGTGATGCGCATTGTATGGGTGTGTGTTACATTATATTCACTAGTAGGAGTGAGAAAAACATCACGGGGTGGTGCGCATTGTATGGGTGTGTGTTACATTACATTCACTAGTAGGAGTGAGAAAAACATCACGGGGTGGTGCGCATTGTATGGGTGTGTGTTACATTACATTCACTAGTAGGAGTGAGAAAAACATCACGGGGTGGTGCGCATTGTATGGGTGTGTTGTACATTACATTCACTAGTAGGAGTGAGAAAAACATCACGGGGTGGTGCGCATTGTATGGTTGTGTGTTACATTACATTCACTAGTAGGAATGAGAAAAACATCACGGGGTGGTGCGCATTGTATGGGTGTGTGTTACATTACATTCACTAGTAGCAGTGAGAAAAACATCACGGGGTGGTGCGCATTGTATGGGTGTGTGTTACATTACATTCACTAGTAGGAGTGAGAAAAACATCACGGGGTGGTGCGCATTGTATGGGTGTGTGTTACATTACATTCACTAGCAAGAGTGAGAAAAACATCACGGGGTGGTGCGCATTGTGTGGGTGTGTGTTACATTACATTCACTAGTAGGAGTGAGAAAAACATCACGGGGTGGTGCGCATTGTATGGGTGTGTGTTACATTACATTCACTACTAGGAGTGAGAAAAACGTCACGGGGTGGTGCGCATTGTATGGCTGTGTGTTACATTACATTCACTAGTAGGAGTGAGAAAAACATCACAGGGTGGTGCGCATTGTATGGGTGTGTGTTACATTACATTCACTAGTAGCAGTGAGAAAAACATCACTGGGTGGTGCGCATTGTATGGGTGTGTGTTACATTACATTCACTAGTAGGAGTGAGAAAAACATCACCGGGTGGTGCGCATTGTAAGGGTGTGTGTTACATTACATTCACTACTAGGAGTGAGAAAAACATCACGGGGTGGTGTGAATCGGAGGGTCTGAATTAGGATACGCATTGAGTGGCAATGTAGGATAGAGAAAAGCACAGCGGGGTGGTCAGCATGGGGAGGTCAGGGAACATGCAGTGGCAATGTAGAATAGGTTTCTGAAAAACGTCACGGGGTGGTGCGCATTGTATGGGTGTGTGTTACGTTACATTCACTAGTACGAGTGAGAAAAACATCACGGGGTGGTGCGCATTGTATGGGTGTGTGTTACATTACATTCACTAGTAGGAGTGAGAAAAACATAACGGGGTGGTGCGCATTGTACGGGTGTTTGTTACATTAGATTCACTAGTAGGAGTGAGAAAAACATCATGGGGTGGTGCGCATTGTATGGGTGTGTGTTACATTAGATTCACTAGTAGGAGTGAGAAAAACATCACGGGGTGGTGCGCATGGTATGGGTGTGTGTTACTTTACATTCACTAGTAGCAGTGAGAAAAACGTCACGGGGTTGGGCGCATTGTATGGGTGTGTGTTACATTACATTCACTAGTAGGAGTGAGAAAAACATCACGGGGTGGTGCGCATTGTATGGGTGTGTGTTACATTACATTCACTAGTAGGAGTGAGAAAAACATCATGGGGTGGTGCGCATTGTATGGGTGTGTGTTCCATTACATTCACTAGTAGCAGTGAGAAAAACATCACGGGGTGGTGCGCATTGTATGGGTGTGTGTTACATTACATTCACTAGTAGGAGTGAGAAAAACATCACGGGGTGGTTCGCATTGTATGGGTGTGTGTTACATTACATTCACTAGTAGGAGTGAGAAAAACATCACGGGGTGGTGCGCATTGTATGGGTGTGTGTTAAATTACATTCACTACTAGGAGTGAGAAAAACATCACGGGGTGGTGCGCATTGTATGGGTGTGTGTTACATTACATTCACTAGCAGGAGTGAGAAAAACATCACGGGGTGGTGCGCATTCTATGGGTGTGTGTTACATTACATACACTAGCAGGAGTGAGAAAAACATCACGGGGTGGTACGCATTGTATGGGTGTGTGTTACATTACATTCACTAGTAGGAGTGAGAAAAACATCACTGGGTGGTGCGCATTGTATGGGTGTGTGTTACATTATATTCACTAGTAGGAGTGAGAAAAACATCACGGGGTGGTGCGCATTGTATGGGTGTGTGTTACATTACATTCACTATTAGGAGTGAGAAAAACATCACGGGGTGGTGCGCATTGTATGGGTGTGTGTTACATTACATTCACTAGTCGGAGTGAGAAAAACATCACGGGGTGGTGCGCATTGTATGGGTGTGTGGTAGATTACATTCACTAGTAGGAGTGAGAAAAACATCACGGGGTGGTGCGCATTGTATGGGTGTGTGTTACATTACATTCACTAGCAGGAGTGAGAAAAACATCACGGGGTTGTGCGCATTGTATGGGTGTGTGTTACATTACATTCACTAGTAGGCGTGAGAAAAACATCACGGGGTGGTTCGCATTGTATGGGTGTGTGTTACATTACATTCACTAGTAGGAGTGAGAAAAACATCACGGGGTGGTGCGCATTGTATCGGTGTGTGTTACAGTACATTCACTAGCAGCAGTGAGAAAAACATCACGGGGTGGTGCGAATTGTATGGGTGTGTGTTACATTACATTCACTAGTAGGCGTGAGAAAAACATCACGGGGTGGTGCGCATTGTATGGGTGTGTGTTACATTACATTCACTAGCACGAGTGAGAAAAACATCACGGGGTGGTGCGCATTGTATCGGTGTGTGTTACAGTACATTCACTAGCAGCAGTGAGAAAAACATCACGGGGTGGTGCGAATTGTATGGGTGTGTGTTACATTACATTCACTAGTAGGAGTGAAAAAAACATCACTGGGTGGTGCGCATTGTATGGGTGTGTGTTACATTACATTCACTAGTAGGAGTGAGAAAAATATCACGGGGTGGTGCTTATTGTATGGGTGTGTGTTACATTACATTCACTAGTAGGAGCGAGAAAAACATCACGGGGTGGTGCGCATTGTATGGGTGTGTGTTACATTACGTTCACTAGCAGGAGTGAGAAAAACATCACGGGGTGGTGCACATTGTATGGGTGTGTGTTACATTACATTCACTAGCAGGAGTGAGAAAAACATCACGGGGTGGTGCGCATTGTATGGGTGTCTGTTACATTACATTCACTAGTAAGAGTGAGAAAAACATCACTGGGTGGTGCGCATTGTATGGGTGTGTGTTACATTAGATTCACTAGTAGGAGTGAGAAAAACATCACGGGGTGGTGCGCATTGTATGGGTGTGTGTTACATTACATTCACTAGTAGGAGTGAGAAAAACATCACGGGGTGGTGCGCATTGTATGGGTGTGTGTTACATTACATTCACTAGTAGGAGTGAGAAAAACATCACGGGGTGGTGCGCATTGTATGGGTGTGTGTTACATTACATTCACTAGTAGGAGTGAGAAAAACATCACGGGGTGGTACGCATTGTATGGGTGTGTGTTACATTACCTTCACTAGTAGCAGTGAGAAAAACATCACGGGGTGGTGCGCATTGTATGGGTGTGTGTTACATTACATTCACTAGCAGGAGTGAGAAAAACATCACGGGGTGGTGCGCATTGTATCTGTGTGTGTTACAGTACATTCACTAGCAGCAGTGAGAAAAACATCACGGGGTGGTGCGCATTGTATGGGTGTGTGTTACATTACATTCACTAGTAGGAGTGAGAAAATCATCACTGGGTGGTGCGCATTGTATGGGTGTGTGTTACATTACATTCACTAGTAGGAGTGAGAAAATATCACGGCGTGGTGCGCATTGTATGGGTGTGTGTTACATTACATTCACTAGTAGGAGCGAGAAAAACATCACGGGGTGGGGCGCATTGTATGGGTGTGTGTTACATTACATTCACTAGTAGCAGTGAGAAAAACATCACAGGGTGGTGCGCATTGTATGGGTGTGTGTTACACTACATTCACTAGTAGGACTGAGAAAAACATCACCGGGTGGTGCGCATTGTAAGGGTGTGTGTTACATTACATTCACTACTAGGAGTGAGAAAAACATCACGGGGTGG
Organism: Cavia porcellus; assembly: GCF_034190915.1. Lineage (NCBI taxonomy): Eukaryota > Metazoa > Chordata > Mammalia > Rodentia > Caviidae > Cavia > Cavia porcellus. Next base: position 41,526 of record NW_026947700.1, on the reverse strand, counting down.
TGTGAATTGAGGGTCTGAATTAGGATACGCATTGAGTGGCAATGTAGGATGGAGAAAAGCACAGAGGGGTGGTCAGCATGGGGAGGTCAGGGAACATGCAGTGGCAATGTAGGATAGGTTTCTGAAAAACATCACGGGGTGGTACGCATTGTATGGGTGTGTGTTACGTTACATTCACTAGTAGGAGTGAGAAAAACATCACGGGGTGGTGCGCATTGTATGGGTGTGTGTTACATTACATTCACTACTAGGAGTGAGAAAAACATCACGGGGTGGGGCGCATTGTATGGGTGTGTGTTACATTACATTCACTAGTAGGAGTGAGAAAAACATCATGGGGTGGTGCGCATTGTATGGGTGTGTATTACGTTAGATTCACTAGTAGGAGTGAGAAAAACATCACGGGGTGGTGCGCATTGTATGGGTGTGTGTTCCATTACATTCACTAGTAGCAGTGAGAAAAACATCACGGGGTGGTGCGCATTGTATGGGTGTGTGTTACATTACATTCACTACTAGGAGTGAGAAAAACATCACGGGGTGGTGCGCATTGTATGGGTGTGTGTTACATTACATTCACTAGTAGGAGTGAGAAAATCATCACGGGGTGGTGCGCATTGTATGGGTGTGTGTTAAATTACATTCACTACTAGGAGTGAGAAAAACATCACGGGGTGGTGCGCATTGTATGGGTGTGTGTTACATTACATTCACTAGTCGGAGTGAGAAAAACATCACAGGGTGGTGCGCATTGTATGGGTGTGTGGTAGATTACATTCACTAGTAGGAGTGAGAAAAACATCACGGGGTGGTGCGCATTGTATGGGTGTGTGTTACATTACATTCACTAGCAGGAGTGAGAAAAACATCACGGGGTTGTGCGCATTGTATGGGTGTGTGTTACATTACATTCACTAGTAGGCGTGAGAAAAACATCACGGGGTGGTTCGCATTGTATGGGTGTGTGTTACATTACATTCACTAGTAGGAGTGAGAAAAACATCACGGGGTGGTGCGCATTGTATGGGTGTGTGTTACATTACATTCACTAGCACGAGTGAGAAAAACATCACGGGGTGGTGCGCATTGTATCGGTGTGTGTTACAGTACATTCACTAGCAGCAGTGAGAAAAACATCACGGGGTGGTGCGAATTGTATGGGTGTGTGTTACATTACATTCACTAGTAGGAGTGAAAAAAACATCACTGGGTGGTGCGCATTGTATGGGTGTGTGTTACATTACATTCACTAGTAGGAGTGAGAAAAATATCACGGGGTGGTGCTTATTGTATGGGTGTGTGTTACATTACATTCACTAGTAGGAGCGAGAAAAACATCACGGGGTGGTGCGCATTGTATGGGTGTGTGTTACATTACGTTCACTAGCAGGAGTGAGAAAAACATCACGGGGTGGTGCACATTGTATGGGTGTGTGTTACATTACATTCACTAGCAGGAGTGAGAAAAACATCACGGGGTGGTGCGCATTGTATGGGTGTCTGTTACACTACATTCACTAGTAGGAGTGAGAAAAACATCACTGGGTGGTGCGCATTGTATGGGTGTGTGTTACATTAGATTCACTAGTAGGAGTGAGAAAAACATCACGGGGTGGTGCGCATTGTATGGGTGTGTGTTACATTACATTCACTAGTAGGAGTGAGAAAAAGATCACGGGGTGGTGCGCATTGTATGGGTGTGTGTTACATTACATTCACTAGTAGGAGTGAGAAAAACATCACGGGGTGGTGCGCATTGTATGGGTGTGTGTTACATTACATTCACTAGTAGGAGTGAGAAAAACATCACGGGGTGGTACGCATTGTATGGGTGTGTGTTACATTACCTTCACTAGTAGCAGTGAGAAAAACATCACGGGGTGGTGCGCATTGTATGGGTGTGTGTTACATTACATTCACTAGCAGGAGTGAGAAAAACATCACGGGGTGGTGCGCATTGTATCTGTGTGTGTTACAGTACATTCACTAGCAGCAGTGAGAAAAACATCACGGGGTGGTGCGCATTGTATGGGTGTGTGTTACATTACATTCACTAGTAGGAGTGAGAAAATCATCACTGGGTGGTGCGCATTGTATGGGTGTGTGTTACATTACATTCACTAGTAGGAGTGAGAAAATATCACGGCGTGGTGCGCATTGTATGGGTGTGTGTTACATTACATTCACTAGTAGGAGCGAGAAAAACATCACGGGGTGGGGCGCATTGTATGGGTGTGTGTTACATTACATTCACTAGTAGCAGTGAGAAAAACATCACGGGGTGGTGCGCATTGTATGGGTGTGTGTTACACTACATTCACTAGTAGGAGTGAGAAAAACATCACCGGGTGGTGCGCATTGTAAGGGTGTGTGTTACATTACATTCACTACTAGGAGTGAGAAAAACATCACGGGGTGGTGTGAATTGAGGGTCTGAATTAGGATACGCATTGAGTGGCAATGTAGGATGGAGAAAAGCACAGCGGGGTGGTCAGCATGGGGAGGTCAGGGAACATGCAGTGGCAATGTAGGATAGGTTTCTGAAAAACATCACGGGGTGGTGCGCATTGTATGGGTGTGTGTTACGTTACATTCACTAGTAGGAGTGAGAAAAACATCACGGGGTGGTGCGCATTGTATGGGTGTGTGTTACATTACATTCACTAGTAGGAGTGAGAAAAACATCACGGGGTGGGGCGCATTGTATGGGTGTGTGTTACATTACATTCACTAGTAGGAGTGAGAAAAACATCATGGGGTGGTGCGCATTGTATGGGTGTGTATTACGTTAGATTCACTAGTAGGAGTGAGAAAAACATCACGGGGTGGTGCGCATTGTATGGGTGTGTGTTCCATTACATTCACTAGTAGCAGTGAGAAAAACATCACGGGGTGGTGCGCATTGTATGGGTGTGTGTTACATTACATTCACTACTAGGAGTGAGAAAAACATCACGGGGTGGTGCGCATTGTATGGGTGTGTGTTACATTACATTCACTAGTAGGAGTGAGAAAATCATCACGGGGTGGTGCGCATTGTATGGGTGTGTGTTAAATTACATTCACTACTAGGAGTGAGAAAAACATCACGGGGTGGTGCGCATTGTATGGGTGTGTGTTACATTACATTCACTAGTAGGAGTGAGAAAAACATCACGGGGTGGTGCGCATTGTATGAGTGTGTGTTACATTACATTCACTAGTAGGAGTGAGAAAAACATCACGGGGTGGTGCGCATTGTATGGGTGTGTGGTACATTACATTCACTAGTAGGAGTGAGAAAAACATCACGGGGTGGTGCGCATTGTATGGTTGTGTGTTACATTACATTCACTAGTAGGAGTGAGAAAAACATCACGGGGTGGTGCGCATTGTATGGGTGTGTGTTACATTACATTCACTAGCAGGAGTGAGAAAAACATCACGGGGTGGTGCGCATTGTATGGGTGTGTGTTAAATTACATTCACTACTAGGAGTGAGAAAAACATCACGGGGTGGTGCGCATTGTATGGGTGTGTGTTACATTACATTCACTAGTAGGAGTGAGAAAAACATCACGGGGTGGTGCGCATTGTATGAGTGTGTGTTACATTACATTCACTAGTAGGAGTGAGAAAAACATCACGGGGTGGTGCGCATTGTATGGGTGTGTGGTACATTACATTCACTAGTAGGAGTGAGAAAAACATCACGGGGTGGTGCGCATTGTATGGTTGTGTGTTACATTACATTCACTAGTAGCAGTGAGAAAAACATCACGGGGTGGTGCGCATTGTATGGGTGTGTGTTACATTACATTCACTAGCAGGAGTGAGAAAAACTTCACGGGGTGGTGCGCATTGTATGGGTGTGTGTTACATTACATTCACTAGTAGGAGTGAGAAAAACATCACAGGGTGGTACGCATTGTATGGGTGTGTGTTACATTACATTCACTAGTAGGAGTGAGAAAAACATCACGGGGTGGTGCTCATTGTATGGGTGTGTGTTACATTACATTCACTAGCAGGAGTGAGAAAAACATCACGGGGTGGTGCGCATTGTATCTGTGTGTGTTACAGTACATTCACTAGCAGCAGTGAGAAAAACATCACGGGGTGGTGCGAATTGTATGGGTGTGTGTTACATTACATTCACTAGTAGGAGTGAGAAAAACATCACTGGGTGGTGCGCATTGTATGGGTGTGTGTTACATTACATTCACTAGTAGGAGTGAGAAAAACATCACGGGGTGGTGCGCATTGTATGGGTGTGTGTTACATTACATTCAGTAGTAGGAGCGAGAAAAACATCACGGGGTTGTGCGCATTGTATGGGTGTGTGTTACATTACATTCACTAGCAAGAGTGAGAAAAACATCACGGGGTGGTGCGCATTGTATGGGTGTGTGTTACATTACATTCACTAGTAGGAGTGAGAAAAACATCACGGGGTGGTTCGCATTGTATGGGTGTGTGTTACATTACATTCACTAGCAAGAGTGAGAAAAACATCACGGGGTGGTGCGCATTGTATGGGTGTGTGTTACATTACATTAACTAGTAGGAGTGAGAAAAACATCACGGGGTGGTGCGCATTGTATGGGTGTGTGTTACATTACATTCACTACTAGGAGTGAGAAAAACATCACGAGGTGGTGTGAATCTGAGGGTCTGAATTAGGATAGGCTGTGAGTGGCAATGTAGGATGGAGAAAAGCACCGCGAGGTGGTCAGCATGGGGAGGTCAGGGAATATGCAGTGGCAATGTAGGATAGGTTTCTGAAAAACATCTCGGGGTGGTGCGCATTGTATGGGTGTGTGTTACATTACATTCACTAGTAGGAGTGAGAAAAATATCAGGGATGGTGCGCATTGTATGGGTGTGTGTTACATTACATTCACTAGTAGGAGTGAGAAAAACATCACGGGGTGGTGCGCATTGTATGGGTGTGTGTTACATTAGATTCACTAGTAGGAGTGAGAAAAACATCACTGGGTGGTGCGCATTGTATGGGTGTGTGTTACATTACATTCACTAGTAGGAGTGAGAAAAACATCACGGGGTGGGGCGCATTGTATGGGTGTGTGTTAAATTACATTCACTAGTAGGAGTGAGAAAAACATGACGGGGTGGTGCGCATTGTATGGGTGTGTGTTACATTACATTCACTACTAGAAGTGAGAAAAACGTCACGGGGTGGTGCGCATTGTATGGGTGTGTGTTACATTACATTCACTATTAGGAGTGAGCAAAACATCACGGGGTGGTGCGCATTGTATGGGTGTGTGTTACATTACATTCACTAGTAGCAGTGAGAAAAACATCACGGGGTGGTGCGCATTGTATGGGTGTGTGTTACATTACATTCACTAGTAGCAGTGAGAAAAACATCACGGGGTGGTGCGCATTGTATGGGTGTGTGTTACATTACATTCACTAGCAGGAGTGAGAAAAACATCACGGGGCGGTGTGCATTATATCTGTGTGTGTTACATTACATTCACTAGCAGGAGTGAGAAAAGCATCACGGGGTGGTACGCATTATATCTGTGTGTGTTACATTACATTCACTAGCAGCAGTGAGAAAAACATCACGGGGTGGTGCGCATTGTATGGGTGTGTGTTACATTACATTCACTAGTAGGAGTGACAAAAACATCACTGGGTGGTGCGCATTGTATGGGTGTGTGTTACATTACATTCACTAGTAGGAGTGAGAAAAATATCACGGTGTGGTGCACATTGTATGGGTGTGTGTTACATTACATTCACTAGTAGGAGTGCGAAAAACATCACGGGGTGGTGCGCATTGTATGGGTGTGTGTTACATTAGATTCACTAGTATGAGTGAGAAAAACATCACGGGGTGGTGCGCATTGTATGGGTGTGTGTTACATTACATTCACTAGTAGGAATGAGAAAAACATCACGGGGTGGTGCGCATTGTACGGGTGTGTGTTACATTACATTCACTAGTAGGAGTGAGAAAAACATCACGGGGTGGTGCGCATTGTATGGGTGTATGTTACATTACATTCACTAGTAGGAGTGAGAAAAACATCACGGGGTGGTGCGCATTGTATGGGTGTGTGTTACATTACATTCACTAGTAGCAGTGAGAAAAATATCATGGGGTGGTGCGCATTGTATGTGTGTGTTACATTAGATTCACTAGTAGGAGTGAGAAAAACATCACGGGTGGTGCGCATTGTATGGGTGTGTGTTACATTACATTCACTAGTAGGAGTGAGAAAAACATCACGGGGTGGTGCGCATTGTATGGGTGTGTGTTACATTACATTCACTAGTAGGAGTGAGAAAAACATCACGGGGTGGTGCGCATTGTATGGGTGTGTGTTACATTACATTCACTAGTAGGAGTGAGAAAAACATCACGAAGTGGTGCGCATTGTATGGGTGTGTGTTACATTAGATTCAGTAGTAGGAGTGAGAAAAACATCACGGGGTGGTGCGCATTGTATGGGTGTGTGTTACATTACATTCACTAATAGGAGTGAGAAAAATATCACGGGGTGGTGCGCATTGTATGGGTGTGTGTTACATTACATTCACTAGTAGGAGTGAGAAAAACATCACGGGGTGGTGCGCATTGTATGGGTGTGTGTTTCATTACATTCACTACTAGGAGTGAGAAAAACATCACGGGGTGGTGCGCATTGTATGGGTGTGTGTTACATTACATTCACTAGCAGGAGTGAGAAAAACATCACGGGGTGGTGCGCATTGTATGGGTGTGTGTTACATTACATTCACTAGCAGGAGTGAGAAAAACATCACGGGGTGGTGCGCATTGTATGGGTGAGTGTTACATTACATTCACTACTAGGAGTGAGAAAAACATCACGGGGTGGTGCGCATTGTATGGGTGTGTGTTACATTACATTCACTAGTAGGAGTGAGAAAAACATCACGGGGTGGTGCGCATTGTATGGGTGAGTGTTACATTACATTCACTACTAGGAGTGAGAAAAACATCACGAAGTGGTGCGCATTGTATGGGTGTGTGTTACATTACATTCACTAGTAGGAGTGAGAAAAACATCACGGGGTGGTGCGCATTGTATGGGTGTGTGTTACATTACATTCACTAGTAGGAGTGAGAAAAACATCACGGGGTGGTGCGCATTGTATGGGTGTGTGTTACATTACATTCACTAGCAGGAGTGAGAAAAACATCACGGGGTGGTGCGCATTGTATGGGTGTGTGTTACATTACATTCACTAGCAGGAGTGAGAAAAACATCACGGGGTGGTGCGCATTGTATGGGTGAGTGTTACATTACATTCACTACTAGGAGTGAGAAAAACATCACGGGGTGGTGCGCATTGTATGGGTGTGTGTTACATTACATTCACTAGTAGGAGTGAGAAAAACATCACGGGGTGGTGCGTATTGTATGGGTGTGTGTTACATTACATTCACTAGTAGGAGTGAGAAAAACATCACGGGGTGGTGCGCATAGTATGGGTGTGTGTTACATTACATTCACTACTAGGAGTGAGAAAAACATCACGGGGTGGTGCGCATTGTATGGGTGTGTGTTACATTACATTCACTAGTAGGAGTGAGAAAAACATCACGGGGTGGTGCGCATTGTATGGGTGTTTGTTACATTAGATTCACTAGTAGGAGTGAGAAAATCATCACGGTGTGGTGCGCATTGTATGGGTGTTTGTTACATTAGATTCACTAGTAGGAGTGAGAAAAACATCACGGGGTGGTGCGCATTGTATGGGTGTGTGTTACATTACATTCACTAGTAGGAGTGAGAAAAACATCACGGGGTGGTGCGCATTGTATGGGTTTGTGTTACATTACATTCACTAGTAGGAGTGAGAAAAACATCACCGGGTGGTGCGCATTGTAAGGGTGTGTGTTACATTACATTCACTACTAGGAGTGAGAAAAACATCACGGGGTGGTGTGAATCGGAGGGTCTGAATTAGGATAGGCATTGAGTGGCAATGTAGGATGGAGAAAAGCACAGCGGGGTGGTGAGCATGGGGAGGTCAGGGAACATGCAGTGGCAATGTAGGATAGGTTTCTGAAAAACATCACGGGGTGGGGCGCATTGTATGGGTGTGTGTTACATTACATTCACTAGTAGGATTGAGAAAAACATCACGGGGTGGTGCGCATTGTATGGGTGTGTGTTACATTACATTCACTAGCAGGAGTGAGAAAAACATCACAGGGTGGTGCGCATTGTATGGGTGTGTGTTACATTACATTCACTAGCAGGAGTGAGAAAAACATCACGGGGTGGTGCGCATTGTATGGGTGTGTGTTACATTACATTCACTAGCAGGAGTGAGAAAAACATCACGGGGTGGTGCGCATTGTATGGGTGTGTGTTACATTACATTCACTAGTAGGAGTGAGAAAAACATCACGGGGTGGTGCGCATTGTATGGGTGTGTGTTACATTACATTCACTAGTAGGAGTGAGAAAAACATCACGGCGTGGTGCGCATTGTACGGGTGTGTGTTACATTACATTCACTAGCAGGAGTGAGAAAAACATCACGGGGTGGTGCGCATTGTATGGGTGTGTGTTACATTAGATTCACTAGTAGGAGTGAGAAAAACATCACGGGGTGGTGCGCATTGTATGGGTGTGTGTTACATTACATTCACTAGTAGGAGTGAGAAAAACATCATGGGGTGGTGCGCATTGTATGGGTGTGTGTTACATTACATTCACTAGTAGGAGTGAGAAAAACATCACGGGGTGGTGCGCATTGTATGGGTGTGTGTTACATTACATTCACTAGTAGGAGTGAGAAAAACATCACGGCGTGGTGCGCATTGTACGGGTGTGTGTTACATTACATTCACTAGCAGGAGTGAGAAAAACATCACGGGGTGGTGCGCATTGTATGGGTGTGTGTTACATTAGATTCACTAGTAGGAGTGAGAAAAACATCACGGGGTGGTGCGCATTGTATGGGTGTGTGTTACATTACATTCACTAGTAGGAGTGAGAAAAACATCATGGGGTGGTGCGCATTGTATGGGTGTGTGTTACATTACATTCACTAGTAGGAGTGAGAAAAACATCACGGGGTGGTGCGCATTGTATGGGTGTGTGTTACATTACATTCACTAGTAGGAGTGAGAAAAACATCACGGGGTGGTGCGCATTGTATGGGTGTGTGTTACATTACGTTCACTAGTAGGAGTGAGAAAAACATCACGGGGTGGTGCGCATTGTATGGGTGTGTGTTACATTACGTTCACTAGTAGGAGTGAGAAAAACATCACGGGGTGGTGCGCATTGTATGGGTGTGTGTTACATTACGTTCACTAGCAGGAGTGAGAAAAACATCACGGGGTGGTGCGCATTGTATGGGTGTGTGTTACATTATATTCACTAGCAGGAGTGAGAAAAACATCACAGGGTGGTGCGCATTGTATGGGTGTGTGTTACATTACATTCACTAGCAGGAGTGAGAAAAACATCACTGGGTGGTGCGCATTGTATGGGTGTGTGTTACATTAGATTCACTAGCAGGAGTGAGAAAAACATCACGGGGTGGTGCGCATTGTATGGGTGTGTGTTACATTACATTCACTAGTAGGAGTGAGAAAAATATCACGGGGTGGTGCGCATTGTATGGGTGTGTGTTACATTACATTCACTAGTAGGAGTGAGAAAAACATCACGGGGTGGTGCGCATTGTATGGGTGTGTGTTACATTACATTCACTAGCAGGAGTGAGAAAAACATCACGGGGTGGTGCGCATTGTATGGGTGTGTGTTACATTACATTCAATAGCAGGAGTGAGAAAAACATCACGGGGTGGTGCGCATTGTATGGGTGAGTGTTACATTACATTCACTACTAGGAGTGAGAAAAACATCACGGGGTGGTGTGCATTGTATGGGTGTGTGTTACATTACATTCACTAGTAGGAGTGAGAAAAACATCACGGGGTGGTGCGCATTGTATGGGTGAGTGTTACATTACATTCACTACTAGGAGTGAGAAAAACATCACGGGGTGGTGCGCATTGTATGGGTGTGTGTTACATTACATTCACTCGTAGGAGTGAGAAAAACATCACGGGGTGGTGCGCATTGTATGGGTGTGTGTTACATTACATTCACTAGTAGGAGTGAGAAAAACATCACGGGGTGGTGCGCATTGTATGGGTGTGTGTTTCATTACATTCACTACTAGGAGTGAGAAAAACATCACGGGGTGGTGCGCATTGTATGGGTGTGTGTTACATTACAGTCACTAGCAGGAGTGAGAAAAACATCACGGGGTGGTGCGCATTGTATGGGTGTGTGTTACATTACATTCACTAGCAGGAGTGAGAAAAACATCACGGGGGGGTGCGAATTGTATGGGTGAGTGTTACATTACATTCACTACTAGGAGTGAGAAAAACATCACGGGGTGGTGCGCATTGTATGGGTGTGTGTTACATTACATTCACTAGTAGGAGTGAGAAAAACATCACGGGGTGGTGCGCATTGTATGGGTGAGTGTTACATTACATTCACTACTAGGAGTGAGAAAAACATCACGGGGTGGTGCGCATTGTATGGGTGTGTGTTACATTACATTCACTAGTAGGAGTGAGAAAAACATCACGGGGTGGTGCGCATTGTATGGGTGTGTGTTACATTACATTCACTAGTAGGAGTGAGAAAAACATCACGGGGTGGTGTGCATTGTATGGGTGTGTGTTACATTACATTCACTAGCAGGAGTGAGAAAAACATCACGGGGTGGTGCGCATTGTATGGGTGTGTGTTACATTACATTCACTAGCAGGAGTGAGAAAAACATCACGGGGTGGTGCGCATTGTATGGGTGAGTGTTACATTACATTCACTACTAGGCGTGAGAAAATCATCACGGGGTGGTGCGCATTGTATGGGTGTGTGTTACATTACATTTACTAGTAGGAGTGAGAAAAACATCACGGGGTGGTGCGCATCTTATGGGTGTGTGTTACATTACATTCACTAGTAGGAGTGAGAAAAACATCACGGGGTGGTGCGCATTTTATGGGTGTGTGTTACATTACATTCACTAGTAGGAGTGAGAAAAACATCACGGGGTGGTGCGCATTGTATGGGTCTGTGTTACATTACATTCACTAGTAGGATTGAGAAAAACATCACGGGGTGGTGCGCATTGTATGGGTGTTTGTTACATTAGATTCACTAGTAGGAGTGAGAAAATCATCACGGGGTGGTGCGCATTGTATGGGTGTTTGTTACATTAGATTCACTATTAGGAGTGAGAAAAACATCACGGGGTGGTGCGCATTGTATGGGTGTGTGTTACATTACATTCACTAGTAGCAGTGAGAAAAACATCACGGTGTGGTGCGCATTGTATGGGTGTGTGTTACATTACATTCACTAGTAGGAGTGAGAAAAACATCACGGGGTGGTGCGCATTGTATGGGTGTGTGTTACATTACATTCACTAGTAGGAGTGAGAAAAACATCACGGGGTGGTACGCATTGTATGGGTGTGTGTTACATTACATTCACTTATAGGAGTGAGAAAAACATCACGGGGTGGTGCGCATTGTATGGGTGTGTGTTACATTACATTCACTAGTAGGAGTGAGAAAAACATCTCGGGGTGGTACGCATTGTATGGGTGTGTGTTACATTACATTCACTAGCAGGAGTGAGAAAAACATCACGCGGTGGTGCGCATTGTATGGGTGTGTGTTACATTACATTCACTAGCAGGAGTGAGAAAAACATCTCGGGGTGGTGCGCATTGTATGGGTGTGTGTTACATTACATTCACTAGTAGGAGTGAGAAAAACATCTCGGGGTGGTACGCATTGTATGGGTGTGTGTTACATTACATTCACTTATAGGAGTGAGAAAAACATCACGGGGTGGTGCGCATTGTATGGGTGTGTGTTACATTACATTCACTAGCAGGAGTGAGAAAAACATCACAGGGTGGTGCGCATTGTATGGGTGTGTGTTACATTACATTCACTAGCAGGATTGAGAAAAACATCACTGGGTGGTGCGCATTGTATGGGTGTGTGTTACATTAGATTCACTAGTAGGAGTGAGAAAAACATCACGGGGTGGTGCGCATTGTATGGGTGTGTGTTACATTACATTCACTAGCAGGAGTGAGAAAAACATCACGGGGTGGTGCGCATTGTATGGGTGTGTGTTACATTACATTCAATAGCAAGAGTGAGAAAAACATCACGGGGTGGTGCGCATTGTATGGGTGAGTGTTACATTACATTCACTACTAGGAGTGAGAAAAACATCACGGGGTGGTGCGCATTGTATGGGTGTGTGTTACATTACATTCACTAGTAGGAGTGAGAAAAACATCACGGGGTGGTGCGCATTGTATGGGTGAGTGTTACATTACATTCACTACTAGGAGTGAGAAAAACATCACGGGGTGGTGCGCATTGTATGGGTGTGTGTTACATTACATTCACTCGTAGGAGTGAGAAAAACATCACGGGGTGGTGCGCATTGTATGGGTGTGTGTTACATTACATTCACTAGTAGGAGTGAGAAAAACATCACGGGGAGGTGCGCATTGTATGGGTGTGTGTTTCATTACATTCACTACTAGGAGTGAGAAAAACATCACGGGGTGGTGCGCATTGTATGGGTGTGTGTTACATTACATTCACTAGCAGGAGTGAGAAAAACATCACGGGGTGGTGCGCATTGTATGGGTGTGTGTTACATTACATTCACTAGCAGGAGTGAGAAAAACATCACGGGGTGGTGCGCATTGTATGGGTGAGTGTTACATTACATTCACTACTAGGAGTGAGAAAAACATCACGGGGTGGTGCGCATTGTATGGGTGTGTGTTACATTACATTCACTAGTAGGAGTGAGAAAAACATCACGGGGTGGTGCGCATTGTATGGGTGAGTGTTACATTACATTCACTACTAGGAGTGAGAAAAACATCACGGGGTGGTGCGCATTGTATGGGTGTGTGTTACATTACATTCACTAGTAGGAGTGAGAAAAACATCACGGGGTGGTGCGCATTGTATGGGTGTGTGTTACATTACATTCACTAGTAGGAGTGAGAAAAACATCACGGGGTGGTGCGCATTGTATGGGTGTGTGTTACATTACATTCACAAGCAGGAGTGAGAAAAACATCACGGGGTGGTGCGCATTGTATGGGTGTGTGTTACATTACATTCACTAGCAGGAGTGAGAAAAACATCACGGGGTGGTGCGCATTGTATGGGTGAGTGTTACATTACATTCACTACTAGGAGTGAGAAAAATATCACGGGGTGGTGCGCATTGTATGGGTGTTTGTTACATTAGATTCACTAGTAGGAGTGAGAAAATCATCACGGGGTGGTGCGCATTGTATGGGTGTTTGTTACATTAGATTCACTAGTAGGAGTGAGAAAATCATCACGGGGTGGTGCGCATTGTATGGGTGTGTGTTACATTACATTCACTAGCAGGAGTGAGAAAAACATCACGGGGGGGTGCGCATTGTATGGGTGAGTGTTACATTACATTCACTACTAGGAGTGAGAAAAACATCACGGGGTGGTGCGCATTGTATGGGTGTGTGTTACATTACATTCACTAGTAGGAGTGAGAAAAACATCACGGGGTGGTGCGCATTGTATGGGTGAGTGTTACATTACATTCACTACTAGGAGTGAGAAAAACATCACGGGGTGGTGCGCATTGTATGGGTGTGTGTTACATTACATTCACTAGTAGGAGTGAGAAAAACATCACGGGGTGGTGCGCATTGTATGGGTGTGTGTTACATTACATTCACTAGTAGGAGTGAGAAAAACATCACGGGGTGGTGTGCATTGTATGGGTGTGTGTTACATTACATTCACTAGCAGGAGTGAGAAAAACATCACGGGGTGGTGCGCATTGTATGGGTGTGTGTTACATTACATTCACTAGCAGGAGTGAGAAAAACATCACGGGGTGGTGCGCATTGTATGGGTGAGTGTTACATTACATTCACTACTAGGAGTGAGAAAAACATCACGGGGTGGTGCGCATTGTATGGGTGTGTGTTACATTACATTTACTAGTAGGAGTGAGAAAAACATCACGGGGTGGTGCGCATCTTATGGGTGTGTGTTACATTACATTCACTAGTAGGAGTGAGAAAAACATCACGGGGTGGTGCGCATTTTATGGGTGTGTGTTACATTACATTCACTAGTAGGAGTGAGAAAAACATCACGGGGTGGTGCGCATTGTATGGGTGTGTGTTACATTACATTCACTAGTAGGATTGAGAAAAACATCACGGGGTGGTGCGCATTGTATGGGTGTTTGTTACATTACATTCACTAGTAGGAGTGAGAAAATCATCACGGGGTGGTGCGCATTGTATGGGTGTTTGTTACATCAGATTCACTATTAGGAGTGAGAAAAACATCACGGGGTGGTGCGCATTGTATGGGTGTGTGTTACATTACATTCACTAGTAGCAGTGAGAAAAACATCACGGTGTGGTGCGCATTGTATGGGTGTGTGTTACATTACATTCACTAGTAGGAGTGAGAAAAACATCACGGGGTGGTGCGCATTGTATGGGTGTGTGTTACATTACATTCACTAGTAGGAGTGAGAAAAACATCACGGGGTGGTGCGCATTGTATGGGTGTGTGTTACATTACATTCACTAGTAGGAGTGAGAAAAACATCATGGGGTGGTGCGCATTGTATGGGTGTGTGTTACATTAGATTCACTAGTAGGAGTGAGAAAAACATCACGGGGTGGTGCGCATTGTATGGGTGTGTGTTACATTAGATTCAGTAGAAGGAGTGAGAAAAACATCGCGGGGTGGTGCGCATTGTATGGGTGTGTGTTACATTACATTCACTAGCAGGAGTGAGAAAAACATCACGCGGTGGTGCGCATTGTATGGGTGTGTGTTACATTACATTCACTAGCAGGAGTGAGAAAAACATCTCGGGGTGGTGCGCATTGTATGGGTGTGTGTTACATTACATTCACTAGTAGGAGTGAGAAAAACATCTCGGGGTGGTACGCATTGTATGGGTGTGTGTTACATTACATTCACTTATAGGAGTGAGAAAAACATCACGGGGTGGTGCGCATTGTATGGGTGTGTGTTACATTACATTCACTAGCAGGAGTGAGCAAAACATCACAGGGTGGTGCGCATTGTATGGGTGTGTGTTACATTACATTCACTAGCAGGATTGAGAAAAACATCACTGGGTGGTGCGCATTGTATGGGTGTGTGTTACATTAGATTCACTAGTAGGAGTGAGAAAAACATCACGGGGTGGTGCGCATTGTATGGGTGTGTGTTACATTACATTCACTAGCAGGAGTGAGAAAAACATCACGGGGTGGTGCGCATTGTATGGGTGTGTGTTACATTACATTCAATAGCAAGAGTGAGAAAAACATCACGGGGTGGTGCGCATTGTATGGGTGAGTGTTACATTACATTCACTACTAGGAGTGAGAAAAACATCACGGGGTGGTGCGCATTGTATGGGTGTGTGTTACATTACATTCACTAGTAGGAGTGAGAAAAACATCACGGGGTGGTGCGCATTGTATGGGTGAGTGTTACATTACATTCACTACTAGGAGTGAGAAAAACATCACGGGGTGGTGCGCATTGTATGGGTGTGTGTTACATTACATTCACTCGTAGGAGTGAGAAAAACATCACGGGGTGGTGCGCATTGTATGGGTGTGTGTTACATTACATTCACTAGTAGGAGTGAGAAAAACATCACGGGGAGGTGCGCATTGTATGGGTGTGTGTTTCATTACATTCACTACTAGGAGTGAGAAAAACATCACGGGGTGGTGCGCATTGTATGGGTGTGTGTTACATTACATTCACTAGCAGGAGTGAGAAAAACATCACGGGGTGGTGCGCATTGTATGGGTGTGTGTTACATTACCTTCACTAGCAGGAGTGAGAAAAACATCACGGGGTGGTGCGCATTGTATGGGTGAGTGTTACATTACATTCACTACTAGGAGTGAGAAAAACATCACGGGGTGGTGCGCATTGTATGGGTGTGTGTTACATTACATTCACTAGTAGGAGTGAGAAAAACATCACGGGGTGGTGCGCATTGTATGGGTGAGTGTTACATTACATTCACTACTAGGAGTGAGAAAAACATCACGGGGTGGTGCGCATTGTATGGGTGTGTGTTACATTACATTCACTAGTAGGAGTGAGAAAAACATCACGGGGTGGTGCGCATTGTATGGGTGTGTGTTACATTACATTCACTAGTAGGAGTGAGAAAAACATCACGGGGTGGTGCGCATTGTATGGGTGTGTGTTACATTACATTCACAAGCAGGAGTGAGAAAAACATCACGGGGTGGTGCGCATTGTATGGGTGTGTGTTACATTACATTCACTAGCAGGAGTGAGAAAAACATCACGGGGTGGTGCGCATTGTATGGGTGAGTGTTACATTACATTCACTACTAGGAGTGAGAAAAATATCACGGGGTGGTGCGCATTGTATGGGTGTTTGTTACATTAGATTCACTAGTAGGAGTGAGAAAATCATCACGGGGTGGTGCGCATTGTATGGGTGTTTGTTACATTAGATTCACTAGTAGGAGTGAGAAAATCATCACGGGGTGGTGCGCATTGTATGGGTGTGTGTTACATTACATTCACTAGTAGCAGTGAGAAAAACATCACGGTGTGGTGCGCATTGTATGGGTGTGTGTTACATTACATTCACTAGTAGGAGTGAGAAAAACATCACGGGGTGGTGCGCATTGTATGGGTGTGTGTTACATTACATTCACTAGTAGGAGTGAGAAAAACATCACGGGGTGGTGCGCATTGTATGGGTGTGTGTTACATTACATTCACTAGTAGGAGTGAGAAAAACATCATGGGGTGGTGCGCATTGTATGGGTGTGTGTTACATTAGATTCACTAGTAGGAGTGAGAAAAACATCACGGGGTGGTGCGCATTGTATGGGTGTGTGTTACATTAGATTCAGTAGAAGGAGTGAGAAAAACATCACGGGGTGGTGCGCATTGTATGGGTGTGTGTTACATTACATTCACTAGCAGGAGTGAGAAAAACATCACGAGGTGGTGCGCATTTTATGGGTGTGTGTTACATTACATTCACTAGCAGGAGTGAGAAAAACATCACGGGGTGGTGCGCATTGTATGGGTGTGTGTTACATTACATTCACTAGCAGAAGTGAGAAAAACATCACGGGGTGGTGCGCATTGTATGGGTGTGTGTTACATTACATTCACTAGCAGGAGTGAGAAAAACATCACGGGGTGGTGCGCATTGTATGGGTGTGTGTTACATTAGATTCACTAGTAGGAGTGAGAAAAACATCACGGGGTGGTGCGCATTGTATGGGTGTGTGTTACATTACATTCAGTAGTAGGAGTGAGAAAAACATCACAGGGTGGTGCGTACTGTACGGGTGTGTGTTACATTACATTCACTAGTAGGAGTGAGAAAAACATCACGCGGTGGTGCGCATTGTATGGGTGTTTGTTACATTAGATTCACTAGTAGGAGTGAGAAAATCATCACGGGGTGGTGCGCATTGTATGGGTGTGTGTTACATTACATTCACTAGTAGGAGTGAGAAAAACATCACGGGGTGGTGCGCATTGTATGGGTGTGTGTTACATTAGATTCACTAGTAGGAGTGAGAAAAACATCACGGGGTGGTGCGCATTGTATAGGTGTGTGTTACCTTACATTCACTAGTAGGAGTGAGAAAAACATCACGGGGTGGTGCGCATTGTATGGGTGTGTGTTACATTACATTCACTAGTAGGAGTGAGAAAAACATCACGGGGTGGTGCGCATTGTATGGGTGTGTGTTACATTACATTCACTAGCAGGAGTGAGAAAAACATCACGGGGTGGTGTGCATTGTATGGGTGTGTGTTACATTACATTCACTAGCAGGAGTGAGAAAAACATCACAGGGTGGTGCGCATTGTATGGGTGTGTGTTACATTAGATTCACTAGTAGGAGTGAGAAAAACATCACGGGGTGGTGCGCATTGCATGGGTGTGTGTTACATTACATTCACTAGTAGGAGTGAGAAAAATATCACGGGGTGGTGCGCATTGTATGGGTGTGTGTTACATTACATTCACTACTAGGAGTGAGAAAAACATCACGGGGTGGTGCGCATTGTATGGGTGTGTGTTTCATTACATTCACTGCTAGGAGTGAGAAAAACATCACGGGGTGGTGCGCATTGTATGGGTGTGTGTTACATTATATTCACTAGCAGGAGTGAGAAAAACATCACGGGGTGGTGCGCATTGTATGGGTATGTGTTACATTACATTTACTAGCAGGAGTGAGAAAAACATCACGGGGTGGTGCGCATTGTATGGGTGAGTGTTACATTACATTCACTAGTAGGAGTGAGAAAAACATCACGGGGTGGTGCGCATTGTATGGGTGTGTGTTACATTACATTCATTAGTAGGAGTGAGAAAAACATCACGGGGTTGTGCGCATTGTATGGGTGTGTGTTACATTACATTCACTAGTAGGAGTGAGAAAAACATCACGGGGTGGTGCGCATTGTATGGGTGTGTGTTACATTACATTCACAAGCAGGAGTGAGAAAAACATCACGGGGTGGTGCGCATTGTATGGGTGTGTGTTACATTACATTCACTAGCAGGAGTGAGAAAAACATCACGGGGTGGTGCGCATTGTATGGGTGAGTGTTACATTACATTCACTACTAGGAGTGAGAAAAATATCACGGGGTGGTGCGCATTGTATGGGTGTTTGTTACATTAGATTCACTAGTAGGAGTGAGAAAATCATCACGGGGTGGTGCGCATTGTATGGGTGTTTGTTACATTAGATTCACTAGTAGGAGTGAGAAAATCATCACGGGGTGGTGCGCATTGTATGGGTGTGTGTTACATTACATTCACTAGTAGCAGTGAGAAAAACATCACGGTGTGGTGCGCATTGTATGGGTGTGTGTTACATTACATTCACTAGTAGGAGTGAGAAAAACATCACGGTGTGGTGCGCATTGTATGGGTGTGTGTTACATTACATTCACTAGTAGGAGTGAGAAAAACATCACGGGGTGGTGCGCATTGTATGGGTGTGTGTTACATTACATTCACTACTAGGAGTGAGAAAAACATCACGGGGTGGTGCGCATTGTATGGGTGTGTGTTTCATTACATTCAATGCTAGGAGTGAGAAAAACATCACGGGGTGGTGCGCATTGTATGGGTGTGTGTTACACTATATTCACTAGCAGGAGTGAGAAAAACATCACGGGGTGGTGCGCATTGTATGGGTGTGTGTTACATTACATTCACTAGCAGGAGTGAGAAAAACATCACGGGGTGGTGCGCATTGTATGGGTGAGTGTTACATTACATTCACTACTAGGAGTGAGAAAAACATCACGGGGTGGTGCGCATTGTATGGGTGTGTGTTACATTACATTCACTAGTAGGAGTGAGAAAAACATCACGGGGTGGTGCGCATTGTATGGGTGTGTGTTACATTACATTCATTAGTAGGAGTGAGAAAAACATCACGGGGTTGTGCGCATTGTATGGGTGTGTGTTACATTACATTCACTAGTAGGAGTGAGAAAAACATCACGGGGTGGTGCGCATTGTATGGGTGTGTGTTACATTACATTCACAAGCAGGAGTGAGAAAAACATCACGGGTTGGTGCGCATTGTATGGGTGTGTGTTACATTACATTCACTAGCAGGAGTGAGAAAAACATCACGGGGCGGTGCGCATTGTATGGGTGAGTGTTACATTACATTCACTACTAGGAGTGAGAAAAATATCACGGGGTGGTGCGCATTGTATGGGTGTTTGTTACATTAGATTCACTAGTAGGAGTGAGAAAATCATCACGGGGTGGTGCGCATTGTATGGGTGTTTGTTACATTAGATTCACTAGTAGGAGTGAGAAAATCATCACGGGGTGGTGCGCATTGTATGGGTGTGTGTTACATTACATTCACTAGTAGCAGTGAGAAAAACATCACGGTGTGGTGCGCATTGTATGGGTGTGTGTTACATTACATTCACTAGTAGGAGTGAGAAAAACATCACGGGGTGGTGCGCATTGTATGGGTGTGTGTTACATTACATTCACTAGTAGGAGTGAGAAAAACATCACGGGGTGGTGCGCATTGTATGGGTGTGTGTTACATTACATTCACTAGTAGGAGTGAGAAAAACATCATGGGGTGGTGCGCATTGTATGGGTGTGTGTTACATTAGATTCACTAGTAGGAGTGAGAAAAACATCACGGGGTGGTGCGCATTGTATGGGTGTGTGTTACATTAGATTCAGTAGAAGGAGTGAGAAAAACATCACGGGGTGGTGCGCATTGTATGGGTGTGTGTTACATTACATTCACTAGCAGGAGTGAGAAAAACATCACGGGGTGGTGCGCATTTTATGGGTGTGTGTTACATTACATTCACTAGCAGGAGTGAGAAAAACATCACGGGGTGGTGCGCATTGTATGGGTGTGTGTTACATTACATTCACTAGCAGAAGTGAGAAAAACATCACGGGGTGGTGCGCATTGTATGGGTGTGTGTTACATTACATTCACTAGCAGGAGTGAGAAAAACATCACGGGGTGGTGCGCATTGTATGGGTGTGTGTTACATTAGATTCACTAGTAGGAGTGAGAAAAACATCACGGGGTGGTGCGCATTGTATGGGTGTGTGTTACATTACATTCAGTAGTAGGAGTGAGAAAAACATCACAGGGTGGTGCGTACTGTACGGGTGTGTGTTACATTACATTCACTAGTAGGAGTGAGAAAAACATCACGCGGTGGTGCGCATTGTATGGGTGTTTGTTACATTAGATTCACTAGTAGGAGTGAGAAAATCATCACGGGGTGGTGCGCATTGTATGGGTGTGTGTTACATTACATTCACTAGTAGGAGTGAGAAAAACATCACGGGGTGGTGCGCATTGTATGGGTGTGTGTTACATTAGATTCACTAGTAGGAGTGAGAAAAACATCACGGGGTGGTGCGCATTGTATAGGTGTGTGTTACCTTACATTCACTAGTAGGAGTGAGAAAAACATCACGGGGTGGTGCGCATTGTATGGGTGTGTGTTACATTACATTCACTAGTAGGAGTGAGAAAAACATCACGGGGTGGTGCGCATTGTATGGGTGTGTGTTACATTACATTCACTAGCAGGAGTGATTAAAACATCACGGGGTGGTGCGCATTGTATGGGTGTGTGTTACATTACATTCACTAGCAGGAGTGAGAAAAACATCACAGGGTGGTGCGCATTGTATGGGTGTGTGTTACATTAGATTCACTAGTAGGAGTGAGAAAAACATCACGGGGTGGTGCGCATTGTATGGGTGTGTGTTACATTACATTCACTAGTAGGAGTGAGAAAAATATCACGGGGTGGTGCGCATTGTATGGGTGTGTGTTACATTACATTCACTACTAGGAGTGAGAAAAACATCACGGGGTGGTGCGCATTGTATGGGTGTGTGTTTCATTACATTCACTGCTAGGAGTGAGAAAAACATCACGGGGTGGTGCGCATTGTATGGGTGTGTGTTACATTATATTCAGTAGTAGGAGTGAGAAAAACATCACAGGGTGGTGCGTACTGTACGGGTGTGTGTTACATTACATTCACTAGTAGGAGTGAGAAAAACATCACGCGGTGGTGCGCATTGTATGGGTGTTTGTTACATTAGATTCACTAGTAGGAGTGAGAAAATCATCACGGGGTGGTGCGCATTGTATGGGTGTGTGTTACATTACATTCACTAGTAGGAGTGAGAAAAACATCACGGGGTGGTGCGCATTGTATGGGTGTGTGTTACATTAGATTCACTAGTAGGAGTGAGAAAAACATCACGGGGTGGTGCGCATTGTATAGGTGTGTGTTACCTTACATTCACTAGTAGGAGTGAGAAAAACATCACGGGGTGGTGCGCATTGTATGGGTGTGTGTTACATTACATTCACTAGTAGGAGTGAGAAAAACATCACGGGGTGGTGCGCATTGTATGGGTGTGTGTTACATTACATTCACTAGCAGGAGTGAGAAAAACATCACGGGGTGGTGCGCATTGTATGGGTGTGTGTTACATTACATTCACTAGCAGGAGTGAGAAAAACATCACAGGGTGGTGCGCATTGTATGGGTGTGTGTTACATTAGATTCACTAGTAGGAGTGAGAAAAACATCACGGGGTGGTGCGCATTGTATGGGTGTGTGTTACATTACATTCACTAGTAGGAGTGAGAAAAATATCACGGGGTGCTGCGCATTGTATGGGTGTGTGTTACATTACATTCACTACTAGGAGTGAGAAAAACATCACGGGGTGGTGCGCATTGTATGGGTGTGTGTTTCATTACATTCACTGCTAGGAGTGAGAAAAACATCACGGGGTGGTGCGCATTGTATGGGTGTGTGTTACATTATATTCACTAGCAGGAGTGAGTAAAACATCACGGGGTGGTGCGCATTGTATGGGTGTGTGTTACATTACATTCACTAGCAGGAGTGAGAAAAACATCACGGGGTGGTGCGCATTGTATGGGTGAGTGTTACATTACATTCACTACTAGGAGTGAGAAAAACATCACGGGGTGGTGCGCATTGTATGGGTGTGTGTTACATTACATTCACTAGTAGGAGTGAGAAAAACATCACGGGGTGGTGCGCATTGTATGGGTGTGTGTTACATTACATTCATTAGTAGGAGTGAGAAAAACATCACGGGGTTGTGCGCATTGTATGGGTGTGTGTTACATTACATTCACTAGTAGGAGTGAGAAAAACATCACGGGGTGGTGCGCATTGTATGGGTGTGTGTTACATTGCATTCACTAGTAGGAGTGAGAAAAACATCACGGGGTGGTGCGCATTGTATGGGTGTGTGTTACATTACATTCACTACTAGGAGTGAGAAAAACATCACGGGGTGGTGTGAATCGGAGTGTCTGATTTAGGATAGGCAGTGTGTGGCAATGTAGGATGGAGAAAAGCACAGCGGGGTGGTCAGCATGGGGAGGTCAGGGAACATGCAGTGGCAATGTAGGATAGGTTTCTGAAAAACATCACGGGGTGGTGCGCATTGTATGGGTGTGTGTTACATTACATTCACTAGTAGGAGTGAGAAAAACATCACGGGGTGGTGCGCATTTTATGGGTGTGTGTTACATTACATTCACTAGTAGGAGTGAGAAAAACATCACGGGGTGGTGCGCATTGTATGGGTGTGTGTTACATTACATTCACTAGTAGGAGTGAGAAAAACATCACGGGGTGGTGCGCATTGTATGGGTGTGTGTTTCATTACATTCACTACTAGGAGTGAGAAAAACATCACGGGGTGGTGCGCATTGTATGGGTGTGTGTTACATTATATTCACTAGCAGGTGTGAGAAAAACATCACGGGGTGGTGCGCATTGTATGGGTGTGTGTTACATTACATTCACTAGCAGGAGTGAGAAAAACATCACGGGGTGGTGCGCAATGTATGGGTGAGTGTTACATTACATTCACTACTAGGAGTGAGAAAAACATCACGGGGTGGTGCGCATTGTATGGGTGTGTGTTACATTACATTCACTAGTAGGAGTGAGAAAAACATCACGGGGTGGTGCGCATTGTATGGGTGAGTGTTACATTACATTCACTACTAGGAGTGAGAAAAACATCACGGGGTGGTGCGCATTGTATGGGTGTGTGTTACATTACATTCACTAGTAGGAATGATAAAAACATCACGGGGTGGTGCGCATTGTATGGGTGTGTGTTACATTACATTCACTAGTAGGAGTGAGAAAAACATCACGGGGTGGTGCGCATTTTATGGGTGTGTGTTACATTACATTCACCAGTAGGAGTGAGAAAAACATCACGAGGTGGTGCGCATTGTATGGGTGTGTGTTACATTACATTCACTAGTAGGAGTGAGAAAAACATCATGGGGTGGTGCGCATTGTATGGGTGTGTGTTACATTATTTTCACTAGTAGGAGTGAGAAAAACATCACGGGGTGGTGCGCATTGTATGGGTGTGTGTTACATTACATTCACTAGTAGGAGTGAGAAAAACATCATGGGGTGGTGCGCATTGTATGGGTGTGTGTTACATTACATTCACTAGTAGGAGTGAGAAAAACATCACGGGGTGGTGTGCATTGTATGGGTGTGTGTTACATTACATTCACTAGTAGGAGTGAGAAAAACATCACGGGGTGGTGCGCATTGTATGGGTGTGTGTTACATTACGTTCACTAGCAGGAGTGAGAAAAACATCACGGGGTGGTGCGCATTGTAGGGGTGTGTGTTACATTACGTTCACTAGCAGGAGTGAGAAAAACATCACAGGGTGGTGCGCATTGTATGGGTGTGTGTTACATTACATTCACTAGCAGGAGTGAGAAAAACATTACTGGGTGGTGCGCATTGTATGGGTGTGTGTTACATTAGATTCACTAGTAGGAGTGAGAAAAACATCACGGGGTGGTGCGCATTGTATGGGTGTGTGTTACATTACATTCACTAATAGGAGTGAGAAAAATATCACGGGGTGGTGCGCATTGTATGGGTGTGTGTTACATTACATTCACTAGTAGGAGTGAGAAAAACATCACGGGGTGGTGCGCATTGTATGGGTGTGTGTTTCATTACATTCACTACTAGGAGTGAGAAAAACATCACGGGGTGTTGCGCATTGTATGGGTGTGTGTTACATTATATTCACTAGCAGGAGTGAGAAAAACATCACGGGGTGGTGCGCATTATATGGGTGTGTGTTACATTACATTCACTAGCAGGAGTGAGAAAAACATCACGGCGTGGTGCGCATTGTATGGGTGAGTGTTACATTACATTCACTACTAGGAGTGAGAAAAACATCACGGGGTGGTGCGCATTGTATGGGTGTGTGTTACATTACATTCACTAGTAGGAGTGAGAAAAACATCACGGGGTGGTGCGCATTGTATGGGTGTGTGTTACATTACATTCACTAGTAGGAGTGATAAAAACATCACGGGGTGGTGCGCATTGTATGGGTGTGTGTTACATTACATTCACTAGTAGGAGTGAGAAAAACATCACGGGGTGGTGCGCATTTTATGGGTGTGTGTTACATTACATTCACTAGCAGGAGTGAGAAAAACATCACGGGGTGGTGCGCATTTTATGGGTGTGTGTTACATTACATTCACTAGCAGGAGTGAGAAAAACATCACGGGGTGGTGCGCATTGTATGGGTGTGTGTTACATTAGATTCACTAGTAGGAGTGAGAAAAACATCATGGGGTGGTGCGCATTGTATGGGTGTGTGTTACATTATTTTCAGTAGTAGGAGTGAGAAAAACATAACGGGGTGGTGCGCATTGTATGGGTGTGTGTTACATTAGATTCAGTAGTAGGAGTGAGAAAAACATCACGGGGTGGTGCGTACTGTACGGGTGTGTGTTACATTACATTCACTAGTAGGAGTGAGAAAAACATCACGCGGTGGTGCGCATTGTATGGGTGTTTGTTACATTAGATTCACTAGTAGGAGTGAGAAAATCATCACGGGGTGGTGCGCATTGTATGGGTGTGTGTTACATTACATTCACTAGTAGGAGTGAGAAAAACATCACGGGGTGGTGCGCATTGTATGGGTGTGTGTTACATTAGATTCACTAGTAGGAGTGAGAAAAACATCACGGGGTGGTGCGCATTGTATAGGTGTGTGTTACCTTACATTCACTAGTAGGAGTGAGAAAAACATCACGGGGTGGTGCGCATTGTATGGGTGTGTGTTACATTACATTCACTAGTAGGAGTGAGAAAAACATCACGGGGTGGTGCGCATTGTATGGGTGTGTGTTACATTACATTCACTAGCAGGAGTGAGAAAAACATCACGGGGTGGTGCGCATTGTATGGGTGTGTGTTACATTACATTCACTAGCAGGAGTGAGAAAAACATCACAGGGTGGTGCGCATTGTATGGGTGTGTGTTACATTAGATTCACTAGTAGGAGTGAGAAAAACATCACGGGGTGGTGCGCATTGTATGGGTGTGTGTTACATTACATTCACTAGTAGGAGTGAGAAAAATATCACGGGGTGGTGCGCATTGTATGGGTGTGTGTTACATTACATTCACTACTAGGAGTGAGAAAAACATCACGGGGTGGTGCGCATTGTATGGGTGTGTGTTTCATTACATTCACTGCTAGGAGTGAGAAAAACATCACGGGGTGGTGCGCATTGTATGGGTGTGTGTTACATTATATTCACTAGCAGGAGTGAGAAAAACATCACAGGGTGGTGCGCATTGTATGGGTGTGTGTTACATTACATTCACTAGCAGGAGTGAGAAAAACATCACGGGGTGGTGCGCATTGTATGGGTGAGTGTTACATTACATTCATTAGTAGGAGTGAGAAAAACATCACGGGGTGGTGCGCATTGTATGGGTGTGTGTTTCATTACATTCACTACTAGGAGTGAGAAAAACATCACGGGGTTGTGCGCATTGTCTGGGTGTGTGTTACATTACATTCACTAGTAGGAGTGAGAAAAACATCACGGGGTGGTGCGCATTGTATGGGTGTGTGTTACATTGCATTCACTAGTAGGAGTGAGAAAAACATCACGGGGTGGTGCGCATTGTATGGGTGTGTGTTACATTACATTCACTACTAGGAGTGAGAAAAAAATCACGGGGTGGTGTGAATCGGAGTGTCTGATTTAGGATAGGCAGTGTGTGGCAATGTAGGATGGAGAAAAGCACAGCGGGGTGGTCAGCATGGGGAGGTCAGGGAACATGCAGTGGCAATGTAGGATAGGTTTCTGAAAAACATCACGGGGTGGTGCGCATTGTATGGGTGTGTGTTACATTACATTCACTAGTAGGAGTGAGAAAAACATCACGGGGTGGTGCGCATTTTATGGGTGTGTGTTACATTACATTCACTAGTAGGAGTGAGAAAAACATCACGGGGTGGTGCGCATTGTATGGGTGTGTGTTACATTACATTCACTAGTAGGAGTGAGAAAAACATCACGGGGTGGTGCGCATTGTATGGGTGTGTGTTTCATTACATTCAATACTAGGAGTGAGAAAAACATCACGGGGTGGTGCGCATTGTATGGGTGTGTGTTACATTATATTCACTAGCAGGTGTGAGAAAAACATCACGGGGTGGTGCGCATTGTATGGGTGTGTGTTACATTACATTCACTAGCAGGAGTGAGAAAAACATCACGGGGTGGTGCGCATTGTATGGGTGAGTGTTACATTACATTCACTACTAGGAGTGAGAAAAACATCACGGGGTGGTGCGCATTGTATGGGTGTGTGTTACATTACATTCACTAGTAGGAGTGAGAAAAACATCACGGGGTGGTGCGCATTGTATGGGTGAGTGTTACATTACATTCACTACTAGGAGTGAGAAAAACATCACGGGGTGGTGCGCATTGTATGGGTGTGTGTTACATTACATTCACTAGTAGGAATGATAAAAACATCATGGGGTGGTGCGCATTGTATGGGTGTGTGTTACATTACATTCACTAGTAGGAGTGAGAAAAACATCACGGGGTGGTGCGCATTTTATGGGTGTGTGTTACATTACATTCACCAGTAGGAGTGAGAAAAACATCACGAGGTGGTGCGCATTGTATGGGTGTGTGTTACATTACATTCACTAGTAGGAGTGAGAAAAACATCATGGGGTGGTGCGCATTGTATGGGTGTGTGTTACATTATTTTCACTAGTAGGAGTGAGAAAAACATCACGGGGTGGTGCGCATTGTATGGGTGTGTGTTACATTACATTCACTAGTAGGAGTGAGAAAAACATCATGGGGTGGTGCGCATTGTATGGGTGTGTGTTACATTACATTCACTAGTAGGAGTGAGAAAAACATCACGGGGTGGTGTGCATTGTATGGGTGTGTGTTACATTACATTCACTAGTAGGAGTGAGAAAAACATCACGGGGTGGTGCGCATTGTATGGGTGTGTGTTACATTACGTTCACTAGCAGGAGTGAGAAAAACATCACGGGGTGGTGCGCATTGTAGGGGTGTGTGTTACATTACGTTCACTAGCAGGAGTGAGAAAAACATCACAGGGTGGTGCGAATTGTATGGGTGTGTGTTACATTACATTCACTAGCAGGAGTGAGAAAAACATTACTGGGTGGTGCGCATTGTATGGGTGTGTGTTACATTAGATTCACTAGTAGGAGTGAGAAAAACATCACGGGGTGGTGCGCATTGTATGGGTGTGTGTTACATTACATTCACTAATAGGAGTGAGAAAAATATCACGGGGTGGTGCGCATTGTATGGGTGTGTGTTACATTACATTCACTAGTAGGAGTGAGAAAAACATCACGGGGTGGTGCGCATTGTATGGGTGTGTGTTTCATTACATTCACTACTAGGAGTGAGAAAAACATCACGGGGTGTTGCGCATTGTATGGGTGTGTGTTACATTATATTCACTAGCAGGAGTGAGAAAAACATCACGGGGTGGTGCGCATTGTATGGGTGTGTGTTACATTACATTCACTAGTAGGAGTGAGAAAAACATCACGGGGTGGTGCGCATTTTATGGGTGTGTGTTACATTACATTCACTAGTAGGAGTGAGAAAAACATCACGGGGTGGTGCGCATTGTATGGGTGTGTGTTACATTACATTCACTAGTAGGAGTGAGAAAAACATCACGGGGTGGTGCGCATTGTATGGGTGTGTGTTTCATTACATTCACTACTAGGAGTGAGAAAAACATCACGGGGTGGTGCGCATTGTATGGGTGTGTGTTACATTATATTCACTAGCAGGTGTGAGAAAAACATCACGGGGTGGTGCGCATTGTATGGGTGTGTGTTACATTACATTCACTAGCAGGAGTGAGAAAAACATCACGGGGTGGTGCGCATTGTATGGGTGAGTGTTACATTACATTCACTACTAGGAGTGAGAAAAACATCACGGGGTGGTGCGCATTGTATGGGTGTGTGTTACATTACATTCACTAGTAGGAGTGAGAAAAACATCACGGGGTGGTGCGCATTGTATGGGTGAGTGTTACATTACATTCACTACTAGGAGTGAGAAAAACATCACGGGGTGGTGCGCATTGTATGGGTGTGTGTTACATTACATTCACTAGTAGGAATGATAAAAACATCACGGGGTGGTGCGCATTGTATGGGTGTGTGTTACATTACATTCACTAGTAGGAGTGAGAAAAACATCACGGGGTGGTGCGCATTTTATGGGTGTGTGTTACATTACATTCACCAGTAGGAGTGAGAAAAACATCACGAGGTGGTGCGCATTGTATGGGTGTGTGTTACATTACATTCACTAGTAGGAGTGAGAAAAACATCATGGGGTGGTGCGCATTGTATGGGTGTGTGTTACATTATTTTCACTAGTAGGAGTGAGAAAAACATCACGGGGTGGTGCGCATTGTATGGGTGTGTGTTACATTACATTCACTAGTAGGAGTGAGAAAAATATCATGGGGTGGTGCGCATTGTATGGGTGTGTGTTACATTACATTCACTAGTAGGAGTGAGAAAAACATCACGGGGTGGTGTGCATTGTATGGGTGTGTGTTACATTACATTCACTAGTAGGAGTGAGAAAAACATCACGGGGTGGTGCGCATTGTATGGGTGTGTGTTACATTACGTTCACTAGCAGGAGTGAGAAAAACATCACGGGGTGGTGCGCATTGTAGGGGTGTGTGTTACATTACGTTCACTAGCAGGAGTGAGAAAAACATCACAGGGTGGTGCGCATTGTATGGGTGTGTGTTACATTACATTCACTAGCAGGAGTGAGAAAAACATTACTGGGTGGTGCGCATTGTATGGGTGTGTGTTACATTAGATTCACTAGTAGGAGTGAGAAAAACATCACGGGGTGGTGCGCATTGTATGGGTGTGTGTTACATTACATTCACTAATAGGAGTGAGAAAAATATCACGGGGTGGTGCGCATTGTATGGGTGTGTGTTACATTACATTCACTAGTAGGAGTGAGAAAAACATCACGGGGTGGTGCGCATTGTATGGGTGTGTGTTTCATTACATTCACTACTAGGAGTGAGAAAAACATCACGGGGTGTTGCGCATTGTATGGGTGTGTGTTACATTATATTCACTAGCAGGAGTGAGAAAAACATCACGGGGTGGTGCGCATTATATGGGTGTGTGTTACATTACATTCACTAGCAGGAGTGAGAAAAACATCACGGCGTGGTGCGCATTGTATGGGTGAGTGTTACATTACATTCACTACTAGGAGTGAGAAAAACATCACGGGTGGTGCGCATTGTATGGGTGTGTGTTACATTACATTCACTAGTAGGAGTGAGAAAACATCACGGGGTGGTGCGCATTGTATGGGTGTGTGTTACATTACATTCACTAGTAGGAGTGATAAAAACATCACGGGGTGGTGCGCATTGTATGGGTGTGTGTTACATTACATTCACTAGTAGGAGTGAGAAAAACATCACGGGGTGGTGCGCATTTTATGGGTGTGTGTTACATTACATTCACTAGCAGGAGTGAGAAAAACATCACGGGGTGGTGCGCATTTTATGGGTGTGTGTTACAGTACATTCACTAGCAGGAGTGAGAAAAACATCACGGGGTGGTGCGCATTGTATGGGTGTGTGTTACATTAGATTCACTAGTAGGGAGTGAGAAAAACATCATGGGGTGGTGCGCATTGTATGGGTGTGTGTTACATTATTTTCACTAGTAGGAGTGAGAAAACATAACGGGGTGGTGCCATTGTATGGGTGTGTGTTACATTAGATTCAGTAGTAGGAGTGAGAGAAAAACATCAGGGGTGGTGCGTACTGTACGGGTGTGTGTTACATTACATTCACTAGTAGGAGTGAGAAAAACATCACGCGGTGGTGCGCATTGTATGGTGTTGTTACATTAGATTCACTAGTAGGAGTGAGAAAATCATCACGGGGTGGTGCGCATTGTATGGGTGTGTGTTACATTACATTCACTAGTAGGAGTGAGAAAAACATCACGGGGTGGTGCGCATTGTATGGGTGTGTGTTACATTAGATTCACTAGTAGGAGTGAGAAAAACATCACGGGTGGTGCGCATTGTATAGGTGTGTGTTACCTTACATTCACTAGTAGGAGTGAGAAAAACATCACGGGGTGGTGCGCATTGTATGGTGTGTGTTACATTACATTCACTAGTAGGAGTGAGAAAAACATCACGGGGTGGTTCGCATTGTATGGGTGTGTGTTACATTACATTCACTAGCAGGAGTGAGAAAAACATCACGGGGTGGGTGCGCATTGTATGGGTGTGTGTTACATTACATTCACTAGTAGGAGTGAGAAAAATATCACGGGGTGGTGCGCATTGTATGGGTGTGTGTTACATTACATTCACTACTAGGAGTGAGAAAAACATCACGGGGTGGTGCGCATTGTATGGGTGTGTGTTTCATTACATTCACTGCTAGGAGTGAGAAAACATCACGGGGTGGTGCGCATTGTATGGGTGTGTGTTACATTATATTCACTAGCAGGAGTGAGAAAAACATCACGGGGTGTGTGCGCATTGTATGGGTGTGTGTTACATTACATTCACTAGCAAGAGTGAGAAAAACATCACGGGGTGGTGCGCATTGTATGGGTGAGTGTTACATTACATTCACTACTAGGAGTGAGAAAAACAATCACGGGGTGGTGCGCATTGTATGGGTGTGTGTTACATTACATTCACTAGTAGGAGTGAGAAAAAACATCACGGGGTGGTGCGCATTGTATGGGTGTGTGTTACATTAGATTCACTAGTAGGAGTGAGAAAAACATCACGGGGTGGTGCGCATTGTATGGGTGTGTGTTACATTACATTCACTAGTAGGAGTGAGAAAAATATCACGGGGTGATGCGCATTGTATGGGTGTGTGTTACATTACATTCACTACTAGGAGTGAGAAAAACATCACGGGGTGGTGCGCATTGTATGGGTGTGTTTCATTACATTCACTGCTAGGAGTGAGAAAAACATCACGGGGTGGTGCGCATTGTATGGGTGTGTGTTACATTATTCACTAGCAGGAGTGAGAAAAACATCACGGGGTGGTGCGCATTGTATGGGTGTGTGTTACATTACATTCACTAGCAGGAGTGAGAAAAACATCACGGGGTGGTGCGCATTGTATGGGTGAGTGTTACATTACATTCACTACTAGGAGTGAGAAAAACATCACGGGGTGGTGCGCATTGTATGGGTGTGTGTTACATTACATTCACTAGTAGGAGTGAGAAAAACATCACGGGGTGGTGCGCATTGTATGGGTGTGTGTTACATTACATTCATTAGTAGGAGTGAGAAAAACATCACGGGGTTGTGCGCATTGTATGGGTGTGTGTTACATTACATTCACTAGTAGGAGTGAGAAAAACATCACGGGGTGGTGCGCATTGTATGGGTGTGTGTTACATTGCATTCACTAGTAGGAGTGAGAAAAACATCACGGGGTGGTGCGCATTGTATGGGTGTGTGTTACATTACATTCACTACTAGGAGTGAGAAAAACATCACGGGGTGGTGTGAATCGGAGTGTCTGATTTAGGATAGGCAGTGTGTGGCAATGTAGGATGGAGAAAAGCACAGCGGGGTGGTCAGCATGGGGAGGTCAGGGAACATGCAGTGGCAATGTAGGATAGGTTTCTGAAAAAACATCACGGGGTGGTGCGCATTGTATGGGTGTGTGTTACATTACATTCACTAGTAGGAGTGAGAAAAACATCACGGGGTGGTGCGCATTTTATGGGTGTGTGTTACATTACATTCACTAGTAGGAGTGAGAAAAACATCACGGGGTGGTGCGCATTGTATGGGTGTGTGTTACATTACATTCACTAGTAGGAGTGAGAAAAACATCACGGGGTGGTGCGCATTGTATGGGTGTGTGTTTCATTACATTCACTACTAGGAGTGAGAAAAACATCACGGGGTGGTGCGCATTGTATGGGTGTGTGTACATTATATTCACTAGCAGGTGTGAGAAAAACATCACGGGGTGGTGCGCATTGTATGGGTGTGTGTTACATTACATTCACTAGCAGGAGTGAGAAAAACATCACGGGGTGGTGCGCATTGTATGGGTGAGTGTTACATTACATTCACTACTAGGAGTGAGAAAATATCACGGGGTGGTGCGCATTGTATGGGTGTGTGTTACATTACATTCACTAGTAGGAGTGAGAAAAACATCACGGGGTGGTGCGCATTGTATGGGTGAGTGTTACATTACATTCACTACTAGGAGTGAGAAAACATCACGGGGTGGTGCGCATTGTATGGGTGTGTGTTACATTACATTCACTAGTAGGAATGATAAAAACATCACGGGGTGGTGCGCATGTATGGGTGTGTGTTACATTACATTCACTAGTAGGAGTGAGAAAAACATCACGGGGTGGTGCGCATTTTATGGGTGTGTGTTACATTACATTCACCAGTAGGAGTGAGAAAAACATCACAAGGTGGTGCGCATTGTATGGGTGTGTGTTACATTACATTCACTAGTAGGAGTGAGAAAAACATCATGGGGTGGTGCGCATTGTATGGGTGTGTGTTACATTATTTTCACTAGTAGGAGTGAGAAAAACATCACGGGGTGGTGCGCATTGTATGGGTGTGTGTTACATTACATTCACCAGTAGGAGTGAGAAAAACATCATGGGGTGGTGCGCATTGTATGGGTGTGTGTTACATTACATTCACTAGTAGGAGTGAGAAAAACATCACGGGGGTGGTGTGCATTGTATGGGTGTGTGTTACATTACATTCACTAGTAGGAGTGAGAAAAACATCACGGGGTGGTGCGCATTGTATGGGTGTGTGTTACATTACGTTCACTAGTAGGAGTGAGAAAAACATCACGGGGTGTGCGCATTGTATGGGTGTGTGATACATTCACTAGTAGGAGTGAGAAAAACATGAGAGGCTGGTGCGCATTGTATGGGTGTGTGTTACATTACATTCACTAGTAGGAGTGAGAAAAACATCACGGGTGGGTGCGCATTGTATGGGTGTGTGTTACAAATCATTAGTAGGAGTGATAAAAACATCACGGGTTGGTGCGCATTGTATGGGTGTGTGTTACATTACATTCACTAGTAGGAGTGAGAAAAACATCACGGGGTGGTGCGCATTTATGGGTGTGTGTTACATTACATTCATTGGTAGGAGTGAGAAAAACATCACGGGGTGGTGCGCATTGTATGGGTGTGTGTTACATTACATTCACTAGTAGGAGTGAGAAAAACATCACGGGGTGGTGCGCATTGTATGGGTGTGTGTTACATTACATTCACTTGTAGGAGTGAGAAAAACATCACGGGGTGGTGCGCATTGTATGGGTGTGTGTTACATTACATTCACTAGTAGGAGTGAGAAAAACATCACGGGGTGGTGCGCATTGTATGGGTGTGTGTTACATTACATTCACTAGTAGGAGTGAGAAAAACATCACGGGGTGGTGCGCATTGTATGGGTGTGTGTTACATTAGATTCACTAGTAGGAGTGAGAAAAACATCACGGGGTGGTGCGCATTGTATGGGTGTCTGTTACCTTACATTCACTAGTAGGAGTGAGAAAAACATCACGGGGTGGTGCGCATGTATGTGTGTGTGTACATTACATTCACTAGTAGGAGTGAGAAAAACATCACGGGGTGGTGCGCATTGTATGGGTGTGTGTTACATTACATTCACTAGTAGGAGTGAGAAAAACATCACGGTGTGGTGCGCATTGTATGGGTGTGTGTTACATTAGATTCACTAGTAGGAGTGAGAAAAACATCACGGGGTGGTGCGCATTGTATGGGTGTGTGTTACATTAAATTCACTAGTAGGAGTGAGAAAAACATCACGGGGTGGTGCGCATTGTATGGGTGTGTGTTACATTACATTTCACTAGTAGGAGTGAGAAAAACATCACGGGGTGGTGCGCATTGTATGGGTGTGTGTTACATTAGATTTACTAGTAGGAGTGAGAAAAACATCATGGGGTGGTGCGCATTGTATGGGTGTGTGTTACCTTACATTCACTAGTAGGAGTGAGAAAAACATCACGGGTGGTGCGCATTGTATGGGTGTGTGTTACATTACATTCACTAGTACGAGTGAGAAAATCATCACGGGGTGTGCGCATTGTATGGGTGTGTGTTACATTAGATTCACTAGTAGGAGTGAGAAAAACATCACGGGGTGGTGCGCATTGTATGGGTGTGTGTTACATTACATTCACTAGTAGGAGTGAGAAAAACATCACGGGTGGTGCGCATTGTATGGGTGTGTGTTACATTACATTCATTGGTAGGAGTGAGAAAAACATCACGGGGTGGTGCGCATTGTATGGGTGTGTGTTACATTACATTCACTAGTAGGAGTGAGAAAAACATCACGGGGTGGTGCGCATTGTATGGGTGTGTGTTACATTACATTCACTAGTAGGAGTGAGAAAAACATCACGGGGTGGTGCGCATTGTATGGGTGTGTGTTACATTAGATTCACTAGTAGGAGTGAGAAAAACATCACGGGTGGTGCGCATTTTATGGGTGTGTGTTACCTTACATTCACTAGTAGGAGTGAGAAAAACATCACGGGGTGGTGCGCATTGTATGGGTGTGTGTACATTACATTCACTAGAAGGAGTGAGAAAAACATCACGGGGTGGTGCGCATTGTATGGGTGTGTGTTACATTACATTCACTAGTAGGAGTGAGAAAAACATCACGGTGTGGTGCGCATTGTATGGGTGTGTGTTACATTAGATTCACTAGTAGGAGTGAGAAAAACATCACGGGGTGGTGCGCATTGTATGGGTGTGTGTTACATTACATTCACTAGTAGGAGTGAGAAAAACATCACGGGGTGGTGCGCATTGTATGGGTGTGTGTTACATTACATTCACTAGTAGGAGTGGAAAAACATCAGGGGGTGGTGCGAATTGTATGGGTGTGTGTTACATTAGATTCACTAGTAGGAGTGAGAAAAACATCACGGGGTGGTGCGCATTGTATGGGTGTGTGTTACCTTACATTCACTAGTAGGAGTGAGAAAAACATCACGGGGTGGTGCGCATTGTATGGGTGTGTGTTACATTAGATTCACTAGTAGGAGTGAGAAAAACATCACGGGGTGGTGCGCATTGTATGGGTGTTTGTTACATTAGATTCACTAGTAGGAGTGAGAAAAACATCACGGGGAGGTGCGATTGTATGGGTGTGTGTTACATTAGAGTCACTAGTAGGAGTGAGAAAACATCACGGGGTGGTGCGCATTGTATGGGTGTGTGTTACATTACATTCACTAGTAGGAGTGAGAAAAACATCACGGGGTGGTGCGCATTGTATGGTTGTTGGTTACATTACATTCACTAGTAGGAGTGAGAAAAACATCACGGGGTGGTGCGCATTGTATGGGTGTATGTTACATTAGATTCACTAGTAGGAGTGAGAAAAACATCACGGGGTGGTGCGCATTGTATGGGTGTGTGTTACATTACATTCACTAGTAGGAGTGAGAAAAACATCACGGGGTGGTACGCATTGTATGGGTGTGTGTTACATTACATTCACTAGTAGGAGTGAGAAAAACATCACGGGGTGTGCGCATTGTATGGGTGTGTGATACATTCACTAGTAGGAGTGAGAAAAACATCAGAGGCTGGTGCGCATTGTATGGGTGTGTGTTACATTACATTCACTAGTAGGAGTGAGAAAAACATCACGGGGTGGTGCGCATTGTATGGGTGTGTGTTACATTCACTAGTAGGAGTGAGAAAAACATCAGGGGTGGTGCGCATTGTATGGGTGTGTGTTACAATTACATTCATTGTTAGGAGTGAGAAAAACATCACGGGGTGGTGCGCATTGTATGGGTGTGTGTTACATTACATTCACTAGTAGGAGTGAGAAAAACATCACGGGGTGGTGCGCATTGTATGGGTGTGTGTTACATTACATTCACTAGTAGGAGTGAGAAAAACATCACGGGGTGGTGCGCATTGTATGGGTGTGTGTTACATTACATTCACTAGTAGGAGTGAGAAAAACATCACGGGGTGTGCGCATTGTAAGGGTGTGTGTTACATTACATTCACTAGTAGAAGTGAGAGAAAACATCACGGGGTGGTGCGCATTGTATGGGTGTGTGTTACATTAGATTCACTAGTAGGAGTGAGAAAAACATCACGGGGTGTGCGCATTGTATGGGTGTGTGTTACATTACATTCACTAGTAGGAGTGAGAAAAACATCACGGGGTGGTGCGCATTGTATGGGTGTGTGTTACATTACATTCACTAGTAGGAGTGAGAAAAACATCACGGTGTGGTGCGCATTGTATGGGTGTGTGTTACATTAGATTCACTAGTAGGAGTGAGAAAAACATCACGGGTTGGTGCGCATTGTATGGGTGTGTGTTACATTACATTCACTAGTAGGAGTGAGAAAAACATCACGGGGTGGTGCGCATTGTATGGGTGTGTGTTACATTACATTCACTAGTAGGAGTGAGAAAAACATCACGGGGTGGTGCGCATTGTATGGGTGTGTGTTACATTAGATTTACTAGTAGGAGTGAGAAAAACATCATGGGGTGGTGCGCATTGTATGGGTGTGTGTTACCTTACATTCACTAGTAGGAGTGAGAAAAACATCACGGGGGTGGTGCGCATTGTATGGGTGTGTGTTACATTAGATTCACTAGTAGGAGTGAGAAAATCATCACGGGGTGGTGCGCATTGTATGGGTGTGTGTTACATTAGATTCACTAGTAGGAGTGAGAAAAACATCACGGGGTGGTGCGCATTGTATGGGTGTGTGTTACATTACATTCACTAGTAGGAGTGAGAAAAACATCACGGGGTGGTGCGCATTGTATGGGTGTGTGTTACATTACATTCATTGGTAGGAGTGAGAAAAACATCACGGGGTGGTGCGCATTGTATGGGTGTGTGTTACATTACATTCACTAGTAGGAGTGAGAAAAACATCACGGGGTGGTTCGCATTGTATGGGTGTGTGTTACATTACATTCACTAGTAGGGAGTGAGAAAAACATCACGGGGTGGTGCGCATTGTATGGGTGTGTGTTACATTAGATTCACTAGTAGGAGTGAGAAAAACATCACGGGGTGGTGCGCATTGTATGGGTGTGTGTTACATTACATTCACTAGTAGGAGTGAGAAAAACATCACGGGGTGGTGCGCATTGTATGGGTGTGTGTTACATTACATTCAATAGTAGGAGTGAGAAAAACATCACGGGGTGGTGCGCATTGTATGGGTGTGTGTTACATTACATGTCACTAGTAGGAGTGAGAAAACATCACGGGGTGGTGCGCATTGTATGGGTGTGTGTTACATTACATTCACTAGTAGGAGTGAGAAAAACATCAGGGGGTGGTGCGCATTGTATGGGTGTGTGTTACATTAGATTCACTAGTAGGAGTGAGAAAAACTCACGGGGTGGTGCGCATTGTATGGGTGTGTGTTACCTTACATTCACTAGTAGGAGTGAGAAAACATCACGGGGTGGTGCGCATTGTATGGGTGTGTGTTACATTACATTCACTAGTACGAGTGAGAAAAACATCACGGGTTGGTGCGCATTGTATGGGTGTGTGTTACATTACATTCACTAGTAGGAGTGAGAAAAACATCACGGGGTGGTGCGCATTGTATGGGTGTGTGTTACATTACATTCACATAGTAGGAGTGAGAAAACCATCACGGGGTGGTGCGCATTGTATGGGTGTGTTACATTACATTCACAAGGAGCAGTGAAAAAAAATCACGGGTGGTGCGCATTGTATGGGTGTGTGTTACATTTGATTCACTAGTAGGAGTGAGAAAAACATCACGGGGTGGTGCGCATTGTATGGGTGTGTGTTACATTACATTCACTAGTAGGAATGAGAAAAACATCACGGGGTGGTGCGCATTGTATGGGTTGTGTTACATTTCATTCACTAGCAGGAGTGAGAAAACATCACGGGGTGGTGCGCATTGTATGGGTGAGAGTTACATTACATTCACTACTAGGAGTGAGAAAAACATCACGGGGTGGTGCGCATTGTATGGGTGTGTGTTACATTACATTCACTAGTAGGAGTGAGAAAAACATCACGGGGTGGTGCGCATTGTATGGGTGAGTGTTACATTACATTCACTACTAGGAGTGAGAAACACATCACGGGGTGGTGCGCATTGTATGGGTGTGTGTTACATTACATTCACTAGTAGGAGTGAGAAAAACATCACGGGGTGGTGCGCATTGTATGGGTGTGTGTTACATTACATTCACTAGTAGGAGTGAGAAAAACATCACGGGGTGGTGCGCATGTATGGGTGTGTGTTACATTACATTCACTAGCAGGAGTGAGAAAAACATCACGGGTGGTGCGCATTGTATGGGTGTGTGTTACATTACATTCACTAGCAGGAGTGAGAAAAACATCACGGGGTGGTGTGCATTGTATGGGTGAGTGTTACATACATTCACTACTAGGAGTGAGAAAAACATCACGGGGTGGTGCCATTGTATGGGTGTGTGTTACATTACATTCACTAGTAGGAGTGAGAAAATTTCACGGGGTGGTGCACATTGTATGGGTGTGTGTTACATACATTCACTAGTAGGAGTGAGAAAAACATCACGGGGTGGTGCGCATTGTATGGGTGTGTGTTACATTAGATTCACTAGTAGGAGTGAGAAAAACATCACGGGGTGGTGCGCATTGTATGGGTGTGTGTTACATTACATTCACTAGTAGGATTGAGATAAACATCACGGGGTGGTGCGCACTGTATGGGTGTTTGTTACATTAGATTCACTAGTAGGAGTGAGAAAATCATCACGGGGTGGTGCGCATTGTATGGGTGTTTGTTACATTAGATTCACTAGTAGGAGTGAGGAAAAACATCACGGGGTGGTGCGCATTGTATGGGTGTTTGTTACATTAGATTCACTAGTAGGAGTGAGAAAATCATCACGGGGTGGTGCGCATTGTATGGGTGTGTGTTACATTACATTCACTAGTAGGAGTGAGAAAAACATCACGGGGTGGTGCGCATTGTATGGGTGTGTGTACATTACATTCACTAGTAGGAGTGAGAAAAACATCACGGGGTGGTGCGCATTGTATGGGTGTGTGTTACATTAGATTCAGTAGTAGGAGTGAGAAAATCATCACGGGTTGGTGCGCATTGTATGGGTGTGTGTTACATTACATTCACTAGTAGGAGTGAGAAAAACATCACGGGGTGGTGCGCATTGTATGGGTGTGTGTTACATTACATTCACTAGTAGGAGTGAGAAAAGCATCACGGGGTGGTGCGCATTGTATGGGTGTGTGTTACATTACATTCACTAGTAGGCGTGAGAAAAACATCACGGGGTGGTGCGCATTGTATGGGTGTGTTACATTACATTCACAAGGAGCAGTGGAGAAAAAAATCACGGGGTGGTGCGCATTGTATGGGTGTGTGTTACCATTTAGATTCACTAGTAGGAGTGAGAAAAACATCACGGGGTGGTGCGCATTATATGGGTGTGTGTTACATTACATTCACTAGTAGGAGTGAGAAAAACATCACGGGATGGTGCGCATTGTATGGGTGTGTGTTACATTACGTTCACTAGTAGGAGTCAGAAAAACATCACGGGGTGGTGCGCATTGTATGGGTGAGTGTTACATTACGTTCACTAGTAGGAGTGAGAAAAACATCATGGGGTGGTGCGCATTGTATGGGTGTGTGTTACATTACGTTCACTAGCAGGAGTGAGAAAAACATCACGGGGTGGTGCGCATTGTATGGGTGTGTGTTACATTAGATTCACTAGTAGGAGTGAGGAAAACATCACGGGGTGGTGCACATTGTATGGGTGTGTGTTACATTACATTCACTAGTAGGAATGAGAAAAACATCACGGGGTGGTGCGCATTGTATGGGTGTGTGTTACATTACATTCACTAGCAGGAGTGAGAAAAACATCACGGGGTGGGGCGCATTGTATGGGTGTGTGTTACATTACATTCTTGGTAGGAGTGAGAAAAACATCACGGGTGGTGCGCATTGTATGGGTGTGTGTTACATTACATTCACTAGTAGGAGTGAGAAAAACATCACGGGGTGGTGCGCATTGTATGGGTGTGTGTTACATTACATTCACTACTAGGAGTGAGAAAAACATCACGGGGTGGTGCCATTGTATGGGTGTGTGTTACATTACATTCACTACTAGGAGTGAGAAAAACATCACGGGGTGGTGCGCATTGTATGGGTGTGTGTTACATTACATTCACTAGTAGGAGTGGAGAAAAACATCACGGGGTGTGTGCCGCATTGTATGGGTGTGTGTTACATTACATTCACTAGCAGGAGTGA